>NC_044254.1:7306032-7906657 GCF_003957555.1 Calypte anna | reverse complement strand
ATCATTGGTATCAGTGGTAATGTTTGATCCCTGACTGCTATTCATTGAGTGGAAAACACACAGAAAGTATGTTTTTTGTCTCATCTTCCAAAGGATATATTTCATTATATTAACAGAAGTGTGATTTTGTTTAACTTATCTGTTAGTAGTATGAACATATATATCTCCTTTTTACTTGGGAGAAATGTGAACATTTTTCAAAGTCACTGCAGTATATTACACTAATTGCTACATATATAAACAGAGTCACAAGTGCTCTATGAAGAGGCTGAATCTAAGAAATCACTTGAAATGCCTACAGTTACTTTCATTTCTCTTCCCTGAAGTCCTTCTCCAGCATAACAGTGGGGAGACTGAGCAAAAAAACCCATGGAAACTTAAATAGCAAGCTCTTGTACACAAACACACATATATACCAAGTGAAAAAAAAAAAGAAACAATGCAAGGTTATTATATTAACAGTACATACATAATGACTTGATCTTATGGAGATATATAGGGTATCTAAGTATCCATTTTGTATATATATATTACATATTTGCAGACTGCTTCTTCAGAAAAGTTAGCAAATGGAAGTTACACATATTTTGCAGTTGATATTCATACCTTTAGTTTTAGAGCATTCACTTCTATGGTTCTAAATTTGTTCAAGATTTTTAAATGATATTTTTTAATTTGAATAATTTCAATAAGCATTCCTCATTATTATTTTTAAACAATTCTTGCACCTTCTGACAAAACCAAGCTTTTGAGGCAAACTGTCACAAAAACGAAAACCAAAAACAAAGAAAAAAGGAAGAGTAAACTTAGTCTGAAATGTACAACCAAAACTGTTTACTGGTACAGTGTTGGTTTATCATGGTAAATTTAATCTTAGCTCATGTGTGTAATACTTTAAAAAGAAAACAATAACTCACTTATATGTCACTGAATATAAGGTATATTTCTATGTGTGTGGCATACAGGAAGCAGCCTTTACTCACTATTTCTGCAAGTCAGAGTGGTCTGTGGATGTTTACTGTGTAAAGGAAGGGAGGAAAGTGGTAATTTCAAACCCTGTGTAATGAAGCATGTGCAGAACCACTGCAAGTCACTCTGTTTCCATTGCATAAAAAATGAAGGTGTTACCTATAACATCTTCAACAATACAGGTTTTCCAAATCTGTCTCAAATCCACTCCCAAACCTTTTACTCCAGATGTGTACCTGTATGACTGCCATTTATCCCATTACCCAGCCATTTGCTATTTCTCAGCTGTGTTGGCATTTTACTCCCTTAAAAAAAATCAGCAAATAGCCCTAAATATAAAACCCCCCACAAAAACAAACAAACAAACAAAACCCCACAAAAACCTCAAACAAAAAAGCCTAAGTGACTTCACACAAGGAAAGAAGATTGTGTCTGGCTACATCCAAGTCCTGAAATCTGAATGGGCACAATAATCCACTGTCTATGAAACTATTACCAAGAAAAATGTGAAAGACTGATTTTAGCATCCTCAAAAGGTCTTCCTCTTATAACTCTATTCTAGTATTTTTAGCAGAAAAAGTACTTGCTAATATCTCAATTGACTTTAAAATATTATGGTTTGAAAATGTCAATTACACTTTGTTCCAGGCAGAGATTTTCCCCTTGTGTTCATGAGTCTGAAAGCTTTTCTTATTGCTGATGCTGCAAACATAATGAATCATTCTTTATATTTGATCTTTTAATACCACAAATTTCATGACTAGGCAAGGCATTTCAACCCAAGTATTGCTTCCTACATGCAGCTCTCAAATATTCCTTTTTAGTTCTGAAATAAATAAAACTCAATGGCTTATGCAATGAAATTAGACATATTAAAATTCAATATATGGAGGTATTAGCATATACTTTAATTTTATTGGATAGCAGTATTCATCCTGCAGTTAACTCACTTTTGACACATAGTAACATGTTAAAAAACTAAGAAGCTGGGAAATCTCTTGGAATTGCTTGGTCAGTAGCTGGCTAAATTCTGACACTGGTTATGTAAATTTTTTACTTGCACAAAAATGTAGATCTGTTTTTAATTAGCTGATATTTTTTAGAATTATCCACAGTTTTAAACTCTTAATTCCTGATGTCCTTGTTTAATGTTATTAAAATTCTGAGTCTCTTTGGAAGAGCATATCTAGCATATCCAACACATCATTCTTGATTAAATAACCATGACTTATCACTACTACCTAACTTTTCTCACTATTCTTCCACATCAAAATTCCTTCTTTCCTCCCCCCCCCCCCATTCCAAATACTATGGAACACTTGCAGAAAGATAGGAGTGGGACAAAATACCTTGTGGGTAGAAGATTTCTGGAAACAGCCCCTTAATTCTGCATTCCAACAATCAGAATATATTACACTAGCATTGTAGGATAATGAGGGTTGGAAGGAAGCTCAGGAGTTCTCTGGTCTGTCAGGAATCAGTTGTTATCACAGAGCTCACTGCTGAGGGCTTTATCTGGGCTGCTGTAAAAGTCTCCAAGGGTGGAGATATCGTAGCCTTTCCACACCCCCTGTTTTACTGCCTGACTGTCCTCCCTGCCAGGACCCCCACATCTTTTTCAGCAAAGTTGCTGCCTCCCAAGTCAGCTCCAACCTGTATGATGCAGGTGTTGACTGAGTCCCAGAGAAAGGACTCTGCTTGTGCCCTGGCTGAATTTCATGAGGTTCTTGTCAGCCCATTCCTCCATCTTATCCTGGTCCACCTCAACAGCAGTCCTGCCCTCAAGGGTTTTGTCTGTTTCCTCCAGTTTGGTATCACCTGCAAGCCCTCTGGGGGTGCTCTCTTCCCCCTTCTTTAAGTCATGGATAAAGATGTTTAATAAAACGGGTTGCAGCACAGAACCCTGTGACACTCCACTTTCCCCAGGTCTCTGGATGGAGCACAGACCCTTTCAGAGAACAATGGAGTGACTTGGGTTGTAAGGGACCTTAAAGATCACCTTGCCTGCCATGGGCAGGGACACCTCCCTTAGATCAGGTTGCTCAAAGCCCCATCCAACCTGGCCTTGACACTTCCAAGGAGGGGGCAGCCACAGCTTCCCTGAGAAACCTATGCCAGTGTCTCATCACCCTTATAGTAAAGAATTTCCTCCTAATATCTAATCTAAATCTTCCCTCTTCAAGTTTTAAGCCATCGCCCCTTGTCCTCTCACTACACAACAGTACAAAAAGCCCTACCCCAGCTTTCCTGTAGAGCCCCTTCAGGTATAAGGTCACCTCAAGCCTCCTCTCCTCCAAGAACAACCCCAACTTTCTCAGCCTGGCTTCACCCATATTTTATCACTGCCCAAGGCTCCAATCATCTAACCAATGTTTTACTCATAAAATTTTCCACTCATCTAGAATGTAGTGTCTGAACATGGAAATAAGAATGGTGAGGCGCAGCATTTGTGTGCCCAGTGTAGTCCCCTGATCATCCTTTTGTTTCAAAACTGATGAAACTATTAATTTTTCTGCTGTTCAAGACTTGCCCCCAGTCTCCACAACCTTTCACTGATAAGAAAGCAGCCATACAAGGATACTGGCCTGCTCTCTCTACACTCATCTGAACCTGTGGGCTCATTTGGGTTGAGTTCTCTGAAGTAATCCCTGTGTAAAATCACCCACTACTGGTGATTCTCCTCCTGCTTGAAGCCTGCCTTAAAGCACAGGCCTGAGAAACCTTGTTGCTGAACACCAAGTATGACAGCTATGTCTGTATCTGCAGAATTATAGGTTGTCTTTGTATTATACATGGGTGTCTGTATATATTGTATTTAAACATATGTAATATACATAATACTTACCTAACATAGACATGAACATCCACACCAGCTGGTGTTAATAGTCTTAAAATAAGTTTTCTTCAATAGAGTCCCTCTGAAAAGAGGTTCTTTATATAATGTGACCTGGTTGTGAGTATTTCATTGTCATCACTTCATACTCTTTATTCTAGGATCACCAAACCATTTTAAGAGCATGGGCAGTCAAAGACTTTGCTCCAAATTGTCCTTTGTACGTCCAAATACTGAAACCTGAGAATAAATTCCACATCAAGTTTGCAGGTAAGTATAAGAAATCTGGCAGTTTGTTTCAGGAACATACAAGCAAAGAGATGCTCCAGGCATATTTACTGCTTAGACACAGATTAAGAGTGCAGTGTTGTAAAATAAGATGGGCTTTACATATCCTATCAATAGTAAAATGCTATGTTTTATATTAAAGTCTTAAAAGCTCTTTTAAGGACTATTATTCTCTTATAATACAGAATTTACAGAGTAGAATTATTTGATGCATAACACATTGTCACTCCTTAATTATAGTTTCAGGTAGGTTTCCAGCTTGCTCTATCTATGTCTTTAAATTGTTTCTCTCTACTAAAACCTACAACAGTGTGGGGTTAGATGAGAAGAAGTGCTCAGGAAAAGGCTGTATTTTATCCAACAACTGGAAAAAAAAAATCTTTTCTTCTTTCTAAGTGGTATGAAAAACAATTAATTACAAATATTTTTGAATAAGACATAGTTTAATTCTATGTTTAGCAAAATGCATACCTAAGAAACTATGACAGAAGATGGGAAAAGATGTTAAGAAATAAAAAAAATCCACTCCTGAAAGACATTACTAGCTTTGACAGTTTCTCTGCACTATATAGGTCTCTCTCTATATAAAAATACACATACAAACACAGATCTGTACATGCAGACTTATGTGTACTCAGACACCAAAGCAGACAAATACTTTGATAATGAACTCATTTTGCCTATCTTTAGAAAAATATCTCATGAAGTAGAAGCAAATCTTTCATTTGCAACTGCAATGTTGAAAATTTGGTTTTCTTGAAGGGCATTTTAAGGAAGAAAAAAATCACTGATTCATGCAAGATTCCAAAAAAAACTCTATGGAAGAATATTAGTTTCCTCTGTCACCCCAGAACATGATGAAAAAGTAAATTCCAGTGCAGAACAATTCCAGAGCAACCGTTAAAGGTGTAATTTTAAAAGCTGCTGAATTTAAAACTAGGTTGGAAAGAAGGAAAAAAACCCATCAATAGCAGCTCTGAAGTTATAAAAGTGTAATCTCAACCTATGAGATGGCACAGCAGGGAATAAAGCTCATGCTGTGACAAGAATGATGGTGCTTTTTCATCTTCCCCTTAAAACCACACAGCACAAACATAATCTCTTCTCCCTAGCCATGGCTACTTTTATTTATTGGTGTGTTAATTTGTTATTCCTAATTGCATTTTTAAGAGAGTTTCATTATTCTGAAATGGCTTGGTCCTGTAGGAGGTTATATATTACTTGACTTGCAAAACAGAGGTATTTTTTCATGTGTTTCAGATTGATAATTTGGACCATATTAAAAAAAAAAAAGAAAACAAACAAAAAAAACCCAAACCCAAGGGCCTCTTTTTGTAGTATTTCCTTCAATTAAGGTTAACAAATCTGGTATGTTACTGCCTTCATTTTGTTCTGTATTTCTTCAGGGGCTTGAGGAGACCTTATATATTCTGTGCCTTTTAAGCCCTGTAATAAGAATGATATCAGTACTGTATTGTAAACCTAAATACTTATAAAGCACCTTACATGCAAACAGAATTTCACATGGATTGCAGGAGTCACTCCATCCATTTCCACAGTCTCTCTGCACAACAGTAAAACCAGAGAACTGGAAGGCTGCCTTCAAGATTAATTTAATCTTACAGGAAAATTTTAATTAAGTTTTAAACTCAGCAAGGTTAGGGACAGGATAAAACATTACCTCTGGATACTTACCTGCTTCAAATGGCTCAGCCACTGACAGAGTCATGAGAATGGTGTTTGCTTGCAGACATTCTCCTGAGAGGACTCTACTTTGGTTATTAATGTCATTCAGTTCTTCTTCATTGTGAAATATGTTTCACAAGAGGGGGGTTGCAGCCTACAACCCTGTACAGCTCATGCTAAAAAATGTGTAATAACCACATGGAACATTTTTCTAAGTTCTTTTCCTGTTACAATTCAAGACTTTTAATACTGCCTTAATGCAAAAGTGTCTTTAAATTTTATATTCTTTTAAAAAAGCACTCCTTTCTTCTGGAGATTTCCCAAAATAATATTCTGCATTTTTATGAACTTGAAATATTCAGCAGTAGGATTTTTTTTTCCTTTATACACAGGTTTAGAAACTGTAACTGCCAAAAGGAAAGACCCTGAATTTAGAAAATAAAAAACCACCACAACCAACCAACCAACCAACCAAAGAGTTCTGGAAAGTCCTCCTAACAGAAGTCACTTTTAACTACTTTGGCAATGTATGAAACACTAGAAGCCCAGTTTCTCAGCAGCTTATATTAAATTCACCAATTATCATAGATTGCATGAGACAGTCCTGAAATTTAGACCCTGACTGCATTTTTAAATAGCATGCTGGAGATTTTTTGCCTTATGTTTCAGAAACAGTATCTAGGACAAGTAATTGTTATAATTTATTCTCATCTGGTAGACAAGACTTTCACATTCTTCCTCTTTTTAATGATTCTATGAGAACTTATTCTTGTCATCACAGCAAGAGAATGGAGACAAGTTGCACAGGATAATATGGCCTGTCAAAAAGAGCTTTCTGGCTTTTCATCTGATGCCAGATACATCTGATGCCCTAGCATGCTCCACTTTCTCTGTTATTTTAACTTCTTTGTTTAAAATCCTAACTTATGCTTGTGTTAGCACAGTGGAAATACTTCTCTGTGCTTGAATATGATTCTTCACTGGAATCTGAAAAGCACAGGATGCAGGTGTCCCAGCAGATTCCTTTGCAAGTTCAAGGTGTGGACACTTTATTAATAAACAACCACTCTAACATGACAGCTACAACGGGGCAGGAGACACTGTATCACTGTTGTTAATAATCTTATGTCTTAAGCTGAAATGCTTTGATTACTCCTTACATACAAATGTCTTGGCATGCTCAGTTTCTCTTTCAGTAATACTGCAGTTTCCTTCATGCTCAGTTACAAATGGTTTTCTCAGTATTTCTGCTTTTCTTTCAAACACACAGGGCTACATAAGGCCATGTAACCTTAGTGCATCCATCTGGCCTTGCATTTCAGCACAAACATGACATAAAATGAAGACTGTCCACAGCACAGCAACAATTCAGAACCTGAAGTAAATGGCATATTTTCTGAGTTGAATACCTTGAATAATCAGAAATTATCTATAATCATATTTCCAGGAACCAGGGATATATTTTGACGTTCTCTATTCAAAATTCAGCAATGAATTTGCACAGACTGCTGAAGTCTGACATTTAAAACCTTCAGTAGTTTATTCAAAAGGTAGACAGTCTAGATACCAAAATGGATATTGAATACATCTGATTACTAGTCTACCAATTAAAGATAAAAATAGTCTAAAGAAAATGGATAGGCATTATCTGGTCTGGCAGTAATCATATGAAACTATCACACTGACAACAGTAAGGTTTCTCAGAACCATTGTCAGGTCTGGGACATTGTTACCACATGGCTGATGCTGCAGGTATAAATCAGGATTTTGAGTATGGTTTGTCCTCAAGAACATTACAGAAGTCATAACTCACTCTACTGCATTACTACATCTATTTGAGACAGACTTAGTAACAAATTTTCTGTCAAAATATATTTTCAACAGACACTACAGCTTCTGGAAAATCTAAATGGATTATTTCTCCAGTAGAAATGCAGTCAAGGGATTTCTATTTGGTAAACTGATTTGACATACTTAATATTCAGTCCAAGAAAAACTGCAGTTTCCTCTGCTGCTTTACTGCCACACCGAATGAGAAATTTGCAGATTCTCATCCCTGCTGTCTCAGGACTCTGTTATTTTAACTTTTGTTTAAATTCATAATTTATGTCTGCTGTATGTCCCAGAGCTGAGGAGAGGGAGAGCTGTAACCTCCCTGATCTCCTTCAGCTCCATTAACTCCCATGTAAGCTCCATGACTCCTGATGTAAGAACACTTGAGATCACAGCATGAATCTTGTACACATGAGGTTAAGATTGTCATCTTAATCCTGAGATTAAGGACAGCAATCTCTGTCTGCTGTGAGCTATATTCCCTGTTGATATGACTTTTTACATAAAAACCATCCAAAAAGTTTACCATATGCATTAGAGACTACGGAACATATGGGGGTTTGAACTCTTAGATGTACTTTTCAATTGCATTGTGCCATCCTTGATTTATTTTCATTTATATATATTTAGGTCAGCCTGTATAATTTGGTTACAGTATATAATCTGAAGTACTTTTCTGTATGTTTTTTCCTTGCTCCTATTTTCAAAAGTATTATCTAATATAATATAACAACATTAAAAACAAAAACCAAGGTGTGGTTATTTGGCAAAAACCTACACAAATTTAAAAATATGGAGACTTCTCATTCCTTCAACATCAGAGATACAATATTCACTTTCATAAATCTTTGCCATCTGACTCATGGTAATGACACGCAGATATTCCATCCAAGCAGTAGATTATGCCCTACTCTCTCCAAATCTGTAGTTTAAAATTCAGAGAGACTTATTAGTGGCACATGGTCAACTAAAAGGACCTATTCTTGCCTGAAATATTTTCTGAAGGAAATATTTAATTGCTCTAACTGAAATATCTCTAGGGGAGGGGAAAAAAAAATCTCATTTTGTTCTATATTCGACAGTGTCTTTATATAACTAGATTCATTCCTTCCCTATGACATTTAAATAGGCCTCATTTTCAAAAAGTGAGAGAACGAATTTCTCCTTTCAGTAGTTACTGATTCTGTTACTGAAATGCCTTTCAAAAAAAAGGAACAGAAAAGGCACACAAAGTATGCACTCAGTTGTTTTTCATTAAGTGTCATGTTTATAGCTATACTATAAATACTGTCTAGAAAGTAGCTAAGTTTAGGTAAGGTGGTTCTATGGATTTCAATGATACATTAGAAGTAGAGGTATGCAGACAGCTCAGATCTAGGTGAGGAAATTATTTGCTTTCTACAGTGACAAGAAATTTAATTAAATTGTAGTTTTTCTGCTTATCATCTTATATCCATTTTAACACCATCACAAGTATCTGCGAATGACATTAAAGAGAACTTTTGTATTTCCTTTTCATGCCATCACCAGCACAGGAGAGCATTTAACTGAGATCTGAATCTTAAGCACTAACCAACCAAGTTGAATAATGATTCATTCAATACTGAAAGTATATGCAGAAGATTTGGCAGCTTAAAGTCAGTAGAAATAGAACTTAAGTCAATAGAAAGGACTAGATGTAATTCCTCTTTTCTCACTTTCCCTCCCCAAAATTCCATTGAAAGACAGAAGGAAATAGGCATGTTTCTAGTATCCCATCACAGCAAGTACTAATGTGCAGACATACTTTCTTGTAAGTACTCTCAAAAACAAAGTACAACTTTGTGATTAAAAAAGTCAGACAAGGACAGAGGTAAAAATAACAAAAGGTTGTGAAAAACAGGAAAAGAAAAACCAAGCACCCCTCTTGCCTAGATTGCAAGGAGGCAGCAGCTGTGAGGAGTTCCTGGGGGAGGTACTAGTCAAACTTTCATCATATATTCAAGTGCAGTGCAAATACCCAGAGCCACTGCCAGACAGTCAGTCTGGAAGCCTGTACAGCCTAAGTGATCAGCACTGCTGCATTGCAATGCCCTGGGCACAAAACTGTGTCTGCATTCAGTGCTTGATGTCTCTGTAATAGTTTGTGCAAAACTGCAGAAGGTGCAAAACACAAACACTGGACTGTGCTACACAGCTTCCTTGTACACCAGTGCAGCAAAGATACTGGAAGTGGAATTCACAGTGGAATCTCAGAATTCACAGAGCCATTGCATCCTCTCCAGGTATAGCTGCAGGACAGAAAGCACCCACTGGACAAAAAAGTATTCATACAACTCGAGAGGATAAATGGGGCAAATCAAAAACATCTGCTCCCCAGGGTCAAGTGGAAGATGAACATCTAGAGGCAAATTTTATTGTCCCTATCTTCACCATTTTTCTAGACAAGGAAAGGAAGTGGTAATTCTGTTCATTGGAAAGTATTTTTGTAAAACAAAATCCTCTCTTTTTCTACAGATCATGTTGTGTGTGAAGAGGAATTCAAATATGCTATGCTAGCTCTAAATTGTATTTGCCCAGCTACCTCTACATTAATCACACTGCTGGTTCATACATCTAGGGGACAGTAAGTATGTAATACCATTAAAAAAACCCCAAACCAACTCAAACAAAAAAACCCAAGCAAAACCTTGTAAAAGTTATACCTGATATTCTTTGGAAAATAGGTCTTATTCTGAACTCTCAGACAACTACAATTAAAAAAAAAAAAACGGAACTTTCTGTACCAGAAAAACATCAAGATGTTTTACTCAAGATATTGAAATTTAAAAAAGAAACAACCTCCCCAGTATTTAAGAATGTATTGCATGCTATTGTGCCACTTTCATAATAGAAAATGTGAAAAAATTTAATTTCTAATTTAGCGGATTGACTCTTGGATCTATCACTTAGGAACACCAATGAGACCATTTCTTTATGTTAATTTTAAGGTCTATTTTGGTACTCATATAAAAATACCTTGTCACTGAGCCCAAAAAGCACTTTTCTGATAACATCCTTGCCCTTCAGTACCTGTACATTAAGAAGCAAGCAAACATACCTGCGAAGAGACTGCCAAAAGAAGTACAGAATTGTATCTCTACTGAATGCTTATTCATGGTAGAACCTCTCTGTGTTTACCAAAATAATTTTACCACAGTTTGTATATCTCTTCTATGCTATATTCTTAAAAAGGCATTAAAGAAATACTGTAAAAATACCTTATTAAAAATGGCTTCTAAATCCTTTAAATAAATACCCTTAAATCCTGTGGGCAGAGACAGGCATTAAAGAGTAAATCTCCAAATATATATGTAGAGTTGGAATATGTGCATATGGGTTGCACAAGAATACATTGGAGAGTAGGAAAAAAGCATAGTTTTTTTTCAAGTAACCACAGACCCAGTAACAACTTGATATTTACAGAGTTATTTAATCTTCTATATGGCTTTTTTAATATTCCTCTGAGCCCAGGATGGGGAAAACTGAAATTATTGCTGGAAGTTTCACTATCAAGAACAACAAATGTCAAGATTTTAATGGCACTGTCTGTGCTAGAATCTAATAGGAAGACAAAAACAAAATCCCCTGCTTTCTGAGAGTTATGCTGAAATGCATTCTTCATCTGCCCAGTTTTCATTATCTGAAATGCATAGAATACAGAGTATTTTTAGTTATTTCATATTCTATGTAGATTAAATGAGTGGTATTTTAAAGTGCTAGCAGAAGATTTTCTGTCAGCAAAAAAACAGGACTCTGCTTCCTGCTTTTTTTTTTTCATTTTTAATACAGGCATATTAATCATTTCTACAGATTTCAAACTGTGATGCAGAGTAACTAAAGAAGAATGCAAAAGCACTAATTATTTCTTTTGTAATTAGAATTAATTGATGTAATCAGGGTTATTAAAGTAACTGATTTCTACTCTGATCATTTTAGAGTAGGATCAAAGGAAATTTTTTTGTAGAAATAGTAGACATTACTTTGAATCCTTACAGAAACAAACAAGCTTGCTGTATAAAACCAGACATACTGGAAAAGTAAACATGTCTAATGGTCATTCTTCAATTTTAGCACTCATCAGAGCATTTAATCTGAGATGGGCTCCAAAATAATGAAAAATGTCAAACTCTGGACATTTTAGAGCATGCGTATTAATGCTGGACCAAATGATTGAACAGAAAAGACTTTTTTAAAAATAACACTGCATCTGTGAAAGTCTGAAACAGACATATTAGAAGGACAAACTTCAAACATTTTAAAATTTGAATAGTCTTGACTTCATCATGCTAAAAATACACTAAAAAATGAAGTCTTCCTTTCTCAGAATATCACTTTCTAAGCTTTCAAATTTAATATTTCTTCTAATTCCCTTAATTTTTGCTAAAATTTTACATAGTTCCCAAACATTAAAGGGCACACAATTTCCAAACTAGTGATGGTTTTCTTCCCCCTTTGATTGCATTTTTTTAAATCCCTTCGAAATGCTGGAATATGGTTTCAAAAGTCTAATTTAACTTTATTTTTTTCATTAAGTTTTATACAAGTGCACAAATCTGTTTAATGGATGATAAAAGTTGCCACATAAAGCAATCAGAATTAGGAAGTGAGGACAAAGCTATTTTTTTGTTAGACTTCTGAACCTTTTGCTAGACTTCTGATCCTATTATAAATTAAAAAGAAAACATAAGTAATGATGTACTCTACTTTTTGCTTATAACTTGAGTGTTGCATAGGCCATGTTTAACCTGCAAGTTGTATTCCTGAACATTTAGTTAAGATGATCTTTAACAATTAGAGATTTCACCACTGATTTTTACAAAATCATGTGCTTCTTGAATATATGATTTCAAATTCAAAGACCAGTAATCATACATAATTGAAAAAGTTGTATAAAATAAATATGTGAAAGTAATGTCTTTCATCAGTTACTACACCTGTGTTCCGGTTTTATCAACCTTATGCTTTTTTTTCTTTTTTACTTATAATTTTTATGTGAAATATAATAATTTAAATAAATTGCTGAATAAAAAAGATTAATTGCTATCTAAATCTGCTCTTTAGAAGTAGTACACTTAGAAGCATACACTAATGTTTTAAAGGAAGAATTTAGATTAAACATACAGGCTTCAGAAGTATCTCATGAGACTTCCACTGACTCCAGTGTTTCAGCAGTGTTGGAAAACCAAATGATTCTGCACTTCTGTCTTCAGGGATAAACCTGATTTCAAAACAGGTGTTGGTTTTGAGCTTCACTTACAGCTTGTCCTTGCATTGCAGACTTGTAACTGCTTTGGATTTGACTGATTTAGCAATCTAGATAATTTTATTGTCTTTTCTAAATAATTTCTAATGTTGAGCAATGAGGTGAACATTAGGTAAATCAACCTCTAATTGTTAAAATAGGATAAATTACCTTAATGCATACAAAAAATTAAGTCAGGTATATGTTTGAGTTTGGTTGAGTAAAATTGTGAAGTGAAAAAAGATTAAACAACTAATAAAAATTTTAACTATCCATGCATTTTTATCCAAACTAAATACTAAAATAGATCTAAATAATAATGAGCATAAGCAGACTTCCAATGTTAAAAATAAATGCTTTCCTTCACATTGGATCCTGTTTCACTATCTTTTCACTATCCTGCACCTGCATTAAACTATGTAGGACTTGATTTTTAAATCCCTATCAGTACTGACATCCTTATATAAAGAGAACATTGGATTATGGGGAGGCTGCAATGAATGCTTCCAACATGGGGTAATCTTTTTAAGGTCTATTTAAAGTCATTGGGAAGATTTCCTTAATAATTACTTGAGGTTTCCATTCACAGAAGCCCCTTATCTGTTGACTCACAAGTTTAGTAACTTTAATGTAGTGACTGGGAATGTCAAAGTTGTTATCACAGATAGCCAAGTTCAAATGACTACCTGTGCCTTTCCAGTCAATAAGAAATGCCCTTTCTTTTTACATATTTATGTGCATGGAACCAGAGAAAGTTACCAAGAAGCCAACCAGAACATGTGTTGCTTTTTGTTACTTCACTAGTAAAAAGTCATTCATTAAAGGAAAACATGAACACTTTCTAATGCTTGCTCCTTAACATTTATTAAAGTGGTGGAGTTCTGATCTTAACCTAAATGATTTACATTTCAAAGGAATTAAACAGTTCAGAGGTAAAAGACTGTCCCAACTGTTTGTTGTGTTCTTACAAATGAAGTGCTACCAATTCCTATTCCCTATATTAGAGAAATAGTGTAACACTGTTAATAATACAAGTGTTGAGTGTTGTGCACTGTTAATAACACAAGCTAATTTCGATAATCATGAAAACAAACACACTGGGAATTTACTGGAAGATAAGAAATGAAAACTTTGTAAACAAAAAGAACACATGTACATAATTAAAAACACCTTCTGCTTTTAATGTGCCAAAAGACTGAGGAAAACAATTTGTAAGCAACTTTGGCCAGACCAACTTGCTATTAAAATTAAGGGGAAGTTTGTGGCTGTTTACATGAAGTGGCTTTGGTCTTTAATGCTACTTTTTAGATTACACAAAGGACATGTAAATAATCCAATTATCTTCTACGTGGTTTATGCAATTCAAAACCTGAGTCTATTAAGATACCAAAATTCTACCTTGAATCTTATTTACAATCTTTTTTTTTTTTCTTAATGAATAATCATCATATTTATCTTTAAATGTCATCTAATAATATCATCTAGTAATAGAACTTTATCAGGGTTTGTATTACAATATAAAATATTGGAATAGCCTTTTTGACCTGAACTTACTGTGATCTTTACAGAACAGCCCCATGGGAAGCTTTTAGACAACTGACTGGAACCAAGCAGACTTTAAACAGGTGAACACTTTATTTTAAGGGTAAAAGTAAAATGTGGAAAAAAATTCTTCTATATTTACTTTTCTAGTTCTGCTATTCTAAACAAACTGTACTGCTTGTTAATTTCAATAAAAAATGGTTCACATTTCCATCTTAAGACAAAATGTTTCTGCACTGAGGGTGGAGAATGGTGAAGAAAACCAGAAATTGGTTAAGATACTGGAAATGCATAAATGAACACCAAGGAGCACACCCCAGTATCTTGGGATCTTAGCTCCAAGTGGCAAAACACAGAGGACATTTATTACTTTTATGTCCTATCTGTGTAAATGTGTGTATATACATGCATACATTGTATTTTGTAAAACCCATGCAGCCAGAGCCTTGTTTCCACATGAAACTTAAAAAAGAAGTTTATGAAAGCACTGAGTCTGCCAGTTTTTGTTTTAGCTGAGGTTTGGAACAATTCCACTAACAGTCCATCTGTATGAAGAATGTTGGCTGCACACAGTAAAGGATGATATACTTAATATGGTTAAAATGATGCTTCATATTCTTGCACTAAAGAAGGTAAATAGTAGTCATAATATACAAGGCACAGAAACTAAGGATGTCCATAGGATAAACACTGAAGATAACTGATAAGTAATTGCAGAAAAAAAAAAAATCTCTCTTATAGATAAACTGACAAAAGCCAAATAGGTTTTTCCTGTGGAAGTTATATTTAAGATTCTCCACCTACTTCAAAAAGAAACCAGACATTCTGCCATGGAGCTTCTGAAGAGTCTGTCTTTATGAATAAAATGAGTATGCTTTAAATTGCAATGGATCTACTTAGAGTGTAAATTTAAAGCAATACAGCTGTATCTCCTGATATTAAAGTACATAAGCTTATATGCCTATTACTTAGCACAAAATGCTCTTTAATTCATTAAAGTTATCTCTGTACTTAAAGTATTACCAAATATTTCTTTCAGATTAGCCTGTGGGACCTTTTTAATAGAAATTTGTAGTTTCTATTGCCATTAAATCCTGTTCTGATTAATCAGAATTCTACAGTGAATTTTTAACTATTCTCTTCATCTCTACCTGTTTCAGGGAGTGTCAGCAATCACAAGAACAGTGGCAGAAAATGTATGGCAGATGCTCTGGTAATGAAGTGTATCACATTAACCTGGAAGAAAGTGCTTTCTTTGCCGAGTATGAGGGGAAAAGCTTCACATATGCTTCTTTCCATGCACATAAAAAGTATGTTTATTTTCCTATCAGCAATTAAACACAGAAACAACTAATTATTTGTTCTGCCTGCATAGTAGCTCTGCATTCAAAGGTGCAATATTACACATTACTCTCTTTCTGGGTTTAAATATCTGGCCACTAATACACTTCATGGATATTTTTTGTAAGGTACAGCTGGTCAGGTAAAAGCTTATGTTTAATGTTAATTCTGCATGGGCCAGCTCAATCTGAAGGAACAGAATATAAAGGAGATATGGGATAGAGCTGATAACCAGAAAAAAACTGTTCCCTCCAGAGGTTATGTAAGAACACCAGTCCCTTTCCATCTCCAAAACGATCAAGAAAAGGGGGAGTAGAAGCATGTTAATGTATTTATGTTTTGTTGTAATTTAGGAATTGGCTGGAAATCTGTCTTCCTTTGTGGCATGTTAATTTTATGCAAAATGTTCAGTTTAAAGGGAATACATGCTACATTCTTGTGATTGTACCTTCTTTAGGTTCCAGATCATGCATCACTCAGTGCTGGTTTGTGACCTGAATGCAGAAACTGAACACAAATCAAGTCTATTCCTATATATTTTAAAAAATGAACATATATCAAACTCCGAACAATGAGTTTATTCCCATACTTGAAAAGTGAAATATTATAATTTTTTGCTTTAATTCCTTATATTGTATGAGTAATAAAATAAATTTCTAGGAGTGAGTAACAAAAATGAATCCTGAAAATGGCTTCCATTACATAAGAATAATGGAACAATTTACAATAATGACTTTCTCATATTTCGTATCCATTCTTTTACTAATATTTCTCAGAAGAGACTATTTATCTGATAGGAAAAAAATAAACTGGAAGAGCATTAGAAGAATATTGTAGGGATCAGGAAAAATTGAAATGCCTAGGGATTCATGAGCTCATAAAAACTGCTTGATGAAAAATGGCCTGGTTTAGAAGACAATATTTTTCAAGCACAGTTGTCATCCAAAATTTGCAAATGTTCAGAACTGTAAAATAGAAAAATGTACTGGAGGTTCATTTTTGACAGTGGAAATTCTAGTATATATGGGATTATGCAAAATGAACTATGCCTTTCCTTTTCTAATTAAGGTTTGGAGTCTGTCTGATTGGTGTTAGAAAGGAAGATAACAAAAACATTTTGCTGAATCCAGGTCCTCGATATATCATGAGTTCTACAGATATATGCTTTTATATAAATATCACCAAAGAAGAGAATTCTGCTATTAAGAAGCAAGAAAAGCATAGAAAAAAACATGAATCAAAATTATCTTACCATGGAACTTCTAGGCTACCTGTACACAGTATAATAGCCAGCATGGGTAAGTAAATAAATAAATTAATTAATAAGCCTCACAACATATTCAATTAATTATGCTTTTAAAGCTGTAAACAGTGTATTCCTGAAATATTAAGAAACTATAATAGTATGCAGAAATATAACATACTAAACACTTGCACTTGTCTTTTCAAAAAACAAACAGAACAAAAGAGAATTTAGGTAAGTTTTTCTTTTACTTGACAATATGGAATTAAACTGCTTATGCCTATTGTATAAAAAAAGGGAATAATAAAATGTATGGAAAACAAAACAATTGGGAAAACCACATGGGTAATTTCTTTGTCATTCATAACTGCTCATTTGTAATAAGCTTTCTTGAGCTTCTATAATTAAAAAAATGCCCTTGTTCAATAAATACCTACAGGTTTTGATGCATATAAGTATGGATTAATTATAAAAGGTATGATTTTAAAAAGGTAATTGTCAAGAAAGTATATATTAATGGTCAGAAAAAGGGTTACTTTGAAGGAAAATACTTCCTCGGGTTTAGTTTAAACATTTGTTATATTTTAACTTCATAAATGCAGTCAGTACATTATTCCCTTTAGCATTTGTCTTTGCAGTCAGGAATTCCCCACTAGGGATGGGAACCTCATTTCCATGTTCTGACAGCCAGACTGAGGAGATGTTTCCATGCTTCCAGGGACAGTGGCCATCGATTTGCAGGATGCGGGATGCCGGACACCCAGCGGCCCTACCCTGGCTCTGCCCCCCGAGGGAGGGAAGGAAGGCAGGAGGCCCAGTATAGCTCCTGTTCTGGAGGTGGCAGACTCATCCTCCCTTCAGACGTGCGACCTCCTGAGTGACCAGTCAGAAGATGAAACTACCCCCTCAGATGATGAAGTCTCTGCAGGCTTAGAGTATGTTTGCTAAATACAAACAACATGAAAAGCTTTGATGATGCACACAGTATCTAAATAGTGTTTTTAAGATGATTTTTGCTATATTCTGTAGTTATAAAGAGATGAGACAACTGATTTGTAAACAGCTGAAGTACTTGTGTCCTGAGAGCAGTAATGAGACCATTCAGCAGGCTTTTTTAGTGCTGGGGCCACAGTCTGACTTCAAAATACAGGAATGAAAAAACAGAAAAAAAAGCAGCAATATGAGGCAAAATGATTGTGTCTAATTTGAAATGCTTGTTAGCATATTACTGAAAGTAATGATGCATTACTTAGATAAACGAGAAGATTCAATCCTGAAATTGCCATGCAGATAATTATGTTTACTGGGATTAATGACAGGGATGTTAAAAGCAAAACACACAATTAAGCCAGTGGCTCACCTAGCACACTTTCCCATCTCCAGCAGTGGCAAGCATGAAAAGCCCCAGGGAAGATCATAAAGCTCCAATGAAAAAGAAAACAGAAGAAGTAATCTTAAACCTGCAGACTGAAATACCAAGATTTAAAAGGCCTCTTATTACAAACTAAAGCAAGTTAGAAATTTCATATCATCAGCAAGCTGATTTGCAATTTAAAATTTATACCAACCATGTTGAAAGTGTGTTATTAAAGCAAGAAGGTAATGACCTCACTCATTCTTAATAGGTTCTTTAACGAAAAATGGAGAAGGAAGAGCAGAAGTACACAACCTTTTCCATTTTCTCTCTTTCCTTCCTTTTTTTTTTTTTCAACTTCCTTCAAAGTTTCTAGTACAGGCATTCAACCTTATCAAAGTTGCCTAAAAAAAACAAAAAACAAAAAAATCCCAAACAAAATTCCTTTAGTCCACAAAAGCATGATTGCTTTCATTAAATTGTATTGAACTGGTCAAAGCTACAATATATATTCCTTCGAACCTTATTAAATATAGTGCTTATTAAATACGTACTTGGCTCTTCTAGTCTACAGATAACTGCAAATCTTAAACATAGGTATTAACACCACATAAAATAGTTGTATAGGCAGCTGAGTCTCAGTAATATGCTGTACTGAAAAATGCTTTTTCTATTCTCCTAGGTATGCCAAAGGATATCCTCCTTACTCTCCATATATTGGAAGCTCTCCCACATTTTGTCATCTTCTGCATGAAAAAGTGCCCTTCTGTTGTCTAAGACTGGATAAGGTAGAGAGAGTTTCTGGGCAAAACTGTATTCTTATTTATCTGTTGCATCCAGTTTCTGCTTAGAGATGAGGTTTGTTCAGCACTAATCTGTGGTATGTTCTCTCATCCTTTTCATAACCAAGTGTCAGGTCTGTATCAGGTCATCTGATAAAATTTTCTGTTTCTAACATAAAACCCCTTAACATCATAGCTAAATCTCTTTATTCATATTCACTGAACTTGTTTCTTATTAGGGGTGCCAACATAACTTCTATGAAGATGCCAAAGCCTATGGATTCAAAAATAAATTAATTATAGTTGCAGCAGAAACTGCTGGAAATGGCTTATACAACTTCATTGTTCCACTCAGAGCTTATTACCGACCAAAGAAAGAACTAAACCCCATTGTATTGCTCCTGGATAACCCGTAAGTAGATTTAAAACACTTTTTATAATAACTTTTAAACTCATTTTACCACAACTTCAATAGATGATCCCTCTTCACACAGCCAACTGAAAATCAAAAACACTCTGGCACATAAACCCCTGAGAAAAGTTAGTGCCAAAAATATTACCCTATGCTCATTGTTATGTATAAAATTAACTTTTTTACTCATTGTAAACACAAAGAGTGAATTTTTGTCCTTATTCTTCTTGGTCAATGTTTCAGTAAAGTATTTTTTAAAAGTACCCAAAATAATGTAAATATTACTGTTAAAATTGCATAACTTCATAACCATCATAAAACCCAAGCTGTATAAGTTTCACAGCTACATGACAGCACTTCAGACAGCACTAACCTACTTAACACCAAGCACTTAGTGGGCCTGGACCAGCTAGTTCTATTTTTAATAATTTTAGACCATAAGTTAGAGAGTTCTGTAAGCCAGTAGGATGCACACATTTGTCTATGTTTATACAAAGTCATGGAAGTAAATTAGAACCTGCAAGTTGTTACTTCCATATCTGGACATCACTGGCTGTTTAAAATTTCAGACAAATGCTTCTCTGGCAAAACTGACTCATTTATAATCTGACAATGAATGAGCCTTTTTGGGTTTTTTTTCAATGCTTTATTACTGCTCAAATACTTAAAACCACAATTTGGAAGGCACAAAAATGGAGTTTAGCTGTACTGAAAATCACAGAAAATCAGATCAAGCTGTGACTCATGAAATGACAGTAGCAGAAATACAGAAATGACTTATAGGTTCTGATTCCAAGGTGACACTTCTTCCCTTTGCATAGATATGTTCTGATTTTTTTATTATACAAAGACCTGCTGTGAAATGTCCAACTTTTGCCTCTGACAGCTCTTCAGTGAAGCTGCATACACCTGTGTGTGCAAAGCAGGTTTTTATATAAACATACATAAATATAATATTTTAAAAATTTATTGTATAAATATTATGGCATAAGGTGAATTACATAAATTGGTAAAAGCCTAAAGTAGCCTAAAAGACTTCTGATTATGTGACTTAAAGATTAAAGATGTGAGCACACAGGGCCCTCTAGTGCTTGTTCTTTTCCAGTATTGTGCCTTAGTTTAGATACTTCAAAGTGGTTGTGACATTTTGCAGCTAAAACCACTTTTTACTTACATAAAACAAAAATTCTGGTTACTAATTAAACTAATACCCTGGATCCCTCTACACAGTGTTTGCAGTGACTCCTGAAAGGCTCAGAAGCTTCTTCATGGGACTACAGAAGCTCACTGAAAAGCCAGCATGCTTTTCATCCATGAATGAGGTGGAATTCAGGCTGCCATTCAAGTCAATTTGAATTTTGTAAATTTACTTCATTGGACTTAGGAATTCAGCCACCTTTGATGAACACAGCTATGCCTTGCCATTATATTCCAATTTTCTGTATTTATCAAGGCAATTTATTCTACTGTGCTTATTCTGATATCTACACATCACGTGTTTTATGATTTTTGATGCTTCTTGGTATGTAGGAAGAAATATAGTAAAATTTATGATTAAATAAATTATGGAATAGACTACAGTATCTTAGTTTTTACATTCCCTTAAAAATAAGGTTTTATCAAAGATGGTTTCACTGACTTGAATGGAGCTGTTGGCACAAAAGACAATGATTTGGTTTCTACTTCACACTTGAATTAAAATTCTCACTGCTTATTTTAAGTATCCCTAAGTCATGCATGGGAGTCATGCACTTGGTAGTGTGCCTTTGACACCAGTCATTCATTCTTATATTTGGTATTGTACTGTGCCATAAAATTTTATTTAAGAAGTGCATTTATTAAAATAAGCATGTTAGTTCTGAGCATTTTTTATGATCACAGCAAACTGTTGATTCACAGCTTTCTGCAAACCTGTTTGAAGTTATATTGCACTGCCAATTAAAAAAAACTATGAAAAAAAAAAAGATTAGAGTTTATTGAAATATTTTAGAAGAGATGCTGCTGTTGTGATATTGTGTTTCATTTTGTAATCCCATCTGCTGCTTAGGCCAGATATGCATTTTCTGGATGCAATCTGTTGGTTTCCAATGGTTTACTACATGGTGGGCTCTATCGACAAGTAGGTGAAACAACTATAGAAAATTTAACATTGTAGTGCTCAGTGGTTTGTTGTGTGTATTGTCATTGCATGTTTAAGTGTGTGTTGTATTTGAAGATGATCTTTTTGCATGCATGATTTGTGTCTACACACTATACTTTGTGATTCCTAATTTCTGACTTACAAGGGTATGATTAGTGATAAATATGAGAGGGAACACAGGTTAATATCTTAAAAAACATTAAGAGTAACACTTATTTAGATGCATTAATATGTTTCTACAAATGACCAGTCTATAGCCCTGATTCTAAGGTACTCTACACATAGTTATAATTTGTTTTGATTTTCTGACTAGAGTTTTTTAAAGATAGCTGCATCTTTTTTCATTATAACAACACTTTTAATAATACATGTCATACATATTCCCTTTGTTTTCCTAAACATGTTTTTAAAACATGTACAATTAATAGAAATCGACTATCTGTAGTTAAGAACTCCAATGCAAAATATGCAAAGTTTCCTTTCTTATTTAATAGGTATAGAATACATTCCCAAAGTACCACCTTTAAGTATCTAACATATTTGTCATTTGATCATCCAGCATGAAATGTCACCATCGTAGAAAACAACTAAAAGAACAGTTTTGGAACCATTTGTTGAATGGCCAGCAGAAAAATAGTTTTACCAAAATTCATAGCTGGGGTGAACTTGTCAAAATATGTCATTGAATAGTAGATGCCTGTTCTGCAGTTTTCAGATACACATTGAGATTATGATCTGATGAGATTTCCCAGCTGTGCAAGGAACCTATAGCTAGAGGTACCCGGGAAGTAGAACTGTAGCACTTTGTCATGGCCAGAAATTAACTGAATGGCAGATGCTCTCTGTTCATTCCCCTCCCTCATAAGGAAGGAAGAGAGAATAAGGGAGAGAGACTTGTGGGTTGGAAACTAAACTACACAGCTTTAATGAAACAGTAATGGTAAAAAAGGAAAAATTATTATATATATACCAATATACAGAAGAATGATACCAAGTTCCTCTCCCCTTTTCCCCAGTAACTCTCATGTCACCACTGAGGCTGCAGGGCAGCCCTGGGAAAGTCCAGGCTGGAATCCTGGGGTCAGCAGCAGTTGGGAGCTGGAGGCAGGAACAGAGGGATCCAGGCTGGCTGGATCAGGACCACAGACAGACAAACACATGGAATCCTCCCGGGATGCCAAAACAAACAGGGACAGGAGAATAAGGGCTGAAGGGAAGAGCTGGGGAGGGGTTGACCCTTGTGATCCCTCAAATTTATACTGAGTATGACATGTATAAGATGGAATAGTCTGTTTGGTCAATTTTGGTCACCTGTCTTTTCTGCTCCTCCCTAAAGGATTGTTGCAGGTGTGACCCCTATAGTCTTTTTCCATAGGATAAGATGTTCCCCAGATCTGAGCAGTGTCCTTGGTTCTGCAGACTACTCTCCAGCTGTAACTATAAACACTGAGTGTTATCAGCCCCAGAAGCAGACACTGACTGAGAACCTTGCTGTTCATTTCAGCAAGTGCAGCTACTTACAAGATACTTAGCTGAAAGCAAAGTTACAAGACAGAAAATTAATTCTATCCTGGCCCAAGCCAGGACATACTTCTACATCAGTATTTTTTTAATTCTACACCAGTTATCTGAATGCAGCTGCTAAGAATAACTGTTGAGCATGTGAAACACTGATATACAGAAATTTGGATTTATCTTTTTAAGCATGAACTGAAAGACTGAAAAGGCAGAAATACAAATTACACGCAGAAGGTTTGGAATTCTTGTGCACTGAAATTTAGTAAAGATCTTATAAAATACAGCTTTTCTTTGTTGTAGTTAACCACTGGTCATATGGCACAGTTTCAAAAATAATCAGATTATGCATTTGTTTTGGAAGAATATGTGTAAGAGGTAAAATACCAAAAATTTGTAGAGCTTTCCTTACCTAAACTTTGAAAAAAGAATTTCTAAGAGGTATGTAAACTTCAAGACATAGGAAGATCATTACTGAAAAGCAAAAATGTATCAGGACAATGAAGACAAATGAGAAGCAAATTTAATGACAACACAGCTTTTCACCTTGGAAGTAAAAAGCTTATTTTTCCAATTTCCCTTGGAAACCATGAAATTCATCCTTTTTTCTTAGTTTTACTTAAAAATTGGTAGGTCTTTAACATTACAGAAAAGTAATTTCTAAACTTTTCAAAAGTGATTAGTTTCTTTGGAAGATGTTAAAATAACTGAAACATTCATTATTTGGTAAACAAAGCTATAAGGCCTGATGAGAAGTGTAACCCAGTTGTCTGTGAGTGTTTCCTGCAGTCAGTTTGACAGGAACCATCCAGCAGTGTACAAAGTTTGACTGATGTACAGCTGCTCCTATAAACATCACGAGAACCCCTCCAACTCATAGCTTCACCTAAAAGAGAAATGTATCAGATGTCCTGGTAGAGCACATTAGCATTTTGAAAGAGAAATGTAATTGTGGGAAAGCAACCCAAAGCATCTGTTTGGGTCTGTTTAGTGCCAAAAGTACCTATGATGAAGCAAGTTGATGCAGCATATAAGGACATGTTGTCCTCCCAAAATAAAGGTTAAATGCTTATTTTCAAAATCTGAAATAAATTTGTCACAGTTTGGGCCCAGCTGGTATCAACCAGGCCTCTGCTCACTCACCCAAGGCAATTTATTATTTTAGCAACAGGAGAGGGACTGTAACAATCTACTTAAGTGCAGCCTGTATGACCTCAAGGAAAGTAATTATTTATTTTCTATTCTATCAATTGAGAGTACCTACTTGATACAGATTCTACAGGAAGGTCTAATAGGTGCATAGAGATGAAGGGAACCAGCAACTCAGCCTGTGATCTGCATATTCCAACCACGCCTTATCTTTTACATATTCTATATTTAAGTTGATTGTTTCTTTCTCCCTCTTTCTCTTCACAAAAGCCTAGATGACTTACTAAGATGTGGAGTCACCTTTGCAGCTAATATGGTGGTGGTGGACAAAGAAAGTACAATGAGTGCTGAGGAAGACTACATGGCAGATGCTAAGACCATTGTAAATGTTCAAACACTCTTTAGGTAAGGTATTTTTGCAGTCTATCTTATACATCTTTATACATCCCTATGAATACCTTTTGTCCGCAATTAAGATTTTTTTTTTCCTATCTTCTACTTAAGTTTTCCCCTGTATGTATCTTACATGGGCAAACTTTCTCCCACGCTGCTTAGCAAAACACTCACAATCCTGAAATATTCTCCTGAAATCTCAGATGAAATTCTAAGCATCCCAAAACTGGATGATCATTTTAAAAGTCACCTGTCAGTTTTGAAGGAAACAAAACAAAGCTATTCTTGAAGACTTAGCAAAAGAGAGTTGAGAGAAGAATTTTTTTCTCAGTGCAGCAATCTTTCACAGTAATGACAATATCAGTATGAAAAGCAGATCCTTTTAATGCTAAAAGGTAAGAAGTGCATCACTATGAACTTAGTAGTAAGCATTCACATTTTGAATATTTAGTTTTGAAAAAAAAATAGGTTTTAAGCACATTTATGCAACATTACCTATGTAAGCATACTAAATGTCATGAAGGAGTAATGCATATAAAGTGAAATAAAATTCAGGCTTTGTATAGAGTGAAGAAAAATTCAGAGGGTGAGAAGGCAGTGCTAAAGACACTGAGATTTCCTCTCCATTTGAGAACCCCTCTGATTAGAGCTTCACTTTGAGTTAAATATCTTGTTTCAACAAGTACCAAAAGATAAACGTCCCTTTCAACTGTGACAAAAGTTCTTACTTGTTTAAAAAAAAACAAAAAACAAAGCACAAAAAAATTATGCAAAAATAAAATACACTGCACAGTCAAGTAGGAAATACCTCCCTGATCTGGGGCTGAAGTCTAACCTGGACAAAATTAAGTCCTTTCTCAAGGATTCAGTATCATTCAATATTGCTGCCTTTTTCTGTGCCAGCCCTTCCATGTAAGGCTGGAGAGGTACACAGTAAGGTTTTTGAATCTGTTGGTGTTTTAGTGTTATTTATTAAAACATTAAAACATTAAGTGTTTCCATGCAGAACTTTTTTTTTTTTTTTTTAATGCAACTGTGTGAGAATGCAGTTAAATGCTGCTAGTGTTGCTGCATGTGTTCAAAAGAAACCCCCATGCTGCATCAGAAACCTCAGTTCTGTCTCTGAGCTTTCAAATTGGTGCCCAATACTATCACAGGTGTGTTTTGTAATCTCACTTAAATTTAATTTAGAAACTATAATTGAACTTAATCTCTGCATCACTTAAGTCTACACTTAACCATATTGTGCTAGTGCATCTGAGGTGCTTACATGTATCACAATTTTTCAGAAATACATTTATCCCCAAACATGAAAAGAAAAATGAGTTGAATAATTAAAAAAAAACAACTTAAGAGTACTAGCTGATTTTTCCCATAGCTGTATTCTGTTTTTTAAAATACTAAATAAACAAAATTCTAGTAATAAACTACATGCCTTAAGTATCCAACTAGAACTTACTATAAAAGCATTCAGTTGCCTTGCACAATGCTTACAACTAGATGGCAGCTGTAACTCATGAACTCTGTATCTGGTTCAGTATAATTTTAAGACTGCATGGTACTTTCTACAAATATCAAAGGAAATTAGAATTAAATATCTAGGTTTAGGACTCCACAAAGATTTTTCAAAAACATTTTTAAACTTTCAGAAGTGGTGCATTGTATCTTTTTTTCTCATTTTCTTCCCTAGAAGACATGCAATATTTTCACAGCATTTTTATATTATGTAAAAGTTGCAGGAATAAGTGAGATTTAGGAAGAGGCATAAGGTAGTAATAGTTACCTGTTCTACAGCATAAACTATATTCATTGCACAAAGGTAAATAGTTCTGTAAACAAACTTAAAAAATACATTTAAAATATGCTTTTTGCTACATAATAGTAGCTACTAATAGCAGAAACTAGGGAAGAAGGGGCTAAACATGATGAAGAACAACTGCAGTTAACAGAAAAAGCAGTCTTGAAACAGGAATTTAAACCCCTGGAGTTTTATTAATATGTGCTCATCACAAAGAAGATTCCACTCAAGTATCAGCAAGTGAAGTCATCCAGAAGATACAGACCCACCTAAACCTCACTGGTCTGACTGACTCAGATCATCTGACCTCACTAAGCACTGTAAAGGTCTGAAAAGATGTCAGCTACAGCACTGCTTGGCCTAGGTTACCAGTTCTGACATTATTCCCCAATTTCCATGAACTAATAATTGCATTACATAGAGCCTTACATTTATAGAATTGTTCTACTTAGGAGTATAACTCTTACATTCTTTTAAAATACAGGTTGTTTTCAAGCCTAAGCATTATCACAGAGCTTACTCACCCAGCTAATATGAGGTTCATGCAGTTCAGAGCCAAAGACTGCTATTCTCTTGCTCTATCCAAATTAGAAAAGGTAAGATTTGCCTCTCCTGCCCTCAAATTAAATTTTATGGATTTTAAAACTTGTTCTGATTTTGTAACAACGCCTCCAAACCAAGTGAAAGCACTGAAAGTATTTTATACTGATACCTGAAGAACAAGAATTGTTCACTGTCAAAGGGCAGTCCTTGTGACCAAGGATAGTGAACTATTTCAATACTAAATAAAAACTTCATATTCTATACATTTATATTGGTGTTCTGAAGCTGTGGAATGGGGAAACTACGTGGAAATAAGTTTAATTTGCCTGCCCAAAATGCTACTGCTAAAACTTTACATGGAGCATACAAAGTAAAATAAGGCATCTGTTTAACTTAGTAAATTCAAGGACAGTACTCTTTTTCATAGATCTTGATTGGTGATCTCACCTGCCTCTCTCTGCCGTCCACAAAACTTAAAATATCACCTCCACAATCTTTCAGGCCATTTGAATACATTCACAAAACCAGGAATCTTTCATTCTTTCATCTCTTTTCCCCTTGCTATCATTCTAAATAGAATTCCTAGGTTCTCTCTTGTAGCCTCCTCATCTCTGTACCTCAGATATCTGACATATCTTAGCAAATGTGAATTCATGCTAAAATCATGTTATACAGAATTTTTACTTCCAAACTGTAAATTTCCTAGATTTGGGATATTTCAGATACTGCACTGAATTTCAGATATTTCACTATTTACTGAATAATGTTCACATAGCTGATTTATAATATATTTAATGTAAACCAGCCTTTTCTTACCAAGTTACATTCACAGGCCAGCTCACAGTATCTTACACAGGAATCATTCTGCAAAAACTGAGCCTGTCTTGATGAGTATTAGAAGTCAATCTTTTATGTAGTTAATGATTATGCTTACACTTTAACCACAAGATGTAAATAAGTAATGGATCTTTTATAATTTGTTGACCTGCACCTGAAATAGAACAAAATAAGCATATAAAATGGAGAACTGTGAGGAAATTAGATGAGAAAGCTAACAACTAAAAAGCTGTTAAACAAAGAGAGGAGCAGTTTGCAGTGGGGGCACATCTTCATTTGGATTATGCCATTCCCAGTATCCATTAAAGTTTGGATCTGTGATTCCTCCATTTTAGCCCATCTTCCTCAAGGGTAAGTTCAGGAAGAGTAACCTGGCACTGGCTGGAATCATTCACTGCCAGCTTTTTCGGGGCAATCAGTGCCAAGAGCTGGATGGTGCCTTCAAGACTATGTTCCAACCTAACTTAGTTCCTTGGTGAACTCCAACTGACAGCATTTTTTTTTCACATATTCCCTTAATCTATACAGGCTAGTGATAAGAGGGAGTAAGAACAGTGACAGCTTTCCCAGTACCTGATGTCTGCAGTTTCTTCTGGAATACTCTGTGGGCTGTAACATCTCTACTTCAATGCAGTGACACCAGGATTTTTATCTCAGTTCTCTTTCTTGCTTTATGTAGGCATCTTTGTTTTTCCAGCAAATGTTCTGGAAATCATTAGAAATATTATAACTTATATTAATCATTTGAGCAAATGTAAAGTCGTGAATAGAGGTTGGAAGCTCAAGAGTTAATGAACTTCCTATCCAAGCTGTGGAATGCTGAAGTAGAGGTAGATAAGTTATAAAGAAGACCGTTTTCATTGTTGTCAAATCTGCCAGCTGTTGATATTTTCCACTCTTTTCATCTTAACATTTGCAGGGAGCATTTCACAGGTGGTGCTGTGGTTCATTTGATGTTTCAGAACTCCCTCATGCAAAAGCAATTGAAAACTTGAGTAGAATTATCTAATACAGCTAAATGTACAGTTGATTGTTATTTCTGCATTCAGCACCTCATTTTCAGAAAGACTAAGCTGCCCTCATGTAACACTGAAACACATGCAAAAGTGACTTTTCGGCCTAATGGGCTGAAGAAGAGAGATCCACATCTGCTGTAGCAGTGCAACTTTTCTCATTTTAGAGATGAATGAATGTGAACAAAGTGATGTTTCTTCCACAGCAGGGAAAAGGAAAAACTAAATACCCATGGTCTAAACATAAAAGTTATGTTCTCCATTAGTCTTAGATTAAAAAAATAAAAAAAGCGAACCACTCACCCACTCCTAGTCTTTCTAGAGAGAAATTTTTTAGAAGGGTTTAGAATGTTTTGGTTGGAACTGCAATATCTTCAAGGTCTCTTCCAGCCCAAACCAATTTATGAATCTTGGATAACACTGACACTTTAGATTTCTATAATTTTAAAAAATGTATTTGTTTTCCAAGTATTGCAGGTCAGGTGTTATTCTAAACTTTGAAGTGGTCGTTTTTAAAATATCTGCAAACTTATATCTTTTAATCTAACCAATAATGTGATTTTGTGTCTTGCACAGTGATAAGCAAATACTTGTTAGGTGAGCAGAAATCTACCTGGCCACAAAGGCACATTAGTTGTTAGTATTCAACTTGGTGTCTGCCAGTACTCCTGGGGTCTTCTCTGCCAAGCTGCATGCCAGTCAGTCCGTCCCCAGAATGTAGTGTTGCACACATGACATGTGGTGGATATAATTGTGCCAATTCCAAGATGTGAAACATCTCTGTACTTTGAGAACACATCTTACTCTTCATGACACCTCTGATCTGAAAGCTTAGTATTTCCTCTATTTTATGTAACAAATCACTTCCAATTTGTGTTTTTGCTTTCTGATAACAGCAGGAATTGGAAGCACATTGTGGTGTGATTCCTCTGCAAGTGAGATGTGAGAAGAAAAAGACATAATTATAGTTACCGTTTTCTGCATCCCTTCCCCAGAAGCAACAGAGCAAGAATTTTCTATCCCACTCCATATCTGAACTCATCTCACATATTCATTTGCACTGAAATACCTTTTCTTACCTTTTGCATCAGATTCTGTTCATGTGTCATGTTCCGGTTCCTAGTAGATTTTCTGGACCTGAATGAGTCCATGGTCAGCACCAAGAAATTGGAATAGGAATAAGATGAGCTTTGTTCTAAGCACAGTTAAAATCTCTAAATCATTTTTAAAATGATGTGGTAGAGTATGCCCACACATTTTGAGACTTGGTTATTGAAACAACATATGCATCAAACAAAATCTTTCAACCCAAAAACTGTAAGTACTGAGCAAAGATGCCATGCATTTGTAGAAATAAACCATATTCTGAGTAAAGGGACCTTATCCTTGTTATCTCTTTCAACATAATGCCAAATTCATGTTTTTATTTTAATCCTTCCAAAAATCATACTAAAAGCATTTTCTGTTCTTTAATACCTTAACAGAAGGAGCGTGAGAAGGGATCTAATCTGGCATTTATGTTCCGACTCCCCTTTGCTGCTGGCAGGGTTTTCAGCATCAGTATGTTGGATACACTGCTTTATCAGGTACTATCGACATCCTATGAAGGTGACATAACACAGATATGCATTGTTACCACCTATTTTATTGTACTTATGCCAGATGACCCTGTTTTCATACATCTCAGCCATTACTGTTCATGTCTGTACCAGGAGCAAAGGCTACTGAAGCATTTGTCACATGGCAGTAATATCTTAGTTACCAAATATCCTCCTGTCTTTGCCTGAATGCTGTTGTTAAACAGTGTAATGCTGTTTTTGAACCTCCCCAGAATCCAGTAAGTGGGATAGTTTTGATAAGCCCTACATAAAATACAGATTATACAGACTGATAACACTTGTACACTGCAACAAAAAGCTTCTGCCCATTCCCACAAAGTAGTTCCTCTAACCACAGAAATCAATAGTATTACTTTTATGAGTAATTTATCAGTCCTCAGTGTTTGCTGATAGAGGTCTCAATCGCTTTATGTGTCCTGTCCTTTTACTCATGTCAGTCAGACCTTTGGAGGACCACACATATATTACAGTAAACTGGCCCTACACTCTGGCCCTAAAAAAGAATAATATGCTGTGATTACAAAGAGACAGTGAGGCAAGAAAAGGCAACACTGAATCTTTTTGCCCAAGCATCCAGGATGCAGCTCCTCATGCAAAAACAAGTGATGACAGTGGAGATGGGGGAAGGCCAACAACCTCTGCTGAAAAAAACAACAGATAGTAAGGATCAGGACAAATGAGAGGTAGCAGTTGCTGATTTCAGGGTGGAAAAAGAGAATATTGCCCTCACTCCTCAACTCCTCATAAACTGAGATGCCCAAGTAGCAGCTCCCAGCTCTATCCTACAAGGATCTAGCTATGCAGACTTCAGTAGCCACCACCATGGCCCATGAAGTCTGCTCACCTAAACACCTACATGCTTTGCCTATACCTATAGGTAGCCCATGGATGCTTTTGAATTCAAGTACTAATTGTTTTTTCAGGGAAATTAGTATATTTGGTAACCAGGTGTATGAAAGGTGTTCTTTCATCTCAAGTCTTCCTCCTATTTGAAGGAATGCAAATTCAGTGGCAAATTCAAGGATTTAAGGATTCAAATCCTTAAAGGCAAATTCAATGTAAATAGACAAATTCCTGGAGCTAAGCTTTTTGAGATAAGTCATTAACATGAAAGAGTCATGTATGTGGTACATGGTACCAAAGCAGATAAGCCAACAGATGTAAATGCTAGATATTTTAGAAATAAATTTATTTGCCTATAAAGCTTGTTTTTAATCATGTTCCAGGACATCAATATCACATATGGAAATTTATTTTTTTTAAAAAAGTAGATTTAGACTCCTACGTATGAATAAGACTGTCACCATCAGCAAGTTCTACCATCACATAAGTAACTTCAATATTTTATATTTGCTCCTGGAAATATCAATCATGCCATGACTTGACAGAGTAAAGCCATTCACTGTAAAGTGTTAAGAAAATCCCATACACTCTCTCTCACTCCAGTTCCACTCATTCCTTCTTTGATGTCCTAAAGAAAAAACTTTGCATTATCTTTATGACACTGACTGAAAAATGAAAACTTGGTCTAGCAAATCCTTGTGAATACAGTTAGTAATCTAATGGTAGTTCCATAGCATAAAAGATGCAACAAAAATAACAAATAAGGTTACAAAAATTTGGTTCAAGAAGATGCTTACTGTCATTTACCCCATCACAGTTAGAAGAGTAAAATAGTTGTATGCCTCTCTATCAAATGAAATCTGTCTAGCTTCTGAGTTTAAACAAATCCAGATGCTCTAACTATAAAGGTTTTATATAACACTTTTGTAAGTTATTTCTTTATTAAAACCTCTGTGCTAGCTCCATATCTGCATTAAGCCAAAGGGACTAAGTGCAAGTTGTGTTCCAACAAGGACTGCAGCCTGCCCTGAGTGCTGCTCTGCTACATCTAAGTAGAGGTGGGAATCAACAGTCCTACCCCTGTTAGCATAGCACCCATGGTAAACCCTGCTTGCAACAGCCTAACTCAAGGAGGAGAAATATTTTTGCATTCTGCTCATCTAATGTCTGTTCCCAGGACAAGGATGTAAGGCACATGAACCCTTAAAAAATAAGATGGATTGGTGAAAGCAAATGAATTGAATTGAATTAAATTAGCAGCCTCACCTTAGTATTGCCCACAACTCAGAGTGCCCTAAGACCCATCTAACATACAACAGCATTTCTTTTGTACAGAAGAGTTCATGATTCCAGTTTCACACATGATGAGGCTAACACCTTAGCTCCACTGATCTTCCATCTACATTCATCTTCACTTTCACATCTTTTTGTGGGTATCTTTGAATCCTGTACATACATTGCACACGTATGCAGAACCAAATAAGAAAAAATATTTTATTTAAATAGATTTAGCATGAAGAAAGAATTTCTTCACAGTGATTATTTCTACAGTGATTCAGATACTTGAAAGATAAAGAGATTGACTGTAAACATTTCTATTTCTTTGAAATTCACACAATGTGCTAGTGTTTACCTGCTCATCTGCTCATTAAAGCTTTTCTTTCTTTTCCTTATTTCCTGTTAAAAATCTTGCAGTCATTTGTGAAAGATTATATGATCTCTATTACAAGACTTCTGCTGGGACTTGATACCACACCAGGATCTGGGTTTCTTTGTTCTGTAAGTTATTTTCAAAAAAAATTCTTTACTGCAGAGTACCAGAGAAGATTCTGTACTGCCTGTAAATACCTCTACTTTCTGTAAACAGCACTTTCTTTTCTTAAAAGTCCAAGAAAGCCATCTGTTTCCTTTTTCAACAGGGGAGAAGACAAAAAAGTTAAATAGAAAACATAACTAATTTTAGTTATTTCCATAGCAAAACCCAACTCCCCCAGCCCCCAAGGAACGCAATACATTCATAAAGCACAGCTTTCTTACAGTGCAAGACAACAGAATCTGTGAGAAGGGGCTCACATATCTTGAAACAGAGCTTGTGTAATAGTAATGAAACAGTTCAAGACTTTCTCCTGCCATTTATGCTCAGTGTGTTAGTTTGCCCTGTCTCTCTTCTCGAAAACTCAGGCTGCATTCAGCCTGTTCAACCTAGCAAAGTTATCTGACAACATTCAGAATAAATATTCTTGCATTCTTTAGTCTGTCCATCACCAGATTCTTACTGCTGCCAATACTGTGTTATTGCTTTTGTATTTGAGTCATGTATGAACAGTAGATGAAGGATTCCTTACAATTTTTAAGTAATTCTAAAACAAGTAGTTTCATAAGACAACAATTTGCACTGCAGTGTCTCCCAAACAGGGAGAGAACAAAAGAAACAGTGCCTACAAACTCAATAGATGTTCCAGGTTTGTTGTGGAGCAAAGGTGCAATATTACAATATGATTGTTACCAGCTAGCATTTAGTTTTTAAAAATTTTCAGGAGTAGCACATTGAACAAGTGATAAGCCCTCAAGATTAAAAGTACTCCTTCCTATTATTACTTGCTCAGATGAAAATCACAGAAGAGGATCTATGGATCAGAACATATGCCAGGCTATATCAGAAACTTTGTTCTTCTACAGGAGACATTCCAATCGGAGTCTATAGAACAGAATCCCAAAAGCTTACAACATCTGAGGTATGCCAGTTTACTATACTTTGGATTTCATTACAGAGCATATAACATTCTTTGGCCCTCAGTAGACTGGAAACCACTTGAAGACTATTTGTGAATGTCACATCTACCAATGCACAGAACCCCAATAACCCCCTGAAGATCTCCACCTGCTGACATGTACATGGTCACATAAACTCAGGGCTCCTGTGCAGCCCTGAATACCCAGAGCCAGTTCCCTGCTGTCAGTCCTGTGCCTGCCTACAGAAAGCTGACTGATTGAAAACAAGGGGCAGCTCAGCACAGACAGGACTAGCACAGGCTACAAGAGTTAGCTGACAAATAGTACCAGTTTTCTGTATATACATATTTATGTATCTGCCACATAAATGTAAACATTTCTCCCTATACATATATATGTATAAAATTAGAAAGATATTTTTTATGTGTCTGCCACATAAATGTATAAATTTCTCCCTCTGTATATATAAAATGACAAAAATACTGTTTCCTGACTACTTAGCATACATTTTGTTGGTACAACTTTTATTTCTTTCATGTATACGCCATTTGTTTATGTGACCATTAATGCTTCTATCTCGTTAAAACATGGCTGAAATACAGCTCTAAAATACAGCAGTGAACAACGTTCTTCTGAACTACTCAGACATAGTTTACTGATTTCCAAGACAGAGCATTTATATTTTCTCTTCCATTTTGGAAAAATGTTATCAGACATCAAGCCATGTAATGCTTAACTGCAAGATTTATCTTGAAAGAAGTACAATCTTTTAGTTAAATTTTAAAATAAGAGTTCTACAAAGCTGCAGAACATTCCACCAAATTCACTAGTGGGTCTCTTTGTGGACCATTTCTATGGGTGACTTTTACAGCATAGCCAAGGGGACTGTACTGTTGCAGTTATGTCAGCTGATTATCCTTAAATGTAGTAGAATTAGCATGATCTATCAAAATTATTCCTTGGAGAAGAATAGAGGCAGTATCACTGCTAATATGAAAAAATGTCAGCGTTAGCTTTAAACAACACAAGACATTCAAGATTTTAAGAATTCCTTAAATAAAGATAAGTAAGATAAAATTAATGGCAATGCTTTATTCTCACAGTCACAGCTGGCTATTTAACTTCAGGTCCAAAAAAGAGAATCAAGAAGTAAGCACACAGCATACTGTTGAGGAGTGCACCCTGGCTGCCTGTTTTGTTCCTCTCTGCATTTTCACAAGCTTTCTAGCATACAGGCTGACAGGCATACTGCATCTGTACAGGGGAGGGGTAACCAGAAAAATAACTCTCATCTTTTCTACAAACTTCCACAGTTTGAAGTTAAATTAATTTTTAGTAATTTCATTCATAAATTCATCTTAACAAGAGGCATACTTGAAAATATTCTTGGATGAGATCTTTAGAACAGGTTAGAGAAGTGTAAATTGCTACTTTTCTAAGGAATTATGAACTTGCTAACCACAAGTTCCTTACTCATTGAGCCTCCAATGCATATATATATTTGAGTGAAGATGACAAATTTGTATTTGTATTGCTCACACCTGGAAGAAGCTGTCAGTTAATGCTTAACATGAGTCAGGAGAACAAAATATGCTAACATTTCTATATGTATTTCTCCTTTGACAATCCCTTTTTATACTATGGAAATGAGAATCCCTCACTTCAATCTAACAGATAAATATTATTACTTTGAATTATATAAGTTTTCAATGATCTAGTTACTAAATAACAAGAAAGTCTAGCCTACCTCTCAATACAGTGCACCTATGACTCAAACCATTACCACCTTATTAAAAAATAATAAATAAGTCTTCTTTATTACCTGTGTAGCTAATTTGCTGATGTTGTCAAACAGGCCATGTTTGTTTCTGTAGGATCACTCCTGTTTAAATTGTCTTTTGTTTTCTTTTCCTCTTTCTGTGTCAGTCACGAGAAATGGCTTCACAGGTAAGTATTTGGATAGTCTGCCTCTTTCTGGGATTCATGGTTTCAGCCCAGTAGGCAGTAAGCCCCACACTGCTGCTTGCTCTCTCCTCCCCAGTAGATGGGGAGACAACTGGAAGGGCGGTTTGGGGGTTAAGACAGTTTAACAGGTAAGCAAGGCAAAATTAAGGAATTCTCTCACTACTTCCCCTTGCCAAGCAGGTGTTGAGCCATTTCAAGGAAAGCAGGGCTCTATCACCCATATTTGGGACAACAAATTTCATAACTCTGCAAGTTCCCCCCATTCCTTCACCTTCCTCAGCTTTTATTGCTGAACATGGTGCCATTTGGCACGGGATATCCCTTTGGGTAGTTGGGGACAGATGTCCTGGCTGTCCCTTCCCAACTTCTTGTGCATCCCCAGCCTATTCCCTGGGAGGTCACTGAGGAGCAGAAAAGGCCTTGACACTGTATAAAGTGCTGCTCAGCAAGAACTGAAACATCCCTGTGTTATCATCACCATTTCCATCAGAAATCCAAAACATACTATGAATAAATTCAACTCTACACCATCCAAAAACAGTTTCTGGAGAAAAAAATAGGCAGAAAAAATGTGGCAACAGAGGGGCATATTTTGGCCCTTAGGTCTGCTTTGTTTGTTGTTTTTTTCACTATATGAGTGAAAAAACATCACAGTGTTTTAAGGCTGCTACTATGTCTGTCCTTATTTTGATACAGAAGCATTCCACATATTATGTGCTGGAAGGTCAAAAATGACTGGGAATTTGAGACACAGGTAACACCCATATTCCACCTGTTGTTTTTTTTTTATAAAGTACACAAAACAGTGCAGCCAAAGTTAAAATATTACCAAAAATCCACAATATACATCTAAACAGCAGCTACATAACTTAGATTTCTAAAGTATGTAGACTTGGAAAAAAGTGGACAAGTTATTCAGAACAGATTCCTAAATTCAAGAAAGGCAGTAGCTGAAGGGTAGAGTTGTTCTCAGAATCGAAAGGGAAAGAGGCACCACATAACACCTAAGTGCTTTCCCCAGAATAACACAATGTCAGGGGCTGGAAGGGACCTCTGGAAATCACCTAATCCAACCCCCCTGCTAGAGCAGGATCCCCAGAGCAGATTACACAGGAACACGTCCAGGTGGGTTTTGAAAGTCTCCAGGGGTGGAGACATCACAACCTTTCTGGGCAGTTCATTCCAGTGCTCTTTTTGCACTTGAGAAATGTATTTATATATAAAAAAAATGAGCTTTTTACATAAAAATGTCAAAGTCTCATAAAAGTTGCCCAGTTCAGAAACTCTTGCGAAGTGCAAACTGCTGAATCCCCTCCGCTCCGTCGCAACCACAATACACGTCCTACCGCACCATTGAAAATGAGAGAATGTTTTAATTTGCTCCCAATTTTTAAAGCCCTTAATCCCTCTTGCTATTTTCTTTTCAAGTCTCAAATCTCTATCAGTGTAGAAGACTGGGAAGACACTAAAGACACCAAAGAACAAATCAGCTATCGCAGTAACCACCGGAACTCAACGTCAAGCGACCGCTCGGATCACCCCTTGTTACGGCGGAAAAGCATGCAGTGGGCACGGCGCCTCAGCAGGAGGGCACCCCGACACTCTGGCAGAACAGCTGAGAAGATAAACCAGCAGAGAATGAACCTTTACAGGAGGTCTGAAAGGCAGGAGCTTGCTGAACTTGTGAAAAACAGAATGAAGCACCTGGGCCTTTCTCCAGCAGGATATGGTATGATTACCGTGACACTAATAATCAAAACATCACTATTATGCAAGGCGAACTGATTTTTATACACAATGTACTAGGTTTACAGCAGTGGTTTTGTTTTGTGGAGGTTATGTAGCTGTTTTCTAGACAGAGGTACTTATGGTGGTGCAAATATGTGATACAAGAAAATATTACACATACTAGAAAACACTCACTGCAGTGATTTTCAACCTTTTGTATATTTCAGAGTATACAGACTGCCTGTCAAGAATGCTTCACTAACAAAAAGTTCAGGAATTTCATTGAAACTGGAATGAAGCAGTTCTCTTTCAAATCATTTTCCCCAAAATGCTGAAGAGAGAAATTAATATAAAAGAAATGCCTCTCCTTTTTAGTCCTGTCAAATTAAAACTAGTCTCACTGTAGCACACAGTGTACCAAGAGAGAGCTATTTGGAAGATACTGCAATGACAACTACAAGGCATTGCAAGACTCAACTAGGCAAAAACCTAAAAAAATAGAAATAAAAAAAATAATTGCAGCCTTTATTTGCAATATACTTGAAGAACAGTTGAAAATTCAGGACACAAATACTTATTTCCCTTTGTACAGCATTCCCAGTACAACCCAGGTGATAAAGGAAAATGCTTATTCTATAAATAGGGAATGGGGTTGGGGGAAAGGTTTATATTGTCCAATTCTGGAAATAGAAGAGAATGCCATATATCTGCTTTTAATCTTATCAGTTGAACTCAATACCAGCTGACAGGGGAAGTCCTGACTTCCCAAACACTAACATAGGCCACATGACAGATTGGTAATTTAGACTGGGTTGCATTCATAATCGTTCTGACTGGAAAAAGTGCAGAAGAACATTTTTAGAACATTCAGAAAGAAAGCAGGATATTTTGACAGCTGATAACCAAAGGATGCTGTATCAGATAACAGTTTAAAAGAAGTTGCTAACCTTATCTGAAATCACTTTGAAATCTCACACTTTTTGACAGCTTTATGAACCAAAGCTGTTCTTTTATCAGATCAGTTTGTCAGAAATCATACTTTTAATAATTATTTTAAATATAATTAATTTGTATGGTTGGTTTTTTTTGTCCTTTAGATGAAATGAATGATCATCAGAACACCCTTTCTTACATCCTGATCAATCCTTCTCCAGATACAAGATTAGAGCTGAATGATATAGTGTAAGTTAAAATACCAAAAAAAAAATCTCAAGACCCGCAAAATTTCTTGTTTATACTTTCTGCCTTAATTTATCACCTGTCTGTTGGAAAAGAACCCCAAATTCTCCCATGCACAGGCAAGAAATAAAAATATGGAGACTTCTATTTAAATAGACACCTAATTATATGCATGTATGTATGTATATAAAATATACATATAGATATACAATATGTATACTGGTGATTCTCTTACCTCCATATTCTCTCATCTTCCTTAAAAAAATCTCACCAGATTTAAAGCTTAATAGCTTTAAAGAATTAAGATTCTCATTGAATTCTTGATTATAAATTAGCTACCCAGACTTAACAGAAAGATCAGTAATCTGGTTTCTGCCCTTAGGAGCACAGTGCTCCTGGAAAGCAATGATAGTTCAGAACACTGATACATTGGTTCTGCAGCAGCACAAAGCTGCTCCTGCATCAGTCCCAAGAGTTGTTTCAGATCAGATAGTTTGTCACTTGAGACAGCTGACAAAGCAGTGCAGAATTTGCACTTACAAATTAATGGGAAGCTCTTTCATCTTTATTCTAAGAGCAGTTATTTTAAACCTCTCAAATTTATATTCAAACTCAATATTTAAGGAAGCCTTTTTTCTCAAGTTTTCAGATCTCCTACAAGTTCTTTGAATACAGGTCCACCTCCAGACTTTCATCCTACACCACCATTATTAACATCAGGCTTTTTATTTATTGAGTACAATGAAAAGAAATACCCATTTTTTTCTCACAAAGTTATTTTAGACTCCTTGTCCCTCTTTAAGGCATAATGAATGAAGGAGATGCAAAATAAATACTGGCAAAGGAGCTACCAGTCAAAATTATTGTTTAGCTGTATCTGGTACATACAGATGGTGTCTGGGCACAGTAAGAAAAGCTTTGTTATCAGCATCTACAGTGAGTGGTGTTGACCAAGTGACCCAACAGGAACTAGACTGAGCACCCTGAAAATCAGTGTCTTCCTCAGATCTTTTCAACATTACAGCTGTATGCACTTCATCTGCCTTTGCTTGTGCCAAGACTTATTTAAAAGAGTCTTTATTTTCTCTTTATAGATACTTGATCCGACCTGATCCACTGGCTTATGTTCCAAATACTGCACCTGGCCAAAAAGACAGCTTCTGCAATACAGTGGGACAAGATACCAGGGAAGAAACACAACTTTGATATGTAACTCATCACAAAATTAATAGACAATTTTATACATGCTGTTTCCACTAACAATTTTGAAAGCTGAGTGATACATTTTGTTCAGAAGTAGAAAACAAAATGACAATGGATATATGACCAAATTTAGAATAATGGTGTCTAGAAGCTCTTATTTAAGTCATTTTCAGGCTTTGTGGCCTGTTCAGTATGTTGGATTTGGGCAGCTTAGCAGAATTATGACAGCTATTACTATAGCTATTACATGACAACTTCTTACCCATACCAGTAAAGAGGATCTGGTGTCCATAGAGACACCATATATGATTTGTAGTAGAAAATATGTTAATAACTAAAGGAGCCTACAAGGCTTTGCCTTTCAAGAATCCAGCCTTTGAGAAAATGCTCAGTGTCTGACTGTCATCCATTTCCGTAAGACCAGGCCAGTTTCAGCCACATAGCAGCCTCCAGGTCTCAGGTGTTAGTTCTCTAAATTTACACAAAAAAGTTTAATTAATCAGCCTCATCTCACCATAAAGGCTGAGGTTGAAGGCAGCATATCCACTGACAGATTAGCTCAGAGGAGCCCACCTGGAGAAAGTCCCTATCATGTCACACAGGCATCCACCCACATTTGTAAAAACTGAGGATGTACTATCTGTGTGAAGCTGCAAACAGTGGTAGCACAGATGAAGAAGAACCCCTTTAACCTTAGTAAGTATGACAGTAGAAGCCTGGACAGATGATGATACAAAAGTGAGAAGGTCCCTCTAGGGCATGACCCATATCACAAGTCCTTCCCATTTCCATTAATATGCCAGAACTGCAACTCTACAAGGTGTGTACATACCCAGTCATTGATATTACCCAAATTGGATACATTTTCATATGAAATGATGGATCACATTGAAAATTAAAGAATTGTATGGCCCATTCCATCAAATGAACGTAACGCCACATTACATGACAAGACATCATTGATCTGAAGGCTTGGTTTTGGCATAAAGTACACAAGAAAACATCTGCTAGTGAATTAAACATCTGAAGTGCTGTGAAATCTCTAGGCTGCCACAACTGATCAGGCTTTTCATAGAATTAAGCATGAATGTACATGGTCTTCCAAAATCACATTCTTGCTTTGCTGTCTGTCACAAAGGGTAAAGAACATGCTTAAGGTAAAAACTGTACTTTTACAAATACACATATAGAGCTCGTATAATAAATTTGGCAGGTATTCTGGAATTGAAAAACTGATATATTTTTTTAATTCCCTTGATATCCTACAAAAATAGTCAAAATTCTTTATATTCTCTTCTGTATGATTTGGTAGAACAGCTACACTTTCACTTTCTTTCTGAAAAACAAAATACCAAATTGCCCAGTGAACAACCCTGGATGCAAGTATTCTTATCAGAACTGTAAGGATGTTGAAATCAAGTCCCATTCATATTAAGAATGACAGACAATCTGCTATTTTTTCCCTCCTTCCTCGTAATTCTTCCAAAACTTAACTAATCTGTTCCATATCAAGTCAGAAATCCTAAAACCACAATTGTAAAAAAAAAAAGCAGGGGTTCCAGAGTGGAATTAAGCCATCAGAAGAACAGAAGTATAGTTTTAAAAGAAAAAGGATAACTGAAAAATAAGGTTTCTCAACTCTTCATATTCACATATTGAAGTAGCATCATGGTTCAGAAGCATTTCAGTGATTCTGCCTGGAGTCCATTATTCTTCACTGTTTTGCCACACAAAATAGTCATTTATCAAATTATTCACAGGTAAAATCAAAGCATTTCAAATGTTCCCTCTGGGCCCAGTGTTAAAAAAGAAACAATTGAAGCAGCAGCTTCAGTCTTAAGTCTACAGTTTTTAAAAAACTGTGTATGGTACAGGATATTGTTCAAGACCTGTCAGAGAAGTTATCCCAGAAGAGATTGCATGTGGAATCTGAATAACTTCCTGTGTTTATTGCCTTCAGTAAGACTGTATTCCACTTGAATATTTAAAAAAAATAAAAGACAAGTTTATTTAAAATATTCACTACAGTCAGGAATATCCTTTGTTTCACACTAAAGGTCTTTCTAATTGAGTCTCTCAGGCAGACAGAATTCCAGAAACATGCCTACCCTTCAGCTGGCAATCTAGATACTCTGCTTTGTGTCATTCACACACACCACAGACTGGTACCCAACACAGACTGCAGTACTCTGCTCTAAGGATCTATGGGTAAAACTTGATGCCTTTAAGGTAGGACCTTAAAAGCCTATAAGGCATCAGAAACAAGCAGTCAGATGTAACCATTTTCCCACCCAATTCAGCAGAATTGCTGCTCAGCTGAAGTCAAACAGTAGCATGCAATGTGACCCAATTCATCACCATGATAAATTAATATCTAATTGCTCATTAGTCCCAAAATATTTACTAAAGCAAACACAAAGTCAGCTGGAAGCACTTGCAGTCTCTAAAATGAATGAAAGGCAGTAATTCTTAATAAAACATTTCATTTCTTCAAAGTCTGCTGAAAGACAAAGAAGGCATTGAAGCCCAACAACAGCTTCTTATGAAGCAGAGGTTCTAGTAAGCCACGAATAACATACCACAAAGGTCTGTCACTGAAAATGCACTGCCTTTTGTGTTGAAAGCAGAACAGCTTTGCTTCCTCTGACAAATCTTCAAAGACCTCACTCTGGTGAGTTTTAGACCTTTGAAAACCTAAGCACCTATAAATTAACAGCATGAGACAGTGTGTGAGTTCCTTCAGTCACCAGGGAGGTGATTCTCTACTGCTCATCCTACAGCAATCTTATCTTCACATACTTTCCCATCCTGATTGCCAGAAACACAGCACAAGTCTGGCTGAACTGGAGACCAGGTTGGGGAACAGCAATGTCCAAGCTCAGTGATGGAGAAGGGTTGATAAATTCTAGAATCAGCAGGTCCAAATCACTGTTGTAAAGACAGGATTTGTCTGCTCATAGTTCACTCAGTAAATAGACATATAGGGCTATGATTGCAAACATAAGCAAGAGATTTAAGCCTAAACCAGTTGTCAAAGGTTAGATGGCCTGATAACTTACATTTGTTTCTCTCAATCCAAAAAACAAACAAAAAAATTCTTTCAATCTGTGCTTAACTGTAAGAGTTTTTTTATCTCCTAACTCATTTATAGCAACAACTCAAAGATGGCCCCAGCACTACCTTAACAACCATGAAGTCATTTGGTACCCACAGTCACAATTCAAATCAAGAAAGAGCAGACAATAATTCTTTCATTCTTACAAGGGAATTCTCTGGCAAAGTGAGACCTGCCCATGAAAACCTGTTACCTATTCTGCAATTAAAAGTCACCAGAAGTATATCAGTGGGAAGCAGTGTTTTCTTAACTATTTCATTCCAATTCCAAATCATGCATTAATTCACACACAAAGTAGGAAGCAATCAAAACTCACATTAGAATGAGTTAAGAAAGTTTTGGGGACATTGTGACTTGAAAGTGAAGAGGTATTTTCCAGCATACATATTTCCTCACCCACAAATAGCTTCCTGCTGCAACTGTTCTTTAACAATTTTGCATTGCATAAGCACAGATATCAATGAATACATAGTATATTTTACCAATTCACCAGTAAAATGCTAGAGAACAAATAAATTGCAGATGTCAGCTGTAGAGGAAAACTGAAATGACATCAAGTGCACCAGAACTGTGCACACAATTCTGCAGTTTCTAGGCAGGTAGGGCTAACAGCAACCATTCTGTAATTTTGGAGCAATGATGCATGAGGTTTTGCTACATTGAATTCTACTTGATATCCAAAGGAAATCAGTCACTGCAAGCTGGATATGAAATAATAAAACCAAGCAGCACCGTGTAATGACATCGAGTTGTCCAAGGTTATGAAAAATACTTTCTCAAGGCAGTGACATAAATGCAGAATGATAAAATAAAGCAATCTGCATAAAATATTGTTGGATTTTCTTGATGTTGTATTAGAAACAACACACACCACTTCAAAAGAGACATACATTGAATAAATGTCAAAAGACCTGCTCTTCAAATTTGCAATTTTCAGCTCCTTTTCCTTGTGCAGATGACTGAGACTTTGCTTATGGTCATCTTCTGAAGTTAGGAATACTGATTTTGTTATGTTTTATTGCCTACACTGCTAATGCAAGAAAAACAAGCCTTTTAAGTTTCTGTGAACTAAAGTTTTCTATTTTTCCTATAAAATCTACAACGTGTACTGTTACAAAAAATCACAAGTGACCCATGCCAACCAAAGGGACAGGTGAGGAGACAAAGTACAGCATTAAAAGACTAAATACTTAAAATACTTATACATAATACTTATGTGATGTATCCCAGCCAAATCAGGGCACCCCAAATGTGGCTCTACATAGGGCTCAAACTTTTAAAGCATTCGAGTACAGCATGGTTTGTCTAAACACATGGTTTGTCTAAACACCCACACTACCAATCACCAATCATCATAAAAACTTCTCTAGATCATTTCCTATTTCTTCTTTTGCCCTTGCACCAGTAGGGGCTGGCTGATGAATGATAGCTAGATTCTTCAGCAATTGTAAGGTTTTTAACAGTTTAATATTTACTCTCACTAGGAGCCATAAACCCACATTACCTCCATAATTGTCCAGTGATGTGGCACTCCAAATGATGTATTTGTAGGCTTTGGACAGCTGGTCCAAACACTCCCTTAATGCCATCAGTTCTGCAGGTTGCACACTCAGCTTCAGAGGGGGAGGGGGTGAAACCTCCACTGCCTTCCTTTCAGCAGTGCTTTTGCAGTGTTTGTGGCACATAAACTACTGCTCTGTATCAAACAGTCTCACTTTCCAGGCTGACCTCTTCAAACCATTTACTCATACATCTCAAAGGAAGAGGAATATATTGCAGCATAAGAGCAGCAACCTGGACCACCTGAAGATATTATGCAAATGTTTTGAATGCTCCAATTATGAGTGCAAATTAATGTATCATCTGAGGCAAGAGCTAATTTTTAATTGGTTTGCATTGGTATTTGTTTTCTTCTATACTTTGGATGAATATGTCCATTAGAAAAACAAAACTGTGCTGACCAGGCCAAAGGGGAGGTCTCTATACACTGAACTACACAAATGGTGCAAAATGGTTGTTCTAAAACAGATAAAACTTAGCCTAAAGTTTTATACTCTCTGCAACAGCTTCTAAAGTACAGAAGTCCCTAAGATAAGGCACCAAATCCAAAATACAGCTTCATTTTATTTCGTATACTGACAGGCAGAGCAATAACCAACATGCCAGCAACCATAAGGGTGATAACAAAATGCAATTATTGGTTGGCTTTTTCAGGCATAGCTTGAAACTCTTTGTGGATGCAAAACTTATTACCTGAATGCAGGAATCTGATGCAAAAAGAGTTATTTTTCCAATATCCTTCCACCCACAGCAGCAAGAATATTGTGACATAATTGAGACTTTCTTGGAAAAAAAAAAATAAAGATGTTTCCAGAGGAGAGGGGGGGACTATGCAGCTCAAACCTCTCCCCCAGGAACACAGCTTCTGCTGTGACTGTAAATCACCCCACTCAGAGGACTCACCTGTGTCTGCAGCCAGCCTTAAAGAACTGTTTTACAAGGGCCAGATTGATTTCATTTGCAAAATAAGATTTAGAGACTTCCCCAAAGCACAACAATATAAACATGAATTTCAAGTGCTTTTGTACATGACTAATGCAGAATCAAAAGTCATTCACTTTTTTAAGAGTCTTTAGTGTTCTGGGGACAGATAAAGTTTTGAAAGGGCTTAGGATGTATTGTAGAAACAAAGCAGTATTTAATGGCCTGTCCTCTCCTGCTGCCAGAAACATCCCCCTGTTAGAGCCCACATTATTCTAATTTCATAGTAAAATAAGCATACCAATAAAGTATCATCAGTAAACTTCTCCAAGTAAGCACTCTTTTTTTTGGACTTAATTCAAAAATTTGCATCAGCAAGTATTGCCAGCTCTAACAGGCAGCATCCTGAAACAAATCCATTCTCAGGATGAATTACTACTGGATTGTCTCTTGGTTCTCATCCAAATGCCACTGCCATCACTCAGAATGCTTCAGATAAGTTCCTATAATCACATCATGTCATACAATCATGGGATAACACTGTCTGAAAGGAGGCTCAGGAGGTCTCCAGTCCCCATCTCTCAGATCAGGCTGCTCAAGGGTTTCTCTAGTGGGGATGAAAAGTACAACCTAATCCTTACCTCTGTCCCTGCACAGATCAACTAAGCCATGGCTTGCATTTTAGTGTCACATAACCTTGAATGAGAAGAAGGCAGAGAGAAAAGTCTAGCTTCAGTTTTTCATTGCTGGTCATTCTAATCAACACACCTGGTAATTCACATTTTCCTCCTTTGAGCTCTATCTAAATGGTTCAAACAAATCTTCAGTCTTGGTGGACAACAGAGAAATAAACTGCTTACCAAGAGGAAAAAAACCCAGCTCCTACCTTGTGTTCTACAGGTGCATTTCCTAAAGGAAGTGTGTATTTTGGACTTCTCTGAGCAACTGCAGAAGAAGGTTATTTTCTCCACAGGAAGACATATAATTAAATTAGTTTTCCCTATTAAACCTAATGTATGCTTATACAATTACAGTGGAGACACATATATTCTATTTTCATTTTAGCTTTGGTATTTATGTGACTGACATTTTGATTCCAACATGCATGTGATAAACTTTCTGCAAAACAGGTATTTTCTTGTTAGCTCTTCAATTAATCCAGCCAGTTGGCTCACTTAGTAATTACTTTAAAGGCCTCCTAATTCTTAAATTGAGTAGCAGGTAATGTATATTCTTGCATGGAGAGAAATGTGGAAAGTAATTTATTTTTGACTCAGACTTTCAGCTTCTGGGGTTATTAAGCATAATCTTATTTTTTCCTTATCTATGTGGATAATTTGTACATGGCTGGGTACCCCAAAATGGAATTTAATGCCTTCCTGTCAAAACACTATCAGCATTTCATTTTTCTCTTGTTTATTGTGTCTCCATAAGAGCAACAAAGTGGTGTCTTGTGTGTGAGATGTTTGTATGCAGAAAGCAAGAGCAGTTACATGGACCAATCAATAGAAATCTGTTTTATCCTAATACAAGATTTTCTGGAAGAAAAAGCAGTTTCCCTCCATATTTTACCACTAATTCACAGGATATGATGTATGCTTTCATCTTTAGTCACATTAAAATGCCTTCTGAGTGAATGTATTGGTACACAGGGTACTTTATACCTGAGCAATATAAAATTAACAAAGTAACTTATTAATAGTTCTTAATGAAAAGCTTTTATTGTGTCTTTATTTCTTTTTCTTCACTGTAGTTTGTATGACCTCTTCCCATATTTTAAAATAGGAAGGAATTGCAGCCTCAATCAAAACAAAGTAAGGTTCCAAGCAGTGTTCAGTCAACAGGGAAAGCCTGCTTTATGGCAGCAAAATCTTTTGAATGCAACCTAATATTAAAACCATACCACTGATTCAGGATGTCCCTGTGAACCCTGCAATTTATCACTACATAGATGCTCTGCTTCTAGGTGAACATCTGCTGGTTTGTCCCCTTGTCAAAGAAAGAAAGGACTCTCTGCTATGGACCTTTCTCTTTTGTCTGAAGTGTGGATCTTCTTTTGCAGTGTTTCCCAATGGATTATGTACTCGTTTGTCTGACTGTGATGAGATGTAGTTATATTCTTGTACAGAGAAGGAGATAATGGGACCCTTGCATGTTTTAAACAATGAACAACTAGGTGGATTCCCTTTGTAATAAGACAGAGCCCTGTATAAACATCTTTCAAATACAAACATTCTATCATTACTGAAGGACTGACACTTTTTGAACCTGGATCTCCAGAAAAGATGTAGCCAGTTCCTAAACAAAAAGGAGAATGTTTGTCACCAGAGTATTCTGATACGTAACACTTCTGCCCTTTCATAACCAGTCTGTGAAATAATGTTGTGAAGGAGATGGAAGAGGCCCAAGGAGCTTTTCTATGAGGTATGAAGCAATAAGAAAAACATCACTCTCTGTTTTCATAGCAAAGCTTCTGCCACTGCAGAAAGAGGAAACCCACTTCATGCCCATCAACATTTTAAGAGTTCAGCTAAGTGTCCAGGAAGGCCCACTGAAAAATCCCACGATAGGACTTCCTCTCAGAAGGGATGCATTGAGACTCTGGCTCTCAACACCCAGCATAAGCAACCAAACAACCTCAATTCTTGAAGCCAGAGGTCCTGAAGTTTTTCTGGTGGAACATCTGTGCTGTATTTCAGCAGCTGTACATGCTGGTAGAAATACCAAGAAAGGTATTTTTTTTTTTTTTTTAAAGTAAAAGCTATTTAGTTGTGGGAAAACAGTCTGCGGAGGCTTAAGGATTCCATGTGCACATCAATATGATTGCATGAAATCGTTTATTAGCAACTTGCACTCACTTTATATAGAGAAGCCTTGTTTACATCATCTTATCAAGCAGGTGGCCTTGTACTCCAACCACACATACCATTCTCACGGAACCTTCTTCTCACATAATTATTTTCCTCTCCTGTTGCCAATTAGTTATCTCTTTCCCAGTAGCTTATTCTCAGGCCTCTAACTAGGCCTCAATAAGTATTAACCCAACGTAGCCTAAGTTGAAGTAAGTCAGGATTGCTCACAACCTGTATATTTCTAGAACTGTTTCCCCAACATTTAGTCTTAGAATAAATTGCAAAAATTTTCAAAGAAGAAGCTCTAAAAAGTTATCATTATTTCAATATTTTTTTCTTAGAGAAATACAGTAATAAATAAAACTAAGTAAATACAGTATGAAAAATAATATTTTTCTCAGATGGAACAGAACTTTATCAGATACATTTTTAGGATATTGGAATATATGTAATATATAAATGTGAATTTAATGCCATATTACAGTCTTTTAATGTTTTATATGTATGCAAAATGACTGTCAATTTTTCATTGCTGTTGTCTTCAATACCAATAGAGAGGTACTGAACATATAAGAAGTATGATAGAATGTAGAAAATATATTCTGCATTTATTAAACATGCTAAAACAATAAATAAAGATGGTATTTGCTATTCCAATTGATACAACATTCTGTTCTATGTTATAAAAATAGGAGAAAGGTTGCTTAATGTCATCTAAGGTTTACAAAATGTTATTGTGTAATTGAATAATCCAAGTCTAATGAGAGATTATGATTTATTATGGATTCATAGCCTTGGAGACTGTTGTGATCACATAAATCATATGGCAGGTACCTATGGCTATGTAAAAGTAAGATACAGGGTTGAAAGTGATTTTCTAAGCTGTATAAAATGTTAATACATGCAGAGAGGTAGCACTTCCAGAGGCAAACTCAGCCATCAAAAGATGGGGGTCTTAGATGAGATGAAGTGCCCCCTGCCAGCATCTCCTCCTGTAATGGATACAGGCAACTGGCTTAGGCTGGATCCATATATTTTAAGTGTATTCAATTGGACATAAAGTTTTATTTTGCATAGATGACTTGGTGTTTGTATCTTTAAAACCACTTTCTCTTACAATGGTTACAGGAACTTGAACATCAAATAGAATGTGAAGGGAATTAAGCACTTTAAAGAAAGGACTGAGACACTGAAATAGTATGTTAATAACATTTTAAAGTACTTATTGAGCATATGGAATCAATTTAAGTGATGTACAAAGTATTTATTTTCTAGTGTTCTGTAAAATCATTGTATGTGTACTTCTTTTGTTTAAATTATGCCTACACTGAGTTAATCACATCAGAATTCTACTTCTGTACCAAAATAATATTTTTCCTCACTGAAATTTTTGTAAAAATTAAACAAACAAACAAACCAACCCAACAGGAATATGGTAAAAACTGATGATGAATTTTAAGTTCTCTTTTTATTTATGTAAGTGCAGTAAGGATTTCAAAATAGTCATAGAGAAGAATGTAACAGCTGCAGCTATCCTAGGGTTTGCTTTTCTCTACTTTGCTGTTATATCAGTTTTTACCTCAAGTACACACAGAAATGTGGATGCTAAATATTAATCACATATAAAGAGCATAGTTCCCCATTTTTTGCAAGCAAAGTACAATTCTTACATGTAAAACTTTGTCAAGGGACAAAGAGGGAACACACTACATTTATGGAGCCAAGGTTTTTATTTTTAGTTTAACAAAACTGCCCAATCAAAAAATCATTACTATTTTAATTTTATTATTACAAGAGGAGAAGAGGGTGAAGGGAAACAGTTTTACACAGTTCCCAGTACCTCCCCCTTTTCTCTCATGTCATTCTCACCTCTTTTTTGGTGGGGTGAGTCAGTGGTGCCAGATTTTCCCAAGTAGGAGGTGAAGCAGGAGAGAGGTTGAAGGCAAATCCTAATGTTGATGGATCTTCCCTACCTGAGAAATTACTAGTTCCATGTGCTTTCTAATACAGCACTTTCCTCTTGCTTCACTAGTTCTCAGTTCCATGTGAAACCTGATTTTATTATGCAGGTTGTGTTTAATTTGGGTATTCTTTCTTGTTCTCTTGGCTGTAGATGAATCCAGTTTTATGCTTCCAGTGGTGTGTTCTTAAAGGAACAAGTAATCAACTCGTGGTGATACTTTTCCTTAGTTTTCATCCCTAACCTACACCCTTTCATAATTCCCTATCCTTTTTGTTTAGAGTTGTAAACAGGTATTCAACACAGAATAGCTATTTGGTGCAGAAATAAAGCAAAAGATAATGGACTGTTCCCTGTTACTAACTTGAAGAAGGAAACTATGAATCTCTATGTACTATACAAGCAAAGGTGTGCTTGGGAGCACAGTACAAAGGATAATCTTGGTAAAGCTGCAGCAGTTTTGCTGTCTGGTGTAGTCAGAATGGGATAGAAATCGTTAAAAAATTAAGACAGCAAATATATCATTGACATAGGAATGGCCAACACCATTATTTCAGTTGAAGGCAGTCAGAATTAGCATGAACTCTGATCTTTCTAACCTAGAAAACAAAGACTTTACTAGATTTTCATATTTCTATGTCATATTTATCATATACTATTATTTCTCCAGTAGTCTGATAAATGGCTTTATCAATATATTAGCATTCTTTGGGAAAAAAAAACCCAAAACAGCTTCCCTGGCATACAGCTAAACAGTGCTAGCCTAAGAAAAGATGTTTCTACTCTCAGATAGTACAGGACTAGATATGGAAAAGAGACTTCTCCATATGAGTCCTTCTCTCTAGAAAGGAATATTGGCATAAGCACATGCTGTAAGCACCTTCTACTTTTGCTCACATAAGCACCATGCTAATGAACTGAGCTGTTTATTTAGCTCTTTTCCCTGCTGATGAGAGTAGGAAAACCAGGAATTCTCACAAATATTTAACGTTTTCATTTGTTTTGATATTGCATTGTTGCCTAAAATAGAACAGTGCCTTGCTAAAACAAACCATTAATTATCACAAACCCAAAAGCATGAAAAACAGTTCCTGACTTTTCACAGTCTCTGTGTGGAAGAACTTTGGGAATGAAGAGATAATAGAGAGATGAAAGTGTAACATAAGGATGCCAAATGGTGTGCCAGTTCAGCTACCTATTATGACTGAGGGGAAGAGGGAAATAACAATAACATCAAAGCCAACAAACAAACCCTATCTGTGTATAAGAATGAAATCTACCACAGCTATTAAACCTTGTGTTCTTCTTGTGTCACATCCAGCAATTAGACCTGAGACCTGTAAGGTTAATTCACATATTAACTATACACTTCCATTCCTTATTATGTGTGTTGCTTTTTTAAAATTAAAATATGGTGTGTTCTCAAAAACCATTAACAATATGCAGAGAAAGGAGAAAATTGTTTCATAACTACAAGGATCACTCAGGAATTTACAAAAGGCACCAGTTTCCTTGTCTCCATCAAGAAAAAAAAAAGCCATTCTAAATGGAAAGGAGAAGAGCACTGCTTACCAGCAAAGATGTTGAACAGTGCAGAGAGGTAGCTCTGAAGGAAGACTGCCTCCATAATTCTAAATTCTTTGGCAGTTGCAACATAATTTCTTTATTCATCTAGGTAAAACAGAGGAAGATAGGTGAGCACAAAAAAAATCTTTGGATGAGAAAGCATTTAATTATTAGTCTGGGCACTATAGTTGTTTAATAGAATAAGTTTCTTTCCATAGACTTTGTGGCAGAGTGTCACAGGGACACAGTGTGATGGAGCCACACACCCAGCTCCCCCAGTATCTCACAGCACAATGTGACTCTGGTATCTTGTTCCTCCCAGACAAAGCCCTCTGTCTGGAACTTAAAGTCACAGATTGTTTCATGACACATTTTAAGGCCCATTTTGGATATGGGTGTGTTGAGCTGTTGGTGTATACATATCCATAGGAAACTGAACAAAGAGAGAACAGGACTTCTAGATCCCAAATTGCCCCAAAGCAATACCAGTTTTAACCAAGTAATTTTTGACATATGTCTGCTTTCACCTTTCCAATATGTACAGAAATAATTTGCATCCCCTAATTTTCCAAAACATCCACTTAATGCCTCATTGCTCTGTTTGTACCTAATCCCAACTGACGTTCCCATGTAACACTTCAAATTCATTGCTTCTTCAAGCCCTGAAAACAAATATTCTTTTTTCTTTCTTTCTCTCTTTCTGTGAAGAGCATTTGGTAATTTTTATGCTGTACCTTCTCAGACTGCTCCAGTCCCCAATTCAGACATGTTTTCTGAACTTCTGACCATTCTTATTCTTTCCTTCCTGAGTTTCTCCAACAGCTTGACATCTGCCTGGAAGGACAAAAGGGATTAATTACTTAAGTACCACCTAGCACTGGGGAGTAGAAGAAAAGGATTACCTCATGTGTCCTCTAGGCTTTCTACCTGTTCATACACTCTGGAAGAACACTTGTCTTTCTTTTTTTAATTCTTAGCTTGTTGATCCACACAATCTGCTGCTGCAATAACAAATAGAGCTTGTGAGCTGCTCCATGCTGGGATGCTCCCCCACAAGGCTGATCAGCTCAGCCAAGGTGCTGCCTTTGTTTCTCATCGTCTCAGATAATTTCCACTTTACCAATTATAACCTCATTATTTTAGAACATTATTCCAAGCCCCTTGTGAAGTGCTGGTCAGTGTAGAGTTCTGTGTTCATAAAAAAAACACTGCAAGGTAGTCTCTGAGGTTGTATTTCTAGACATTTATATCATCCCCACTTGGCAGTTCCATCTGCACCACAGCTCCTTATGCAGTGATTCTGCTTCCCTCACTTACTGACAACACTGAAAAGCACCTTGGCTTTAAACCCTTGTCTGGTTTTCCAAAAATGCAAAAATAGTTTCCCCTTATTTCTCTCAGACCAATAAATCATTTCAGTAAGCTTGTGATGCTTTTACATAGATTACAGAAATGTTGTAGTTTCCACTACAGTCACTGAGGCCTTTTTCTCAGTTTGGCTTCAGGAAATCTGTGTTTTTGTCAGCTCCTGTGATTTTGGTTTTGTCAGCTGCTGTGACTACAGACAGAGCACAAGCCAGACCCTTAGGCCAAATTCTTTCTCATTTCACCCAGCATCACAGAATATATTTGACTCTTATATGTATAAAAAGTACATAATTTCATGTAATAACTTAAAGGAAAACAGAGTCTCTTGTTTGAAAGCTATAAATACTCCCATATGTCTCAGTAATGACAAAATAGATAAAACCTTCCTACATACAAAATTGTTCTCCAGTTTACTTGACATGGAAAGCTTGTGCAATGGTGGCATCTTGTGGCCATGGTGAAAATGACACTCTTGTATTGAACTACATTTCATTTTTTTCCCCTTTATTTAAGGCTCAGGCAGCTAGTGAACAGACAATAGTAGGTCCAAACTGGCAGCAGGTACCAGTCTTTGTCCTTTGCCTGACCCAAAAAACAGTTTTTCCCATGGTTAAGTTTTCATCAGGTGGCTGGATCTTCAACAGGTATTCCAGGCAGAAGGTACCAAACACAACATCCACTAGTTTATAAATATTAAAAGAACCCAACATATTGTAGAACTGTCACTAGAATTTTCTTCCAAAACTATTTCTCTTATAGATACTCTGGCCTTTATTTATGAATTTAAAGAGATCATTTTAACACTAGGTAAACTGCAAGAAAATTATTTCACTACACACAGCCACCTCAAGAATTATCTGAATTTGTTGCTATACATAACAAGACATGAAGGTGGGAGAGTGATCATATACAGAGAAAAAAAAATTTAGCTTAGACACAGGTTAGAAAAACCACATTAGGTTAAAATTTCATTTTATAAAATTTATCTTTCATTTATCTGTTGCTATTGTGTCTGAATTCTTAAATTAAACTTACCATGGGAACAAGAATCAAAACTACATCTGTTTTCTTTATTAACTTTAGTACATGGCTGTGTTTCATGGGAACTAGGGTAAATTAGAATAGGAATTTAATATATTAGAGATGTTTGGCTAAAATATAACTTGCAATTTAAAGTTCTGACAGAAGTTACTTAGATCAATTACAATAAAAAATAACATAAATTTTATTATGGGGCTTTATGTATGGGTAGTTCATAAAGAAACAACCAGCTTTCAGGACAGGCATTTCCTAATGCCTTATGTGGATTCCTGTAATTCCCATATTTTTGTAATGGCATCTTTATGCATCAGGCAAGATCAATACGTGCTCTTCAGACCTTCAAAAGATGAAACCAAAATGTCACCTTGTTTGTGTATTCTGACTTTGAAGTAAATTTAGAGGTGATATGGACAGAACCTGTCAGCCTCACCCAGGCAGTACTGTGAGCATGTCAAGAGGCACTGCTCAGAGCCCTTGAGAAAACACAGAAACCAACAGATTCCACAGGTGCTCTGGTGGGGACAGACCAAAGTTTAATTGCAGTTTTAACTGAATCTGTCTGAATTTCACCATCATCTTCCTTTATGCTTTCCATTTTCTATTGTATTTGGTAAAACAGTTTCACTGTCTAAAGCTACCTTTTATTTCAAGAAGACCAAGGTGATGTTGATCACTGGAGCACTGGAACTCCCAGGATTGTTGAGCAGGAGCTGTATGTTTTACAACCCAGGCACAAGTTTTATAATCCCAGATTTTCAGGTTTATGATTCTTTTCTAAACCTTTAACAGATAAGCCCCTTCAAATATAGGAGAAAGATCACCTTCATTTGGGGCTTAGCAAAAATTGGTCTGTATAAAGAATCATATTCTGCTTAGGAAACTATGCCACGAATTCCACCTGGATAAAATCCTCTATTTTTGACAGTTCCAAAGAAATGCCAGTGCTCTACTTATTGCTCAGCATCCAACTTGGCCAAAGACATCTGCAAGTCCAAACATGAGGGTGTTTATCCTCTGGTGTAGTTGTTTCAAAAAATGCTGATAGTGTTTCAGTTCTAAAATAATCAGAGAATGAAAAAAAAAAGATGAATGTAATAAAATGTGGGGTTAAATGAAATAAAAAATGCATCTTTACTTTCCTAAGTGAGAATTTTTATCTGTGTCCTTCCTGTCAAACTCTTCAACTTTTATTTCATGCCCAGAAATTTACACTCAGCTTTGACAGTCAGAAGGATTCCTGGAGAAGATATTTAGCAAGTTGTTGTGGGCTGCTCAGGTTGCACTGTCAGATTTTGAGCCCTTTTAGCAAAATGTTTCCTAGAAATAAAATGCCCTTTGAGTCTATTTGTTTAAGATTTTTTGGGAAGCAAGATTTCTCTTAATTTTAGCTTCATTTCAAGGGAAATTAAAATTTTCCTCTAACATTTCTTAAATTCTCCATTAGGCTAAAAAATATTGAAAATTCTAAGCACATACTGAAATACAGGTAATCATTAAGGACTGAATGATAAATGCAAACAGGAACTGCTTTTCTAGCACTTGTGCCAGTGTTCATGTTCACAGAACAGCAAATATTTTTCACCTGTATGGGAAAAGCTTTGTTGAGATGCCCTATAATTTGTTCTGGTGGCTACATATGACTAGGTCAAAGCAGAACTAATAACATTTCTATAGGTCTAATAGTTATACCTTTAGAGTAGCTTAATCTTAGCTGGGCCCCTAGATGGTAGTGTAATGACACTAACAGGAAGGTGTTGAAATGGAAGAGGAATATTTTCACTTTTGTCACTGGCCAATGCCCAGCACATGTTCCAAAATAGTCAAAAAAGCCATGTGTTATCAGTCTAGATAAAGCTAGCTGGTAGTTCCAGATCAGGTTTTATTGGAAAACTGTCTGGTCTTTACCATCTGAATTTGCATTCTTATTGGTTGTGACAGCCAATTCATTACTCCCTAGCACAGGTCAGTGTTAAGACACATTCACTGTAATGAAAAATATTTTCTAAGTTCCCTTTGAAGAAAAAATGAAAATTGTTATCCTGGCACCTAAAAGACATCACTTATATGTCAGCAATCTTTTAAAAAATAGACTTGTGGGAAATGAATTCTGAAGTACTTTAGAATGTATCATGCAGTGTTTTCAATCCATACTTTTTAGTACTTTAAAATTGCTTTCTTGATTTGCTCTTAATCTTTAGAGTATTTACCAATAAAGTTAATTGATAATAATAAATAAACTTACATTTGATAATAAACTTATGCATAAATTATGCCAAGAAATATTTATGTCTTCTGTATTAAACTATGCTTTATGATGACTGAGCTAATCACATTGAAATGATCATAAAATCACCGAATGTCAAGATTGGAAGGGACCTCGGGGATCATCTGGTCCAATGTTTCTGATATTATTGTTTGTATGAGGTGTCCCAGCACCCCATTGACCTGAGACTTCAGACTTCCCAAGGTGGAGGAATCCACCACTTCGCCAGGGGAGACCAATGTCTGACTGTCCTGATAGTGAAAAATGTAATGATTATTTTCAGTTCATAATAATTTTCTCTTCCTATGGACAGAGTTGATGAACTGGGAAAATAAACCTTCCAAATAACTATAACAAAGCTTAAAGAAAGCAGATATTTCTAGCCAGTTAGGGTACCACAGTAGCTATCAACACACAGTACAGCATACCTAAAGTAATATTTTTAATTTCTTTGATAACCTCTGAGACAGGATTTTGAAATGAAGGGTGAGATACTCTCTAGGCTGCAGTATTTCAGTGGAAGTGTGTTCCTAGCACACAGTTTGCACCATGGAAGTCTCCTGGCTGCACTGCAATCACATAATGGGAATTGGGCTACCTTACTTTTAAAAGTGGAGTTAGTTTGTGTGGTTTGGTAACAAATAAAGAGGGTTTGATCCACAGTTTTCTAGAATGCAAGATGTATAACTGCAAAAATCTCTCTAGTTGTACCTTGAAGTCAGATTCAATGCCTTTGAACTGATTTATGTTGTTCCTATACTCGGTAACCATCTTGGGTTCTACACTTCTGAAGCCAACCAAGTATCATGTAGTCACAGTCCTGAAAAACAGCAACACTTTAGTAACACAGAAAGCAGGAAAAAACCTACAAAATCAAGATAAATAGCCACATACTCTCCTACAGCAAAATCTTTTGTCCTGAAGACAGTAAATAGAAAACAAAATGATGAGATGTCTTCAGTCACTGAAAATACTGGACTCTCAAACACAAAGTTAAACTGGCATTTGTCACATAATTCTTTTATCACAGTAATGGATTATATTTAAAGTTAAGTTTATGAGAGCTCTTGGGAAATTATCTAGAGTACAATACATTGGAATTTATGAAAAAAATTATGACAACATACTTGATTTATACTGAACTAGGAAAATAGCAATATCTTTTATGTTCAAAAATTAGTATATGAAATGGATGATTATGTATTACTTTTAGGATTACTTATATTCTTCTTCAGTTATACTCTCCCTATTTCACTTACTGATTTCTGCTACAGCAAATAATGTAGTAGCTGAAAACATGTAGCTGAATTATTTAATGGGATTCACCTCCTCAAGGCATTACAGAAAGAAATATTTTGACATGCACAATTTTTTTCACTGAGCTGTAATTTTGCTACCATAACTTGTGCTCTTATTGCATTTTTACTTGGATTCATACTTCAGTTTTGCACTTCAGAATACTACTGCGAGTAAGTCTATAATTTATAAATAAAAGATTTGAACTGTCATATTTTCATAATATAGAAATAGCATATATGTGGCAGCAAAAGGGAAGCTCCACTTGGTACACAAAAGCAGTGGAAAGTAAGATTTATTAATATAGCCTTTACCAGTTTTCAGAACAGTACTTTGTTGTGTGTTTTGTTCCAGATTAAAAGCTTCCAAGGGGAAAAAAATATTAAAAAAAAAAGCCACATTTCTCTGCTAACCTCAAATGACCAAGTCATCCAAAAAAAGAAGCATGAACAGATGGCTCCAACACCATAATTCTGTGACCCTTTGCAAATTCTTTCCTCAGTTTGAAGCAAAGAGAAATTTTCAGACTTTGCATTTCTGCCTGGAATACAACAGCCTGTGGTTGTAGGAAAGAGGATAGAGAGCTGAGATCTGAAACAAGACCTGGTTGTGCTAAGATGAAGGATAACAGGTCAGTCTAAACAAAGCATCAACACCTTTGGAAGACTTAAGAAAACATTTTAATATAAAGGTGCTTATTCTTTATGGTCAGTACTGATATAAATGAAAACCTTACAGAAGTAATAAAGTATTCTGATTTTTATATATGGAAAAAATAAGAATGGGCGATTTCTGACACTAGATTTTGATGAAAGACACACGTGGTTTTTATGAGCTGACTCTTCACTTTTCCTATTTGTGTTAGAAAAGTCCCATATTTCATCTGTTTTGATGTTTTCTCCATGGTCTTAGAGAAGAACTTCTCCCTCCAGACTAAATTGAGCAATAAAATAAACCTGGGTTTCACAGGTCCCAGGGGAATTCCTCAGTCACTGAAACAATTCATACACACATGGTACGTGGAGGTTTTTTTCCTCCTTTTTTCTTCTATCATAGGGCTGCAGAGGGGGATAAGATAATTTTCAAATATATTTTAAAAGGTTTGATCACTTACTGGTGCAGTTGAGACACATTTTGAAATTGTCAGCACTAGTAAAAAGAATTGAGGACTGTTTATTAAATTCTGTAAAGCCACATCTTCTCTAAGGGCAGAGTATGATGGAATGTAGTGTAGATTTTGGCTCTCTTTTTCTTCATATCTTTTTTTCTGGGCTGCAGGAGACAATCATATTGATAGCATGAAAAACAACTTCTTATGCACAGCTACACAAAGACCACAGTTAAAATCATGCTTATGCCTTGCTCCATTTTAGAAGCTGCCATCATCACATTGTTTCCTTACAGATATAGTGATATGCTAGGTTATTTAGATTCTTTTTTTGTAAATAATAGCAAATGTTTCTTCTGTTAGGCAATGCAGATTATTGCTTACAAGTGCCATCAAGTCACATGATGTGTCTAAAAAGTTTGACTATTTTAATGGGCTGTAATACACTTTCTCACTGCAATTCACTTCCACAACTCACTGTGCAACAAATTATTCAGCTATTGCCAATCATTTCTCAGATATCAAAGGCATTAATTAAAATGCAACTGCATACACTTGCTTGATGTTTGCAATGCTTTCCTCCCATTCTCTCAAAAGTAGAAATGTATGGTGAAGAAATTCCTCTTCAGGATGAACTTCAGCAAACAGGGTGAGAACTGGTTTGACAAGCTCCTGAAACAGCACAGGAAAAAACGACACAAAAGCATTATTTAAGCATTAAGGTTGTGTCTGTGTGTGTATGTCTGAAGATATTAGGTAGGATATGGAAGTGTTAAACTATTATTTGAGCCAACTCTTTTTCTTTTCATTACACTTCTGCTCACAGCTTTCCTGTTCTTCCAGTCTCAATTTAACCTTTGTGATTTGTGTAAGAATATTTATTGGAAATTGGAAACCTAACCTCTGTTAAGCCTGCTGTAGAAACAGTGGTCCTAGCATTTTTTAAAGTTGATATGGAAAAAACAACCCCAAAAGATGTCTTTTGTGCACATTTAGCTAAACGTGCAAGCCCCTCTCTAACATAATACATAAACTTTATTTTCTGTCTAACTGCATCGCTGCCTAATATACTTTACATTAGCTATTACTTCTGCAAATTCTCATTTTCTCTGTCAAATGATGCATGAAAGCTAGAATCACTACAGCTTAATGGAATAAGCCTCTTATCAGTGCTATATATCAAAGGCATCCCTCTCAGAACATCTAAGGAGAAAAGGATCACAAGTTCTGAAACAATTTCAGTAGAATTCACAATAGGTCATTGGGTTTTATTTTTTGCCTCAGCTGATTACTTTTCCTTTGTAGTCAGTGCTATGCTGCTGTTTGTTCCTTACAGGCTGAAGTGTGCAGGAGATCAGGATGGGCTTACAGATAAGACATTATGTCAAGAGGGATTTCTGTGTCCCAAAGCAGTGCTCTATTTGTCTGTATTAGAGAAGCATGGAAAAGAAAATCATGCATATTTGAAATAATTTATATGACATAAATAATTGATCTAATAATGGTAATAATATTATCATAATATAATTCTAAAACAATAAATAATTGAAATGACAGAAAAGAAAGATGTTTGAAAGTTTTATAACTCCAAGGCTGTGGTCACAGGGGTTATGCCCAAAAAACAGAAGCACAGGTCTGGAGCAAACTACAGAAAATGATGAGGCAGGAAAGGGGTGAAAAAGAAAATTCAAGTCCATGACTACCTTGACCTGGACTGACTGTCTCTACTTAATCTTCTGAGCTTGTTTTAAGTGGACTTGGTAGATGTAAGGCAGACACAATGATTCAAGTCCCATCCTGGAAAACAAGAGGCAAAAAGTTATATGAATGGTTGTGTCCTTGCTTAATAAAAATAAAGAAAAATATTCCTTGGGTATTCCTAGGGAGAAAGTTTCAGGCTGTGAAAAAAGATTCAGAATACAACAGTGAGAATCAATTCAGAAAACATTTCATAGATGTCCTCTTTGCACAGTGTCTAAAGCCAAAATTCATGTTTCATTTCTTTAAATCATATCATGCTCACGATGTTATGGGAGAAAGTGAGTCTGACTGAAAGCATTCAGGTGGCTGCCAACTATTACTTCCTTTTCCAAAGTCTCACTTTCATTATAAAGCTGCATCTTAGACAGATCTTCTAATTATATGGAGATACAGAATCAGAGTTCCTGTTAATTTCTGATTTTTTTATACAAGTCTATCACTTTGGGCATTGTATTATGATAATAACTGATCTAAGTCACACAGAGAAATCTGCATTGTCTACAGTTTTCTTTATACTTTTTTATACTTCCATATTCTTCATGCTTTATGAGGCATGTTCCTTGTCTTGAGAAAATGGCTTTGCCTATAATATAGCTTATACTCCAGAACAGTTCAGTCTTATTATTCCAATCTAATTTTGTTGTCATTTCAAGGTCTTTCTATGACATTGTGTTTATTTGGGATGATTTTCTCTATTTTATCATATTTCAGCAGCTTTCAGGTGAACCAAAAAAGAGGTAATTACTTCAGTGAAACCTGACAGTGTTGGAATTGCTAAAAATTATTTGCATTTTTGAAGAATCTGGACAAACAGATTTAAAAAGTTCCTGACAGTGCAGCAAGACATAGTCAGATAACACTAGAAAACTGTGTTTCTGAGTATTCAGCTCACAGATGAAGCAGCACAGGCAAGAATGGGACACAGATGAAAAAGTGTTGACAGATGGCAGGTATGCCAACTTCTTTCCCACATAAAAAAAGTTCTGTGCAGCTGGAGGCACAGAACTGATATTAATTAATTTTTTTCTTTGTGAGGACATGAAAGTTTTATTTTTCTAGCCTTTCTTTCTTGTGGACTTCATGAAGACGTGCAATTTATTTAAGTAGCCTTGATTATTGCAGGTAAAAGAGCACTGCCACCAGCTTACTACGAACTCAAATCACATACTCCCCATGCTAACAAATGTTTGTATGAAAAGCAACCCAGAAACATCTTAACCATTTAATGGCACTTTAAAATTCCAGTTCAACATTCCAACTGTTCAAAAATCCCAGTTCTGAGGAGCAGTCACTAAAGATTTACATATACTGTGACAATGACATTTCTTCCTGTTTCGCTACAGTTTATAGCAAACAGAATTTATTTCCTCCATTTTGCTCGTCAGCTTTTTGTAAACAAACCTCTACTAACCTCACTATTCATGAAAGTATCAATAGCTAATCAATAACTGAAATCTGTCTGCACAGGTTTTGAAGCTACACAAACTGATGCAGTAAAAATCCAAGATTCACTTCAGCAGAGTAACAGTGAAAGAGTCTGAGAGATCATGATTTGATATTGATTCTTTGTCCTGGATCCCCAGTAGGATAATAGGAAACTGGAGCTAAATAAGAATTTAGAAGGCCTATTAGCTTAAGGTTAGATATAGTTGGTATATTTAGGGACTATCAGTTTAAAGTTATATTTATTTGGTTGGGTAACACAAAGGAAGTTGCAATGGGTGGGGTCCTCAGGTGAGTGTTCTCTCTGGGCAGAGGAGCAGAAGGTGTTCCCCCCCTTACTATTTCTCCTCCAGTAGCCATAAGGAATTTTCATGAAGACACTCTCAAAATTCCTTATGGATACTTCCTGCTTTTAATGCTGTTAGCCCTGCTTGGAGAATGCTTTCAGAAGGTGCAGTTGTTGCACACTGTGGTCAACTTTGTGCACAGGTATCATTGAGTGCAGAACCAAACACTGCGACCAAAAGGCAAGGAGAAGGGAAAGAAGGGGTGAGTCTCACACCAGCAGTAATCACATCCCATGAGAAAGGTGTGAGGCCTGTGAATCTCATTTCAGGTGTGAGGCCATGAGAACAGCATGCACGATGTGTTACTAAGTTGAAGTAGAAAAATCTGGAATTGTAAGACTTATCCAGAGGCCTTCCACAGTGCTAGCCAAATAATTAAAATCCCAAGCTAGGCGTCCCACAGTCTATGGAGAATCCAGGTCCCTAGAGATGCCAAGCACTTTGTCTTCCTGGCAGACTCTCTGATTTTCAGGGGGTTGTTTAAAACTCATGCTAATGCCATTGTGCCCAGGAAATCAGCAGAACCATTTCAGAGGTTGTTTGAGCAGGCCTGGCTCAGTGAGCCAATCTTTTTAGTGTGATTTATGGAATCAAATCAGGAATCTTGAAGGGTGGTGATATAATTTATATCTTTGTAATCAGGAAAAGGCCTAGATTTCTGACATAACTGGGACATAAAGTATGTCTTTCTTTTTTTAATTCAAAGTACCATGAATTGCTGAATTTTATGTTATTTTGCAGTTTTAAAAGTTCTGAAGCAGAGAGCAGAAACAGCAATACATGATATTTGCTATTAATTACACAACACAAAATCAACACTGTGTCCTAAAGGTCCAAATTCACATACAACTGTGACTTTATAACATATAATAAACATCTGTAAACTAAAAGTTCAGGAATAATGAGACCTGATTACTGATCAAAAAAGGCTGAGAGTGTTCATAAATATGGTTAATAAATATTGAAATGTTTCTACCATGTTTAATGATCACTTTTTCTGATAAACCTTGTTATTGTACTGAAAATAACAAGTTACTTCCTCTCCTATCATACATCTACTAATGTACGAAATAGCTGAAATACTACGAAATAGTACGAAAATTCAATGTTCCTTCCAAAAGTCAAGTTAGTCTTCATTGGACCTGCTTCACCTGAAGGTGAAGTTGCCTTATCAGTTGATGGATACAATGTGATAATGAAGTAACAAGAAGAGCTGGCACCAGGGAAAACATTCCAGTAAGTTCACTCTGTTGAAAGAGCAAAAAACATATATTTAGACAAAGGTTTGTAACTGCACCATCCTTACCAGAATCATAGACAAATCCATAGTTTTCTCAATATCTCAGTACAGTGACATTGTAGCAGAGATAGTGTAGGTAGATTTTCAACTTGGTTCTTAATAGCCAATACTGACCAATAATACCTGTGCCCTACCAGACCAACTCATAACTGCAATGGATTTTACACTGGAGAGAATGAGATCAGAATATCATTTCCTAAAATAAAAATCCAAGCTGACAAAAGCCACAAATTGTAATTCAAGTGGCACCAAATCACAGCTACAAAGCTGTTGAATAAGGAAGGCATGAAGAAAATGACACCTATGGTTCCTGGAGGATGCTTAGCTGCCTTTCCTTGGCAACAGATACTGGCTCTGTTTTCTTGTTTCATTTGTCTTTATAGCACTCACACACCTGGATCAGCTTCTCAAGGCAAGTCAACAATTGGGACTGGTTAACAGAAAAAGAAATAACTTTTTAAAAGCAAGATATCATCCTAGCTGAGATGATCATTTTTTGATGAATCACTGTCACTGTGCTTCTCTCCACTGACTATAAAGGGAGTCAAGTTCAAATGTAGACAAACGTGTCATATGTCTTAGGCCTTTTTTCCAATAGATCATGTCCCTTTCACAACCCTGTCTTCACTGATAATTCATGCTCTTTTCTTTCTCTTGTTAAGGTTAGCATTCTTTTCCATTACAATCACATAAATAACACTTGCTACTTATGCATTTTATTTGTACTTTAACAGAATGTCTCAAGGATCAGCAGTTGCATATAAGTTGATAAAGTCTCTAAAATGCTAAAAATTATTTTTGATCCTTTACTTAAAGTCAAATAAAATTTTAATTACATGTAACATAGAGATACCTAAAACTACACAGATAAGAATTTCCACAGAGCTGTTAATTTACATTAATATAACTGAAGTATTAGTCACACTGCTTTGTATAAGGCACTGGTTTAACTTTAATTGCAAATAGACACATTGTGATATTGTGAGGTGGATTTTCTGTTTTGCTTTCCTTTAGCTGTTTTTAACCAGAAAATAATCTCAATATGATAAACTGGGGGACGTGGGTTGGGGAGAGGCACAGCAGGAAGGAGGAACATTCCATCTCACAGCAGGGCTGCTGAATTTCACTTGTAATTTCCATAGTAAAACATAAAAATAGAAACTCTGAAGGAGATAAAATCTTTTTTTTCAAGGATTTCCTCTTAGTTGAGCCCAGGTCTCTGCTTGGTTCCAAACCAAAACCTTTTACCCTCGTTCCTTGCCCCAGGAATGCAGTCAGTGCATATATCTAAAATTTAGAAATAAAGACTACAGATCTAACTGCTGTTCTTTTCCCAAAGTGACTCACTGCAGTGTTTAAACACTGATTTTATAAAAAATAACCAGAAGAACAGAGATGCTCTTTGCATTTTTTTTTTTTTTTTAAAAATCCAGCTCATTGGATCTTTGGCAGTATCAGCTGTGTGACATCTGCAAGCAAAATCTTTACACCATGAGAGGCTAAGACCCATCACTGTAACACTAAATATCTGGAGACTTTGCCACTTTATCCACAATAACCTAGAGAGAGAGGGTGCCACATCTTGTGCATCCCTCTGGCATCAGTAGGTACTTACCAGGGGCCAGAGGACACAGAATGAAGGAGCAGAGTAAAATAACTGAGCCAAAGTTGGAAGAACAGCTACAGGTTACCCATCTGAGCTCATCCTAACCTTTCTATAAATTAAAACAGACAAACGAATAAGCATACAAAATTAAAGGCAGTGAATTTCCATCTCTTTCTACAGGAGACATTGTTTTTTCCCAATGGCTCATAGGTACCAGACCTTCTTGTTATCTGACATACTACCTTCTGCTAGCTTATTAAGGCTATTCTTTCACCTCCAAATAATCTGTGGGTTACAGGAGTAACCCACGTGAGAAAGATCTACTTTCCTCTTAACTCTGGTACCAAAATGAGTTACCTGAGTGTAGATCATTAGGATTAGAAAGAGGAAAACCAGATCTATCATTATATCTGACACGAAAGAGTTTTCTGTGGTCACTGAGCATGGCACAGTGACTCTAAATAAAGTCTGATATGCCTGAATTTTATTCCCAAGTGTCTGCCAGGATGCCATGCATGCCTACCCAGGATGAAAATTACCAATGCCTGCAAATAATAGAGAACACTGTATTATTTGTTGTGATTGCATTTATAACTCTGAACCACCACTGATGCAATTGCAGAGTAAGCAGGTTTTATTCTTCCTCCATGCTCATATAGGCCTGATTTCCTCAGTAGCTGACATTTTATAAATGTCATAGTTTACAAGGAAATAATAAAACCCCAGATAATACCACACACCACTGTGCCCTTTCACTGAGGGATTGCTGTAAGTTCTAAAGTAAGCTCAGTAAAGAAATTCAGAGGTGAAAATTCACGTTCTAGTAAGTAACTGAGGACTTCAAAGGTCACAGATTTACCAGAAATTCTGTCTTTGAGTCATATCCAGCAATTAAATCTGTTTTGATTTAATTTTGCAAACGACCTGCTTTAGCAAGACATGATAAACAGCTTTAATTGAAAAGCTAGAAATTTTCATCATTATTTGGAACTGGATTTCTCTGTAATGGACAGACAAACCAAACCCAAAGGCATTATCAGTATTCATGACATTGCTTAGGAAATAGATTTTGTGAATACATGGCCACACACAGTATTTCTGGCAGATAGTCTCAATAGGTGTAAGTTTCCATTTAATGAGGTATTTCCAAAATATAGTTAGATAAAAATGTGTTTTGTCCATATTTTTGAAAGATGATCACAAAACTTTGGAAGACATTTCAATGCTATCATAGCTTGAAATCTGAGGAAGAATTCCCCACTACAAGGCATACTGCTGTTTCCATAAGAAAGTATCCAATATTCAAGTTTTAGATCTCCAAAGGGAGACGTCCCTTTCCTCTTTGTAAAACAGAGAGGGAAAAAGCACAGGGTCCCTCCATTCTGAGAAATTTATTTAATTTTGGCTTCTATAGCATTTGGAGATTCCATCTTTGCTGACAGTGCTAGAGCCCACCACATCTGCTAGGAGCCCAGGCATGTCTGTCCCAGAAGAATTACACAGCTCTTTACTCCCCAGACTTCAGGAATGGAGCAGACTGTCCCAGTCTGGTTTATACTGCCTTAAAAAATGGAAATTGTCAGGGAATGGCAAGCTACTTAGATTTTCTTATATGACAGACATTAAACCATATGTCATAGCTCCAAGAATTGCATCTGAAGCTGCATGAAATGTGATGCTACAATAAGCAGAAGCAACACAACTAAACAATTAACATTTAAGCCAAAAATTAATGTGAAGAAGAAATAAAAATTACTATATTTAACTATGTAGGTACTTGATAAAGTGTATGTATTCAGTCAATGAAGAATTAGAAGTGCACTGATAATATTATAAAGGCAGAAATAGTCACTCTGCTTCTGTGTGCTGCATTTGAAATAAAGCAAGAAGAACCAGATTTTCTCTGTGATGCTGTGGGAATAGAAACTTTGCTATGGGTAACACAAGACATGGGACAGCTTCTTCCAAAACTGTGTTATTAATCCTCGAAAAAAAAAATATATATACCTATTGCAAAGGAGGTATGTTTGCTGGAACAATATAACATTTCACAGAGATTGGTGACATTGGAAAATGTGGACTCCACATTTCAGGAGTTTCAACTGCTTGTTCAAAGGGTCTTAAACTTGTGGTTTAATGCTCTTTGGAAGAAAATACTTAGGTTGTATGTTTGTGATAGAATGAAACTATAGATCAGGAAGCTTGAAATATATTCAGAAGATATCCTGGATAATCACTTCAGTGTGAGCTCATATGATAGTTCTGTATCTTTAAACGTTACTGAAACCCTGAAAAAAAATATTAAAAAAGAAATGTTTTCTTGCCTATGTACACAACAATCCTACACTGCTGTATACTATATTCATGCCATAATTTCAGAAAAAAAATAGCTATACAGAATATAGTGCAAAGAAATCATCTGAATTTGCCTTAGTCTTAAGGTTTAAATGGCTCAACTCAGCCCCTAAGGCATCTTGATCACAACTGCTGAAATTCCAAAAATCTCCACAAGTGACAAATGGTGAGAAGCAATTATTTGATCAAAGTCTGAAGTAAACATTTTGTTGCAAAGTTACCCATCTATTAAATTGCTGTTTTGTGTGTACCATGTATAAAATACCGTATATTCCACCTGCTGGAATGGTATGAGTAATGATACTCCTTAAGAGTACTATTAAAACATTCATGATTTTATTATAGGAAAGGAAGCATTTGAACACCATAGCACTCCTACTCCAACCAGATATAAGTGTTATTTTTGTTGTGAGTAGTGAGATGTCTGACTTCTCAAAGTAGCACCATATATAGGTAGTGAACTGAAAAGTTAGGTTTAATTTTTTAATAATAATAATAATTTTAAAAAATTAAAAATTAATTTTATCACACACAGAAGCATCTCAGTAGTAGATGGTATCAGTCCTCAACTACCTACATAAATAATATATTTTAGAATAAAAGATTAATCAGAAACAGCTAAAACTCAGAACAGATTAAAAAGAGTTTCCTGTTAAGAATGGGAACTCTTGCACTCATACAGAATAATCTGGAAGAAAAAGATCTATTTTGTATCTAGATGTAACTTTGTCTCTTCTTTAAATCTTGAAAAATAAATTTGCTGTTACAGAGTTACCTACTTTTAGATGGCAATTCCACACAGATATGACTGTGCAATAAGCAATGCTGCTACTGATAAATGCTTTGCCAACAAGAAACATGCATTTTAAAACTTCACATGCAATGGCAATGAAAGGCAGCATGGAATTTATCTCTACAGTTTTTGCAGTCTGACTCATTCATTACAACCTTTAACACTCTTGAGCAAAAATCTGTTAAAAATTTATCTGTGCTATTAAAGAGTATTTTGGATTCACTCGATCCCACATCTAACATCAGTTATTTTTTTTTCTACAGTAGCATTTTGCACCTGCATTGCATTTCCTACAAAATAAATTTCAGAAAATATCACATAAATTCATTAAGCAACTGTGACTGAATGTAGTAATTGCTGAGCATGAGAAAGATGGCATCAGATTTCGTACGTAGAGCATCATGTAGAAAATATTAATTAGAAGCTATTAGGAACCTAATCTGAGGGTTGCTGAGGAAAGGTCAATGGAAATTATTTCAAAGAGGAAGGGAAAGAATATCTATGTGTCTCCCCTTCCCTCAGCCATTGTTAAGCACTCATTATGAGACATGATTAAGCAAAGTGTTTGAAATCCTGAAACCAGTTATCACATAGTCTGTGCAGTGGGTTAGGGACTGTTCTGCACTAGACTGAGACATCTAATGAGATCCTCTGCTAAAGATATCATGCAATGGCAATTTTTCCTCTGTGTGTAGATTTTTTTTTTTTTTTTTTTTTTTTTCCAGAGAGAAAATGACAAATGTCTATAAAAAGCATTCATCCCTAAATGAAATTAGCACTGCCAGGTGCTGGAATCCAGAAAGTGAAATTCTCTTTTCAAGACTCACTAGTAACTGAACCTGTTCAAAACATTTCATTACAGCTTCGTAAAGAATGAGGGAAAAAAAAAAAAAAAAAAAAAAAAAAGAACTTCCTATAATTTCTGAGCATATCTTGCTTTGCAAAGTTTGCTTTGCAACACCAGAGCAATGCTCTGAAGCAGGATCAGGGAGGTTTGAGCTTTTTAAGTGAGCCATTGAGAGGCCTCACTGTGGGGAGGCAAGAGATCTGATAACACTGATCCTGTTGGGCTTCCTGAATCTGTTTCAGGAGGCTGCAGATGTCAGTGGGGATTCTCTGCATATTTCCTCACTGATCCATTAAATCCATCCCAGCTCCACTGATCATCTAACAGGATAACTTCAAGAAGTTTCTGTTGTTCATAAAAGTTAATGGGTTTGATTCCCTAGAGGATTGGAGCTTCCTTTTTTTATTGCAAACAAGGCAGAAGTCAGATGCTATGAAACAAGGGTGGGAATATTCCCTGTAAGTAATTTCAGTAATACTTCTGGTGGTACTGACTCCTAGCTGTGCCTTCTTCCACAATAACTTCTAGTTGTAGATGTAAGAAACAACAACCAATGAAAAAAGGATGCTCTGGGGCCTCTTTCCTCAAGAATGTCTTCTACAGCCTGCTGCAGGACTATAAAAGACTTCTGTCCAGTTTATTGATACTCATGACCAGGTAAGCACATTGTTTAGGTTTCCTTTTTGCCCTGATTCTAAGTCAAACATTATAAACTCCATGAGGCAAATGCATTCATCTCAAGAAAATAGGTCTTGCCTAAACAATTCATTATTTAACTTTCTTTTACTTGGTATTATAACACACAAAAAATTTACAAAACAATCAATATTAAAGCTTGTCCAAAAAATCATATACTTTTTGTAACAAGTTTTCCAACAGACTTACCTGAAGTTGCCAGGAACATTTTATATTTTTTTTCTGTTTGTTTTTTTCTTGAAACAAAGTTCTAAGAACAAACCCATTGCTTCAATCAAAGATTTTTATTTAATTTGAGCAATCCAGTCTCATATAAATAGCTCTGCTGGTTTTTCTCCCTGTCTGAATTAGAAATCCCAGCCATAGTCATTTTGTACAGCAAAAAGAATTGGCTAATTTAAGCTGCTCTGCACAGATGCAGCCACACCAGCTGTGCAGTTGTTACTTGCCAGACTGGGGTGATTTCCAAGTTTTCTAAGGGAAGTTTGGGTTTGCTCTGGTAAAACATCCTGTGAACTGATGCCTAAAAGCTGGCTGAATCCAGAGGTTCTGTAAAAATTGACAGATTTAGGGTTTGTGGAGAAGCTTTCACTTTGGACAAGTGAAAGGCTCAATGTGGACAAAGTTACTGTTCTGTTCACTACTCTTAGATACTTTGAAAGTATCACTGTGCAGACTGTAAAGTGGGCAGAATGCTATAACAAAAACATTCTGTTTCACATACTGCAGTTCTTTTATTACAGTGACTTTTTCCAGCTTTCTATGTTCCTGAAATACTTCAACTCATTCATATTTCAGACATCACATTACCATACTCTATTGAGTAACAAGTCTTTCTCCCTGCCCCCCATCCCCCATTTTACTTAATACTAAAGTATAATTGGCACAAAGATATCAATGGTGGGAATGCCCTTTCAATAAGATGATGTATTTAAGGAGGTTTTAAAAGTTTTTTCTGTAGAACTTCTCAGTATCTATGTATAAACTACGTATGATTGGAGTATCTACATTTACCTCTTCAAGATACATCTTGGATTCTTTGGCCATTGTTCTGGGAACATTAGGCAGTGATTTACATGTATTTATTGTTCTCCATTACCACTGAATTCAGGTTTACCACAGTCTTTTCATTTATTTGTAAACCTCCTGCAAAGTCAGTAATTTCAGTATAAAGGACAGTACCTAAGAAACCTAGGTTCCGTACAGGTAAATTCTGTACAGATAATACCAGATCACGGCCTTGATCAGAAAACCTGGAACAACACAGGAAAACTAAGTGCAGACTGTAAATTAAAAAACACATCTGTTTGCTCCAGAATTATATATGAAAAGAAGAAGTTATGAAAAGGTACAAACTTAAGATTTTATAATGCATGCTGCTTCTTGTAGTAATTTTTCACTAACATTCTGCAATCTCCTTATGAGAGTATTCCTAAAGTCAGTTCTCTCAGGGCCATCTACCAAATCATACATATTGCAAGCTCACCAAGCAGTATCCAAGTGTCCTCCTTCAGGTCTACCTCTATTTGGCTATGCATGGATTTCCAACATGGAATCTAGCTGAATTATTTTGATGTTAGTTGTGTTTTGTGTTTTGTTGTTTTTTTTTAAACTCAACACACTGGAACTTTGTTAGTATCGGCTCTGTGACATCTTTGAGCAAAATCTGTACAGGAAGAGAGGCTAAAACTCATCACTGAAACATTGAGTGTTTGGAAACTCTGCCATAAATCAGGAAAACATTTTCCTTTCTTCACTGTCCTTCATGTAAAGATTTATAATGTGCCACTAAAGAGATTCTGAGTAGACAGTCTATAAAGGTCAAACTCCCCACAGTAGCTTTTTATGGTTTTCCTCTTTATCCAAGATAACCTAGAGCTAGAGGATGCCACATTTCCCTACAAAGGTATCAGGCATTCAAATTAAAATGTAATATTCTTGTATTTTAATGTCTAGCAAGTACCTGAGGAGCATTACCCTGTGTAGTTATTGAGTTTTGTGGCTTAACACAACAAAGTCCTGAACCTTCTCTTGCTGGATAAGGAAGATGATAAAGAAGGAGAGAAGGGCTGCAGGTGCATTTTTATTTCAGCTACTTCAGAGTGAAGCTGGGTTTCACAAATCTTGGAAAAGGAATATGTAATTTTTCAGTCCATCTCTACAACAAGTACAAGTAGTTTTTACCCCAGTTACCATCATTTTCCTTGCCCAGTCTCAGAATGGATCAGTAACTCAGTCTCTTTAAAGTTTAAAGCTGAGCCAGCAATTAAACAGATGACAGATGCTCTGTGTTAATCTCCCTCCCCATCAGAGAAAGGGGAGAGAACAAGGGAGAGAGACTTATGGGTTGGAACCTAAGCTACATAGCTTTAATGAAACAGTAATGATGAAAAAGTAAAAATATTAAATATATACAAATATACAGAAATGTGGTGTCATGTTCCTCTCCCCTTCCCCCTAATAACGCTCAGTAGATGGGGGCTGGGGGCAGGAATGCAGGGATTCAGGAGGGCATGGATGGGGAGACCAATAGACAGAATTCTCCAAAGGATGCTGGCCACAGGTGAAGAAGAACTTGACCTTCATGATCCCTCAAATTTATACCGAGTATGACATGTATGGGACAGAATACTGCATTTGGTCAATTTTGGTCACCTGTCTGCTCTGCTCCTCCCTTAAGGAGGGTTACAGAGTGCCCTTTACTCTTTTTTTTTTTTCCATAGCATAAGATGTTTTTCAGAACTCAGCAGTGGCCTTGGTTCTGCAGACCATTCTCTAGCTGTAACTATAAACACAGAGCATTATCAGTCTTAGAAGCAGACACTGACTGAGAAACTTGCTGTTGATTCAGCAAGTGCAGCTGCTTACAAGAGGCTTAGCTGAAAGCAAAATTACAAGAGAGAAAATTAGTTCTATCCTGACTCATACCAGGCCATCTGTAACCTTTGTCAGTTATTTATCAGATTCCTACTGATCTGGTAGCTTTACCTAGAGGAAGCACAGAGTGAAGTTTAACACAGCCATGCCCTGAGGAATACAGGTATTGCAAGTGTGCAAAGTGAGCATTTTGTTAATTGGGTATCAGCTGAACATGAGCAGGTGATGTGCAGGTTTCCCTCACTGGTTTTGAGGGAAACAAACAAACCAAACCAAAACAAAAAAAAAAAAACCCAAAAACCCCCAAACAAACGAACAAAAAAAAGCCAGTCTGATTATTGATCAGACATTGGAAATGAAGAATAGTGAACTTAATTCAATTACTTTGTTTAGCCAGACAGGTACTGGTACTGTTTGAAAAATTAGACTTAGCAACTGCCTTGGCCTTATCCCCTAAAAGAACCCTGAGAAAATAGATGAATAACATCCAGAGCAAAGCAAGACTCACATCTCATGAATCCCCAAAGACATTTGGAAAGAGTTATGAAATACTACTCATGTGAGGCAATCTCCACTGCTATTCTTCCTGGCTGAATTGAATGTTGCTTTTGAAGATGTTTTGCCCTTTCAGGCATCCCAGTCACAAGTTCCATTAGAAAGCAGGATAATGATGCTCTTTTGCTTGAGCTTAGGAGTGCTTTGTTCCATGAGTTACATGTGACAAAGCCTATCAAAGGGAAGATAATTGTTAGTTATCAAGGTAGAACCTGTAATTTAAATAGCAATTAGTCACTCCAAAAGGAGTGGCTCATAGGTTACATCCTTGGAGTTAGAAGTAAATTCAGAACAGTTTTGATGATGTCCAGTACAGGAGAAGAAGTTCCCCTTTATTTTAGAAGAGCAATGAATACACCCTATGGCCACCCATTTTAATCATAAGTGGTACTCATCACCTTGAAAAATAGGTCTCATGTCTCCATAGAAAACAAGGTAGGTTTTCAGTTAGCTTCAGAAAAGATAATTTTATACCATTACTGTTTTTATCTACATAGTTTAGGCTACTTTATTTTACTGCACATAAACCAACATATCACAGGTTTGACAACGCTTATACTCAGCACAGTCATACATCTTTATTTAGACAGATTAATGAGAGATTTTATGAAGGAAAGAGCTCATTTAGGAATTATGTATTGTAAGGTCCTGTCTATACAAGTACATTAAAGCTGATAAAATATTTAGAATTATTTTAATGACTCCATTCTTATCTCTAAAAGAAAAGAAAGGGTGGCAATTCATGCAGTTAGTGCTTAATGGAAAAGGTTTATGTGCTGATACCTACTGTTTTGTTAACCTTCCCCTAGTTAATTCAGCATGTATTATTGAAAAGCCTCTCATAAGATGCAGTAACAGTTTCTCCTGTAAGCCAGGCAAAATAATTAACATTAGAAGTGCCCTGGATTTATACTACTGCCAATATAAACCATGTTTCTCTGTGTTGTTTACCATCTATTCAAATTCTCAGAGGTACAACCAGTTGTCACCCCTTTCATTTACAGTAGAAGGAAAAAAAAATTAAGTTATCCTTAAAGGTCTCCCTGTAACTGCCCAGCAGTGACTTCCTCAAGAATCCAACACTAATTGCAAAATGTATGACTCCTGGTTTTAAATACTCCACTTGCTCACAGAACTTGTACGTCCAACAAGTAAAAATACATCAAATAACTGAAAAGACATTTCACTGCACTTTTTGCCACTAGGGAGTCTAAGTTTTCCTCTGATTTGCATTAGCAGATCCCTTGATGAACCTAATTCTGTTCTATCAGTATTTTCATAGCCTTCTTACACTGCACAAAAGACTGCAAATAAAATCAGGAACATACTGATTTAAGTGAGAAAGTTTATCATTAGCTCTAGTAAAACAATTAGAATTCTTTTCATTAGCTTCAGTGGCAGTGATTTTATTCTAAATCAGATTTTATTGGAAGAACTTCAGACAAATTCAGCTATATTTTAACTGTGAGACAGTAAAAAAAATTTCTTTCCTCCCATCTGGCCCATTCATTTTTAGCAATGTCTTTTCTGGTGTTGGAAAGCCATATTTCCTCTTTTTTTTTTTTTTTTTTTTTAAATCTTCAATATATTTATCTCCTATTTTTATTCAGTTTCACCAGTGAAGCATGGTAGACTGGATTTTTTCCTTCCGAAGATTGCTGGATTCTCTTCTGTGAATGTGAATATGAATTACTATTGAGTTTTTCTGCTAGAATCAGATACACTATGGCAGAAACATCTTAACAGTAATGAAAAAATTATTTTTCACACAAGAGTGAAACATGCTGTACTATTAAAGCAGGGAACTCAGAGTTAAATCATCTGGGCCCTCAAGCAGCTGGAACCAATTTAGAAAAGCCTTCCCTAACTGATATTAAATCAGAAAGTCAATTTAGATTTCAGGTATGCAACATATATGAAAATCAGGTGAGTCATCTGAAGGGCCCATATCTGAGTTTGTCACACAGACTTTATGAGGTAAATGTTAAAGTCTCTGTGACACTTCTTTCTAAGATTAAAAATGGTTTGGTTCTTTCACAAAGGTAAATAATAAGGCTTCACTGATTAATGTAGTATACCACTGAATAATTATATATAATATAATAATTATAATAACTATATATAATATAATGAGTATACTGAATAATTAAACCTATTAAAGATCCACAAATGAAAGCTGCTAATAAAACACTGTCATTAAGAAGCTGGTGACAGAGAACCTATAATTCATGGCAGCAATGGCAAGGGGTTCTAAGGAGGTCACATCTCTTTCACTCTCACATGGGGATTGTAATGCATTTGGATTGGAAAAATAACAGTAACAGATATTTCTTCAATGATTATAAGCAAAAAGTGTAAAAAGATACTGTCCATCCTGTTGCTACAAATTCTGGCACTGGCTGACAAAATCCTTTTTGAAATTGTGTTTCTGTCTGAAAGAAGGCATTAAAAGTTTAGAAAGATGTGAAAGGAAACTGATTTAGAGTTTAACATTATCCTCTGACCTACTACAAATAATGACTATAATGTTTTATCCAGGCATGGTGTGGAAAGGTTATATCTGAATGATGCAGCATTTTTAATTGCTGACTACTAGAGGCAGATTCCATCAAAAGATACTTTTACTCTGCTTGTCTGCCACAAATGCTTAGTTGCACAGAAAAAAACCTGTATTTTTACTGCTTTGGTGAAGAGCAATGGGATTTTTTTACTTAATTTTTGACTTTAAAAAATTATATCAAACTGTCTGCCATCATAAAGAGTCTGTTTTGTTTTTTAACTCAAAACTGAATAATGAAGGTTCCCTTTTAATTGCAATACTCCTTATTTAGCAAAACAAACCACATCTATATCCTACGTGATCCTATAGATTTAGTTGAACCTTGTGGCACAGGATCACGACACGTGAGGACATAGGGTGACATTCATCAAGAAATGTGAATCCTGGGATTTTCAATCACTTGAATGGACAGCTGTCTGCTCAAATACAGCATCAGTTAAAACCAACTGCTGCAGATATATTTGAAACCATAAACTCAGTGAAGGGAGATCATTGTTGTGAACAGCTCTTGATAACTGATGGCATGCAAACTTCCTGAAGGAAAAACAGGGTATCACAGAAATAATTTTATCTGTGACAATTTTTTTTTTACACTGTGACAAACAACTCACCCACTCAGAAATGCAGACTAGTAGACTGGATCCCTGAATTACACAGCTCTGGCTCTGCTGTTTTCTTTTATAGGTCAGTCAATGTGTAATAAACTTAAATGGAACAGTAATTACATCACTGTGTTGGAAAGCCTACCTTTTTTTTTTTTTTCCTTTTTTTTTTTTTTTTTTAAACTTTTTTTGGATATAACTTTCTGGTAATAAAGTAGTTGTACTCCAAAAATCATACCGTCAGAGGCTAAGACTCTCCAGTTTGCAGGAAAACCTGGGAATCCACATGACTGTCTTGATCTTAGGGAAATAATGTGCTGCTCCTGCTTCCAGGAAAAAATCTGCGAGCACAGTGCTAACAGGGACGTAGCAGCCCCACAAAGCTACCTCTAGTTGCAGCTAAAGAAACCAATAGGAAGCTGGCAGAAGGTATTTAGATGATAGTTTGATGTATTTAAGTGGATTTGATCCATATGTTGGGGGTCGGTGTGGTGCCATTTTCAGTGGTGGGGGAAGGGCCACAAGGGTGGCTCCTGTGAGAAAGCTCCCTCAGCTCCAAAATGTCTGTCCCCACCTCTGGCTAATGCTGCAGCCATCAGTGAGGATGGACGAGCCTCTGTGATTAACATAGTAAAAAAGGGGAAACTGTGATAAGGCCTCAGGTTGGAGGAGAGAGGAGGGGAAGAGTGAGAGGTGAGAGCAGTGCAGGAGCTGAGATACCAAGGTCGGTGAGGAAGGAAGGGGAGAAGGTGCCTGAGCAGAGGTTCCCCTACACCCTGTAGCTGTTCCCTGCAGCCATGGAGGATCACAAGGAGGCTCAGATGTGGCTCTGCAGCTGTGTAGGACTCCGTGTCAGAGGAGGTGACTTTTCCCGCAGCAGCCGTGACTCTGTGGGCAGCCCGGGCTGGAGCAGTTCCTGAGGGACTGCACCTCACGGGAGGGACTCATGTTGGAGGGGTTCCTGAAGGACTCTCTGCCATGAGAGGGACCCCGCCTTGGAGCAGGGGAAGAATGTGAGGAGTCCTCCCCATGAGGAGGAAGGAGCGGCAGAAACACCGTGTGGGGAACTGACCCTGAACCCCCCCTGCCCGTCCCCTGTGCCCTGAGGGGGAGGAGGTAGAGAGACTGGGAACAAAGTTCTGTGGGCTTGGGAAGAAGTGAGGGGTGGGGTAAGGTATTTAAGCTCTGGTTTGAGTTTTCTCTTTGCCCTTGTGAGATTCTGATGACTGGGATTTCCTTTGCCTTGAAAGACAATTTTCAAGTGAATAAAGGTGACTGGAGCAGAGATAGGAGTGGCACCTCGAAGGAGATAAGGACTGGGTGTATGTGGACAGACACACACACACACCCTCTCCTGAGGATGTGGCAATTGACCACCTGGGAGGCGACATTCCTGAGGGAAGTCCCCAATGACTCAGTTGGTCATGGAGCACCTCAGATGATGAGCTGGATGGAAATCCTCTCCTGGCTTCAATGGCCCTGACTATGATGGGGGAACATGTGGACCAGCTGTGCTGGAACAATGTGAATTAGGGGCATATAAGGAGGCCCCCATTCCGTTGTCATGGTTTGTCCTGTACCGACCCACTACCATCTTGCATCAGGCCTATCCAGGATCAGAACGCCATCTTGAACAAGAAACTCACCAGACAGCTGGACCCCTGGTGGTGACTTTCTCTCTCTGTCATTCTTTCCCACTTTTTACTCTCCCATTTCTTCTTTCTTTCTTTCTTTCTTTCTTTCTTTCTTTCTTTCTTTCTTCTTTTCTTTCTTTCTTTCTTTCTTTCTTTCTTCTTTCTTTCTTTCTTTCTTTCTTTCTTCTTTCTTTCTTTCTTCTTCTTCTTTCTTTCTTTCTTTCTTTCTTTCTTTCTTTCTTTCTTTCTTTCTTTTCTTTCTTTCTTTCTTTCTTTCTTTCTTCTTTCTTTCTTTCTTTCTTTCTTTCTTCTTTCTTCTTTCTTTCTTCTTTCTTTCTTTCTTTCTTTCTTTCTTTCTCTTTCTTTTTCTTCTTTCTTTCTTTCTTTCTTTCTTGCTTTCTTTCTTTCTTTCTTTCTTCTTCTTTCTCTCTTTCTCTCTTTCTCTCTTCTCTCCTTTCTCTCTTTCTCTCTGTTCTCTCTTTCTCTCTTTCTCTCTTTCTCTCTTTTCTCTCCTCTTCTTTCTCTTTCTTTCTTCTTTCTTCTTTCTTTCTTTTTCTTTCTTTCTTTCTTTCTTTCTTTCTTTCTTTCTTTCTTCTTCTTTCTTTCTTTCTTCTTTCTTTCTTTCTTTCTTTCTTTCTTTCTTCTTTCTTTCTTTCTTTCTTTCTTTCTTTCTTTCTTTCTTTCTTTCTTTCTTTCTTTCTTTCTTTCTCTCTCTTTTCTAGCATCTTCTCCTCATTTCCCTCTTCTGCCTGCAACATATTTGCCATACCTTCACAGAGTTCTATAATTTTGCTTGTTGTAAATTGCCAAATAAAAGTTTATACTTGAACCTGACCCTTGCTGGTTGGACTTTGTTCTCACAGATCAAAACCCAAAAAAATAATTTAATGTTACTTCAACCGTAACAGCCCCTGTTTTGATTTGATTAAATGATTTGCCTGTAACCATAACTGGTGAGTGGAACCCTCACAGGCCCTTGTCTTGACCCACGAAGTTTCAGGTGGGTTTCCTTCTCACCAACCAGAAATGGAGGAGGGGGAGTGAGTGGTGTGTGGTTCTCTGCTGCCGACTTGGCCTAAGCACCAACACCCGTAATTAAAAGTTTACATCTTATCTTTCAGCACTCATCTGAAGTGGTTCATGGAACTAGTAAGGAAGGTGATTAACCATCTTAAATAGACATAACACCAGTAACAAAGATGCCTCCACCATTCAGTTACCTAAATCCCAAAAATGTCAGTGATAATTAGGATTAACACAGCTGCCCTACAGTACAAAATGCAAATCACAAATGCATTTCTATGGAAAATATAATTATCAAAAAAACAGGCTCTTATTTTAAGCATACCTTTTGTGAGTGTAAAGATTGGATAGAACAAGAGAATCCTAGGAATTTAAAGCCTACTGTATTTGTTAGTCCACCATATTTAGCACAGACCAATGCAATAAATATCCAGTATTTCCAGATCTTTTCAAGCCTCAATAGTTATTTCTAATCGGAAATCTGTACTGTGACCAATAAAAAACAAGATGTTGTATACAACAGCTCTGCCCATAAGCAGTACCTACCAAAACCAGGCCTGGCAAAGTTATTCACTCCAGCTGAAAGTCACAATAACCTGTTACAGGCTGCCTGAACTGTCAAGAATATCACGATTGCGATGCAGTCATTTCTGGTTTCTTTTTATCTAAACATATGTGCAAGTGATACAAAAAGAAAGCTCACTTTACACAACACGTTTTTTCTTGTTGGGAAGAATGTTCGCAGTGGCAAAAGATCCTATTGATGTAATATTTCATTATTTCTTTGAGAGACACTGTCTGCCAGAGTAATTGTCTTCAAGTGTATCACAGCAAGAATCCTCCAGGATGCATCATCCCTCTCAATTTATACACCATTTTCCTCCAAGCTCTTAGTTCCTCCAGATTCTATACTCAGTCAGACTTTGGTATATTAGGGTGAATGCCCAATATCCTATCTCAAGCAAAACCTAGATTTTTATAACCTCCCCCTTCTAGTCTATACTCATTGTGGATAGAAATGAGTGTTGAAGAAATTATCACAGCTGAAATTTGCAAAATTTGGTTCCAACCTGCTCTAGAAAGCAAAAAACCTCCAATTAAAAAATCTTAAATTACTTATTTTGCTACTGCTTAAAAGGTGCTTGTCAATGGTTAAGCAATTTAATGAGACTTATTTCAATGAACAGATGGAGATGGAAGGGGAACCTGGAACAAACTGAATGTGTTTCTCATTGCTGAATAAAGTAGTAGTTGGTTTCAACTAATTGTAAACAAGGCACACACAAGGAGCAAGGATTATGGCATAATGGCACCCTATTTTATTTCAACTTGAAACATGTAGATGAATAGGTATCTTTCAAAGGCAATACTGAGTTAATTACTTTTGTGTGTTGAGAAACTTATGTATAACACACTGAGTATGTATCTTCTAAATAAATATATGAACAAATAGCAAATCTAATGAAAATACATCAGTACATTTCTCAAAATCAATAGATTTTTATTGATACTTAATGTTACTGTTCAAAGAAACAGACTGTTTATATCTTGAGTGCTTTAGTGTTGTTATGCTTGAATATACTTAAATTCAGAACATATAAGAAACAGGACAATTTCAGTCTACAAGTTATTTATATGTGACCTGGGATATGTCTGCAAGACTTGGATACTTACATGTTATCTTTGCAATCTCTAGAAATTTGGATTCAGAATGTTCAAACATTAAAAGTGATATAATACCTCTCACTCAGTTACTGTATAAAGCCATCCTTAGCTAATCAATATCCTGAAGAATTTTTTTCTTTCAAATTGAAAACAAAACCCCACCCCACTGGTGTCCCTGAATTTACTTTTTAACAGACTTGTATAGACTCCTTGACTCCTAGGACCCTTTCCCAGGCTCCTACAGAGACTACTGAACTGGAGGCAAGGCAGCTTAGGAATCCAGGTACTAACAAATGAAAATTCAGGGATAGTGAATGATGGAATATTAAATGTCTCCTGAAAGTAGAGTCATGTTGACATTAGAATCATGTTCAATATGCACTATATCCCTCTTTTAATTATTTTAGCCTAAACCTCAGTTCCTTTGGTAAAGTTTCATTTACCCTTTATTAAACTAGTCCCGTAATTATTTCATGATTTTAAAAATAAGCATTTAGGTTTTTATATTATATTTAAGTTACAGAGACTTTTGGGAAATGCACACCATGTTGTTGTTGGATCTAGTGTTTCAGGAAATGAAATAAGATGACAACAGAATCAGCTTCTTGAAATTAATCCTAGCAAATAATTTACTTTTACACAGCACTCCTAGCATTCAATTCAACTTGTAAAATGTGTGACCAACTATCAGAAAAAAATTAAGCAAATTTTTAACTAGGCCCCTGCTTTTATTACCAGACAGGTGATTACCCAGGTGATTTCCCCTTACTAGTCAACAGTTTTCATGCCTGAGGAAACTTGGCTGGAGCTGGGAGCTGGTGTTAAATATTGCAGCATTTTGCTGCCAATGTTCAATGATCATCAATATCACTGTTATCATCATGCAACAACTGTCCTTGCCTCAGACCATGTTCCAGCATGGACATCAGTTTATGTTCTGTACAGGGGAATGATGGCATTCCACATAATTTATAACTTGCTGTTATGGATTGTGATGCTGCTCATTTTAGGACACAGCATACTTACAAGAAATGAAAATCAATACAGGAGAAGGAGTGACAGCTTGTCTGTCCCCAAACATTAGAGCTAAAAATTTTTGAGTTAAAAAGATACTGTGAGGCTCATTTAGTTAAATGTAAGTATTTCTGATGGATGTTTTACAGTAATTACCTAGCAGACTCTGTACATTATGCGCAGTAGTTACTTAATCTACAGTAATACCTGAAGAGATATAAACAAAACTGGACAATACTGAGAAGGAATTTACAAAGTACAGACCAAACACAGTTTTAAGTGTTGCTTGATAGGTTGACAGTCACTTTCTGTAATAAGATAAACACTTCAACTCATCAACTTTAGTCAGCTTAACATCAAAATCCAGTGTGAATTTCACAATGGCTACATCCCTCAGTATGCAAATACTGGCTAAACACATCTGAAAAGCCTATCATGAAACAATTAGTAGTATGTCTTTGGATTTATTTCATTTTTATAAAACAAAAAATTTAAAAAATAAACAGCTCCTGAAAAAAAAAACCAACCAAAACCAAAATCAAGAAAGAAACTGGTCAGAGAGAAAGAGAAGGAAGATTGATTGTAGCACTAAAAATTCTGTGATAAGTGTATTTTAAAGCACAGTCCTTCATGTGTGACTGCATTTAACACAACTGAATTTGTGTTTTGAACGTTATGTTTTCTAAGAGAGTTTTATTTTGAAATGCTTGATAGGAACTAGATCTCTCCAAGTTTGAGGGGAAAAAAAATGTCATTTTTGCTGCTTACTCTTAAAATTGTAGGAGCATGGAAATTAAAAGGAGAAAAATCAAGTACTTTCTGGATTTGCTCAATGTGTAAAAAGAGGAAACAGCACATGCAAAGGTCCAAACTGCCAGAAAGCAGCAGCCTTGCTATAGTAGAGGGGGTGAAGCTTTCATTGATGGAGTAACTTATTTCTAAGGACACACTTGAGTTTGCACTTCATAGACAGCAAGATTTATTAATGAACGTATATCCCGATAGCTAATTGAACATAATTCTGTCATTTTATCAACAGGAGTGCAATGTTTTCATGTTCTAATTCCAAGGAATATAGCATTAACTTATTATTACCAAATAGTCTACATCAAGTTAATGAGGCCTAATGGCTGAATTAAGTGATATGCACAGCCATTAGTATTTACAGCATCATGCACTTACATTTGAATTTTGCAGGCTAGTAATTTGCCTGTAAACACTTCTTTTGGAATGCTCAGATTCTTTGCTCTACTGCTAAGAGGTGGATCATGGTTTCCTCAGGCTGCAATGAGTGCAGTCAGCTTTAAGAAAGATTTTTGTTCTTCCACACATGGCCTATCATTGTTCATGGACAGAGTCCATAAAACATCAGCACTTGCCATTTCAGAGCTCTCCAATGTCCCTCCAGTACCATTATTCCATCTCTTTCCAAGGGCTCCTATGAGGCTCCTCCAAGCAGACACCTCAACAGAAAGGGAACAAGGTGTAATAAATGATTGTAATATGTCTTAACGAATACGTATTCCTAACTAGTGAAATTCAGAGTTAAACTGAGAAAGAAGTGAATATGGGACTAGACAAAGCAGTTGAGACATGTAATTTTCCACTGTTTCTGTGTGAACAAAACAAGGCCCTAACGAGACTACTGTCTTGAAGATAATTTGGAGTGTAAGTCTTGTTCTTAAAACAAGGCACTGCCAAGGCCAACTAGGCACCAAAAGAATGTGAATATCTGCAAAAGGAGAACATAAAGATGTCACAGCCAACAGATAAGGGGAAAATTATGGCTAGGGTCTGATATGGCCCTGTAACAATATAATGAAGTCAGCAAAATCAAGAAAGGTAAAAAAGTTCAAGCTTGAGGAAGACTTCTTACTTCATCCAAAGACCCCCTGATGACCCCCGGATATCTCCCCAAAAGAGGACTCTGCCCAGACTCCACCTATCATGAATATTATAATGACATAATGTAATCCCTATGAATCTGTATGTAAACCCACCTCCTTTTGAATATTCATAGAATTGTAATCAATAAAAGGTAATCCTAGAGTTTTAGATTCATGCGTGTGAGTGGAGCAGAGACTCCCCATGCACCCAGTGCTGTTTTGCTCATTGCAATTTCAATTTTATTAATTAAATTAAACCATAAACAGAATATTGAGTCTTGGTCATTTTTAACAAAGGGAAAGTCCCCTGTAGGAAATCAAGCTTTTCTGTACAGTAGGACCTTGAACATGAGCAGTGACTTCTTCATTTATCTCCTCTACTGACTTGAGCTGTCCCCGTGACTCAATGCTCTTTCTAAAAATTGTCCTCAGAAGCCAAGCAAGTTCCAGAGCCATACACAACAATTAAGCAATACAGGGACAAAATTAAATACCCAAGGTCTGAGTAAACAAACAGATGTTTTTAGACCATGTGCTTACATTTCTTGTCCAAAATCTATGGTGCTAAGTACAGAATCTGAACAAAGTCTAAAATTCCTGTTTGATTAAATCTGGAAAAGTGAGGATTTCTGCCTTCTGCTACAGCCTCCTGGTCATACCTAATATGCATCTACTTTTTACAGAATAAAAAGTTTGTGTGTGTTATGTCTACATAAATGACACAAAGAGCTCATTCAAGATAGCAAACATTTCTAAAACCTGTTAGGTAAAAGGAAGCTGAGCCAATCTTGGTTTAAAGGTTTAGATGAAAACTCAAATAGCCTTTTTGACACAAATGTCAGGAAATTTATTTTTTTAAATAAAATAAATGAGGGTTTAATGTTAAAAATATCCATTATGTTTACGTTAAAATACTTGTGACATGGCTCTTTGAGCTTTATCAGTGATGTACATATATCAACACAGAACTTCACATCTTCTCTTAACAGCTTGCCACTCAGTCATGTTGTGCTGCAACTGGTACCAGATTGATTTCCTAAACATCTAAGCTGCTCTAAGACAGAAGAAACAAAACCTCCTAACAAAACCTCTTTTTTTCCCCACAGATCAACCCTGCAATTTAGGATTCAACTGTCAGCTTTTGTATTTTCAAAACTAGGAATGGGGAAAATTTGTGCTTCATCTTTGTGCTTTTTCATCTCCATTTTCCCTTTGAAGTATATAGAAGAACTGGAGAGAGTGCAGTATGCTAATGATCCATTACACGTCTCGACTAGGAAATGCTATAGCTCCAGCTGAGAGGCTTTATATGGGTCTGGCTTATTCTCAAATTAACTGATTTTTTTTATTAGGGAATCTTTAAATGATCATTTTCCTGCTCAATGTGTGAAAGCCATGCGTTGGCTGCATTGTGATATTTACTCAGACTATTGTAGGATGATAGGATAAGCAATAAGGTCTCCCCTCACCATCCTTTTCTCTAATCTAAACAACCCCAATTCCCTCAGCTTCTCCTCATAAGACTTGTGGTCCAAACCCTTCTCCAGCTTCATTGCCTTTCTCTTGGGCATGCTCTAAGCACCCTGATGGCCTTGTAGTGAAAATCCCTCAGGGCAGCCTCACCAGTGCTGGACTGGTACAGGGAGACCATCACTGCCTTGGTCCCACTGGCCCCGCTAGTAACAGTCAGGATGCTGTTGGCCTTCTTGGCCACACACTGGCTCATATTCCCCAGATCCTTTCCAGAGGATCCCCAGAGTGGCTTTCCAGCCACTCTTCCCCAAGCCTGTAGTGTTGCATGGGTTTGGTTTTTTGTTTATGGGGTTTTTTTTGACCCAAGTGTAGGATCTGGCCATTAAGCCTTGTCCAACCTCACACAGTTGGCCTCAGTCAATCAATCCAGCCAGTCCAGATCCCTCTGCAAAGCCTCCCTACCCTCAGGCAGATCAACACCTCCACCCAACTTTTCTGTCATCTGCAAACTTACTGAGGGTGCACTCGATCCCATTATCCAGATCATTAGCAAAAATACTAAACAAAACTGGCATCAACACTCAGCCATGGGGAACACCACTTGTCCCCAGCCTCCAGCTGCATTTAACTCCATTCACCACAACTCTTTGGGCTTGCCATCCATCCAGTTTCATACACATCAGTCTCATACAAAAACTTTCAAAGAAAGTATTAAATCCAATTTATGACCCTAGCAATAACAAAAGGCATTCCTAGGGAGGTCTGTGCTGCAAGCAGGACTGCATCTCCTGTAGAAGGAATTCAGAAAACTTTGAACTACTAAAGCTACAGAAGTAGTAATCTTCCTCTAACGCCACAGATTTCAACCACAAATCTAAAATGTAGAATCTTAGATTCATTAAGGTGGAAAAGGACCTCTAGGATCATCAAGTCCAACCGTCAACCCAGCACCACCAGCCAACAACCATGTCATCAGTATGTCAACCACATCATAGAAAAACTGTCATATTTTGTCATGAAACTCAGAATGACCATTTACTGAAAATTTCTGAAACTTCTGAAAAATCAGAGCTTCCAAATTCATGGCCTCTGGGCAGAGATGAAGCTGAGAAAGCTGCAATTTGAGAAGCAAGTGTTTCAAAGGGATCTAAAATCACAGAAATCTTGTCTTCAGTATAACAAGGTTTGAAACAGCCCTCGGTATAAAATGGTCTGTTTGACACCTTTTTGAACGGACCTGCAGAACACTTTAGCTTCAAAGTATTTTAGAAATGTTAGCATAATTCATTAAATGAGCCAACTGAATGTGAATTAGGAGGGAGAAAAGATATTTTGCTGTGATTATGTGCCCAAGTCTGTAAGTGCCCAAGCAGCAGTAAGCTGCTTTAACATTTCCTGTTTCCATCTGTAGGACCAAAGGTGACTGCTCAGCTTTAGAAGCTTGTCAGCTAACAATCTAAGGAAGGATCATCTCATTACAGGTATCAAACACCAGTAATAACACGTATGATAACACCAAAATTTATATTGTATAAGAAGCCTAATGGCTCAAGAGCCTAGCAAAGATATTTTGAATTTAAAGTCTTCAGCTTACTGATTAAAATTCACAGAGAAAAACATGGCAGTCATGAAGGGGGCTCTATGATGGACCATGTGAAATGAATGGGTGCTGGCTACTGATTTATGATGGAAAACAGACAGCTCTCATTACTCAGTACAACAGTCTGCTTACCAGTTAGTTCTATTACAAGTTGTAACAGAATTGACACAGGTTCAGTGAGCTTTGAACTTGAAATTAAAAGAAAAAATGCCTAAGCATATGCAATATTTTGATCTATATGATTAGAAAGGGAGTGTAATGGCAATTATAAAGTAAGAAATCCTAGCTTCTGTTTGCAGTACTAGAAAAAAATCTGGTGCACAACATTCACCAGAAAGGAATGATCTTAAAGCTGTAAAAGTTCTGATTATCAAGGACTGGTTGTAGAAAAAGACTACTCTTGGAAACAAAAGGGATGTGATCTCCTGGGCTTTCTGCCTACCCACACTGGTCCATTATCAGTGGAAATGCTATGAAGTAAATTATTTAACACCTCTTACACAGTATTTCTGCCATCTCTAAAAGAAATAAAAACAGACAGTGGTATTTCAGAAGCACTATAACCAACTGATTTGTAATCTAGAACAGCACCTGTTATATCAGGCAATCCATGACAGAAGATGTGGACAAGTAACAATGAAGACAAAGAGGAATGGAATAAGGTATGCAATAAAAAAACCCCATGATACTTGACATAGGCAATTAGAGAAATATAAGAAGGTCATTTGTAAGTCAAGAAGGCTCACAAAACACATATAAACAGCTTGTTTAACACTAGAGTCTAGACAGAGGTGTCTAAAATCTATCAAGTTACTTTCTCACAACAGCCATCTAAAATTTTCTCTCTAGGCTTGAAGAGATGTGCCATTATGTTCATACAAATGAGCAGTTTCAATGGCAATCATTATTCAGAGGAAAACTTGAGTCAAATGTAAGCATTCTTTTAAATAGCTAAATTAGTCTCAGATGTTGCAGAGATATGATATTAGCAAGCTTTCTGTACTAAGGTGGACAATGATGCAGCCACACTAACAGCCTTAAGATGTATGATTCCTCTAAAGGTATTAGAAGAAAGAAAAATTGCTTGTGTCATTAATTGCACAATGTGAAGAAATCATTAAAATATATACAAGTAATTATTGGGAGTATGGATGAAAAGACATTTAAATGTCAGCAATTTCATTAATTTTGTAACTGCAGATTCAGAACTGGCAGAGTAGAGGGTAATAATCCATGAATGGCTTTCATTTTAGGCTAACAGATTATTAGGATGATTCTGATTTCATAAAAACTGCTTGGGGCTGAGGTACACACAGAAACCCATAAGTGTGTATGTACAAGTTCCTAATATAATCATAGCATCTCAGTCAGGCACACTCTAGAAAATTATTCTTATTCTTGTGATTATTGAGCCTTCTGCCTGGACTACATGGTTTATTGATAGGACAGAAAGATTCTCATGATAATGCAAGTTATGCATTAATTACCTAATGCCCTTGTAGCAGAGCTTTCCTCCAATATCTACTTTGGACAATAAGATGGCTAAATTTCTGCAAACCCTAAAAGGAGAGTTTAGCATGGATTTCAAGACATTAAATAGACCAGAAAAAAATTAAAAAGGGTACGATGGTTCAGCAGAAATATGTTTCAGCACTGGAAAAAATTGGTTCAACTTGGAAGACTATAAATGAAGAACTAATTAATTACTGTTATAAATTAATAATTAATATATGAGACCTATACCATTAGCCCAAACTTTTAGCCCAAGCCTCCTCTGTGTGTGGGAGTCATTCTTCCTACACAAAGCAGTTCCACAGAAACAGTCATCAGTTTTGCTTTCTTAAAATAGTATCTCAGTCAGTTTCATGGTTTTCAGAGGACACTAGATTCAAATTCCAGATACATACTAAGGAAATCAGTTTTAAGGGAGGCAAAAGAAGTTACAGTCATCCTTCCTACACAGAAATATTCCCTCCCCCAGCTTAAAGTGATCAAGGGTTATTTTTTTGTTCTGCCTTGCTAGAGAAGAAATGGCGAAACTGGCAACCATATTTCTGTGACACAACTTGAAAAATAATATTCTTTTGACATCCAAAATATAGGTTATGTCCTCTCATAGCAGCACTCACATAAGATTTTGTTACTATATATGTAATAGATGCCATTAATACATTTTATATGGATTAGGAGTTCTTGTTGTTTTAAAAGCACTTAACATTTGGTGCTTTGATTTATGAAAGGAAAATATGAAAACAATTACTATCTCTTGCTATATTTCTTCAAAGGAAAGACACTGCATATCCATCTCCACAAAAGACAAGGAAAGTTTTTCAAGGAAACAATACTGCAGATGCAGTACACAAAATGAAAACGTGCTGATCAATGTCTTGATGAGATTTTCAAGAAGCATGAAGAAAAAAAATCGGTGCTCTGTCCCCACAGAGGAGCATTTTATCCACCCTATCTATGAGAACAGATAATAAGAATAGCAAGAAAAAATGAAAAGGAAAAGAAAAATCAGTTCTTCTCATGCTAAAAGCAAAAGGATACTATGTGGTACTGGGATTTTAGTAAAATAAGCTCCCATAAAGTTATGTTTTGTTCTGTTTGTTAGCTTCTCAGGAAAAGATAATGAAGAGGCTCATTTAATAGTATTTATTTGTCCCTATTATTCAGTTCCTTGATAATTAGAAGACAGTTTTTATCCTTTGTCAGGCAAATATTATGTGGAAGCCTAATGATGCCACCTCCAAAGCATCATTAGGTTACTTGATGGAGGCTATGATTTATGTATGTTATAGAAGCATTTACTCCAGGGAACCTTTTCAAATCAGCAAGAACAAAATTTTGTTCTCTGGTAAACAGAAGTGTAATGACAGGCTATTAGTTTTGGGTGGTGTGGCTGATGTCTGATTTCCTGGAGGTTTAAAGACAGTCTGATTTTGTTCTAATGGCATTATATATTTCTGCAAGGGAAATAATTAATGACTGAGCAACTTAGGTCATTACTGTGCTAGCAAACATTGTTTAGTTGTACTCTTATGCATTTGTAAGTATTAGAGAGTAAATCAAATTCAGCCTATATTTTCAGGGAGAAAAAGGAAAATATATCTCAAATTCCTGCATATTTGCAGGTTGTATACTAGAGCAGAATTTTTACTTTTCAGTTCTGTTTAAAAGCTTTAGATTTAGTTGTTCCTTTAGTAACAAAGAAGTGCAGTCAGACAAGTGTTTAATTTCTAACAAAATGTTAAGGTAGAAAAGTGCATTCACCCACAGCTGCTACTGTAGAACAGTGCCATCATCTACAGAGCTGAACAGCAGCCTGTGAAGTCAATTAACAAGATTAACACGTTCTTAAGTGCCAGAAAACACACCAAAGATGGGGGTGTGTTGTTCCTCCCACCTCCTCCTCCCCCCCTGAGTACCATTAGCTCAAACAAAGCCTTAAATCTAATGAAACTAGGAATACTCAGTGAACTCCTCTCTTTCCAAGGCCTGCTGCACAAGGAAAGTATGTAGAAACTTTCCCTAATGGAACTGTTATGCTTAGCATGGAATTTGCAATACTCCAGAATCAGGCAGACACCTACCACTATTAGAGGCAACTAGAAATTACTTTGCAAGTGACATATTCCAGTGGAGTATCACAAAAAGGACACACATGGTGATAAAATGAGCTTGGGATACACTGAGTAAAAGACAAGTCAGTTCTAAGGTGCAGTTTATGAAGTGTTACAGTTTAATGCTGGGCTGGCAATTAACAACTGACAGATGCTCTCTGTTAATCCCCCAACCTGATAAAGAAAGGAGAGAGAATGAAGGAGAGAGACTTATGGGTTGGAAACTAAACTACAGAACTTTAATGAAACAGTAATGATAAAAAGGAAAAAATTACTAAAATATATAAAAATATACAGAAAATCAATACCACATTCCTCTCCCCTTTCCCCTAATAACTCTCACATCACCACCGAAGCTGCAGGGTAGCCCTGGGAAAGTCCAGGCTGGAATCCTGGGGTCAGCAGCAGGAACACAGGGATTCAGGAGGGCAGGGACTGGGAGACCAGAGGCAGATGAATGGACGGAATCCTCCATGGATGCCAAGGAAGGAAGGAAGGCAGGAAGGGGTTTGACCCTCGTGATGCCTTAAATTTATACTGAGTATGATGTGTATGGGATGTAATACTCTGGTCACTTTTGGTCACCTGTCCACTCCACTAGTCCCTAAAGGAGGGTTCCAGATGTGACCTTTTTACTTCCTTTCTCTTTCCAAAGCATAAGATGTTCCCCAGAACCACACATTGGCCTTGGTTCTGAAGACCACTCTCTAGCTGTAACTATAAATATAGAGTGTTGTCAGTCCCAGAAGCAGACACTGACTGATAAACTTGCTGTTGATTACAGAAAGTGCAGCTACTTGGAAGAGACTCAGCTGAACACAAAATTACAAGACAGAAAATTACTTCTATCCTGGCTCAAACCAGGACACCAAGTTATACAATTCATTAAAAGATAGACTGTTTAAATTGACTCCCTTGAGTCACTTACTCATTCTTTTAAAAGGTTGCTTATTAATGGAAAATAAGTGAAAGAGAAGGCAGAATCAGGTGGAGTGAGAGATGAGTTCTTCAGAGATCTAATTTTAATGATCTTATGAATCCTCTAGTATCACATACCTGCAAGAAAACCCATCCATCTGTACCACTGCTGTAAGACTGAAATAAATGTGAAACATTTCTTGTCCAATATATATACTAATATGCACATAAACAAAAAATTCAGTGTGGCAAGTAAAGGCAAGTAAATATCTTACAAAGTCCTTTGCCTAGTAGTGCTGCATGGTTTGGAATTACTACCTCACTGGTGAGTAAATAAAGTATTATGGGAATGAAATTATTTGAAGTTGCAACTTAATACCAATGTTGATAAAGCCATGGGAAATTTTTTGGTGACATTTGTAGAAATACAGAAATTTGGCTGTGCTAGTTTTTCAGTTATCCAATGGATAACTTCAGTTCTGTGAGGGAAGGACCAGAAAGGCAAAAGGCGGATCCATTACTTCTTTTAATGACGTCTTGAGGTTACCTTATTACTAGTCCCTGAAGATGCAGAGGACATACACAATTCATACAGCTTATGAGTAGAATACAGATGCTCAAACTGGAACAGGTCAAGGACGTTTGCTCCTTAATTTGAGATTACTGAAGTTCTTCTGGTGCAAGGAAGAGAAAAAGAACATACACTAACCCTCTCTTCTACCAGGCCACGTAAGCAGAGCTGGAACTCCTTGCTTCATAATGCAAACTATAAATCACCCTTTTCATTTTTTATGACCCTAGACATTTTTCTATTTCCCTTGTCAGTCTACTTTACATTTGCCATCTAAGTGATGTAAGGAGTTTCTAGTGCAGAGAGTGGCATTATTAATAGTTGAAGCTACATGGATATGACAAGCATAGTTTACTACAGTAAAATATCCAAGATGTTTATAGCTTAGGGTAAAGGGTTTAGATCTTTAAAGCTACCTCATAGATTCATCCTGCCCTCTTTGGCTTCTTACTTTTTATAGATCAAAATTCTTTGGCTTGCTTCAAAATCCCATGCAATGTGCATTCACAGATAGCAGCCACTGAAGTGAGACCCAAGACATCTGAAGAATTCCTTTTAAAAAAAAAATCAGAAATAATGACACAGTACTGGCCATAAACATTTTCTTTACAAAACAGCAAAGTTGTAGAATGGATTTTAAGTGTATTTGCATTTCTTCATTTCACTGCTTCATCAAACTGATATTAATAGAAGTAACCTTAAGGTACAAAAGAATGAAATTGCTGAAGCTATCCAAAAGCATTTTGCTAACCTCAGGCAACTTGGAAAATAAAGTGCAGCTATACAGAGCTTTATTGAGAAGTAATTATTATAATTTGCATTCAGGGTTGATACAGGTACAACCTGTAACCAAATGCTTCTGATCCCTTGGGTCCAATTACCTCATGATAATCATGCTAGCTGATGTCGTATTCACTTTTATTCAAAATACAATGCTCAAAGGTAAAATAGATAACTTCTGATTGTAGGGAAACTTGCAAGCTATCTTCTTTTTTCTGGTAGGTTACTGTGGGATGTGTAGCCCTTAATAAAAAGCCTGTTAGCTGTGTATTCCTTTCCAGCCAAACTACTCTTAAGAAAAACCCAAACTTCAAAGGAAAAAAATCATTCCAGCACTAGTAACTTCAAGTGGATTAGAGGGCAGGTAGAAAGGTGACAGAGAACTTGACAGTACCACCCTTTACAAAAGATGAGGAATCCCTCTTGACCAATATAATATTTTCTTATTACACGTAAAAGGATCAAGCTGGGTGTAGCCTTAGTGCAAGGTGAAAGCACTGAGGAATTCACTGGACTTTTCATCTCAGTGAAACAAAGAAATGTTCATCAGCAAAATCATTTTGGGCATCACCATTGGCATTTCAACTTAGAAAACTTCTGGCACTGGACTCCAAATTTCAATATGAACTTGCCATACCCTGCATTGGCAAGAGGAAAACTTCTACAAACTGCAGGAATCTGTCATTGTACAACCTCTACTTTTGGTCCATAGTGAGATGTGACAATCTATTACAGAGAATCATTAGACATCATCACTTAGACAAGTTAAATAAGTTTATAGATAAGTGAAATAAGTTTACAGAACCAATTATACAAAGACTCAGATGTCTAAAAAAGTAGTGAAGTGTAAAGAATGCTAATGTGTAACCTGAATAAACAATATCAACACACACTGCATTGAAATTCATAAGTACCTAAGGGGATATCTGTCTAAAGGCTTCATGAACAATTACAAGAAGTTACTTGAATATGCATTCATTGCAAATAGAAGGTTACACACTACAGTGACTTTTTCTTTTAAATTTCAAAGACCTTTGCTTTTAGCTACATTGCAAAGTATATTTCAGATGCATTTCCTTAGGGGGTAGATATTTAGACATCTAGATTAGCAAAAGTGGAATACAGAGATTTGAATTTTAAAAACCTCATCTGTAACATAAATACTTTAAAACTCCCCTTTAAAAAATACTATCCTCAGTCTACAAGAAATAATAATAAATTGGTATCCCATTGAAGTCACAGAAACTAAGAAGCCTTGTCTCTAAAAGTTACTGAATTTTACATTATTTGATATTTCATATGGTAACATTCTTTGCAAACTTCAGATATTCTGGCACTCAGTGAAATAGTAACAATTCTAAATGAGGAGATCTGGTGCTGGGTAAGTGGATATCAGAGATAAACCAAAGCATACTAACATTTAATAATCAAACCATCATTGCATATTCCAATGATATCACAGAATGGCTACATATAGTAAGTACTCAGCACTTTAGAAATGCAACTGCTAACATACAAAGCTTGGTTCACCATATTCTGATATTCGGGGGAAAAAATATATATACATATATATAAAATCTTTATTCTGAAAGAATTCTGAAGTAGAAACCTACTGTAGGAAAAACCAGAATATATACAAGTAAAGAAATGCTGGGTATATGACTTTTTCCAGTTTATCATGGGAAAAAAAACAAACCAAAAACCAGAGTACACAACATGTGGGCTGTGTTATGAAAGTAATTCTGTAAAATAAGTTGAAATTCTTTTGATTTTTTAAAATATTCTTTTTTTACATGGATACATGGACCTTTTACTTCAACTAAATAAAACACACACCCAATTAAAACCCCTTGAGGAATATAGGAGAATAAAAACCAGGATCAAATTGAATGGCAAGAAATGAAAAATAGTTACTCGGTTTTATGAGGCATTATAAAGCATCCTGGTTTCAAATAGTGCAAAGCAGCTTCTTCCCTTAAAAGACTGATTTATGAGATGCAGGAAAGACAGCATCTTTTTGAAATGGTTTGTTTTTTATGAATTAACACCTTTAACTAATTTTCTATGTTACCAGTGGTTTTTTCACACACACACAGAAAAAATCAATGAAAGAATGAATTAATAACATATCATACAAAGCTATCTAAGAGACAATATCCTGCAACCCTTACTGGAATAAACCTTTAGTAGTTTTTTGGAGTTTGGGAGTTTGTTTTTATTTAAGATTTTTTTCCAAGGTCTCAAGAGGACTTGAACTTAACTAGTAGCCTCATAGATTATTTAGACTAGATTTAAGGAAGAATTTTTTTACAATACCAGTGATAAAGCACTGGAACAGGTTGTCCAGAGAGATGGTAGAAACCTCATCTCTGGAAAGATTCAAGGGTGAGCTGGATGGGGCTCTGAGCAACCTGATCTACTGGAAGATGTCCCCGCATGCTGCAGGTGAGTTGGACTAGATGGCTTTTAAATGTCCCTCCTAAACCAAACTATTCTATGTGCTTGGCTTACTGGCTTATTTAGCCAAGATCAAAGAAAGAAAAAAAAAGTAAATTACTGCCTGTAACTCACTGTGTATTTCAGTGCTTAGAATTGCAGCAAATCTTGGAATTAAATGCCCAAAGACTTTTCACATAAAGTGAGTAAAACACAACCTAGAGATCCTCTTGCTGTAGGATCAGAGATAGACAAAAAAATAATCTTTTTATTTTCCTATGGGACAAAAGCCAAAGCTGTTGTCCCCTTAAGCTCACTCAAGCACCAGGGCTGAGGTGCTTGACAACTATTTCCTTAACCTCATATAGTGGGCTGAGCTAATGAGATAGGTCCTTAGTAAAAGGTAAGATAAGGATGCTTGGAAGCATTCAAATTGTTATACTTGTGTAGTGTTATCCAAACACTTAAAGCACTTCTTCATTTTGTTTTACTCTACAGATTTGGAATCATTCTATATTCATAGGTTTCATTAATAACCAGGTAACTGTCTTGGTGATATAATTTTTTTTTCCATATCATTATTGCATTTTATAACAACAACAAAAAAAAAACTACAGGAACTTTTCTGAGCCTCTCTGTAGTTGTAAAAAAAAGGATTCTAAGGTGGAGCTTCAGTCTTATCATAAAAAAAGAAAGTAATTGCTTTTTCCTGAATAAACACTGATAAGTGTGCATTCTCATCACCAGATGAGCAATCAAAACAAACCAACAAAAAAGGTTAGAACTAAAACCTTATGAAACTTCCAGGACTTATTTACCGTAACAGTATGAAATACATGTGGACAAAATAGTCTTTCTGGGCTAAATACCATACTCTCTTATACCAGACTGCCTTTTCAAGGTAGGTATCAGACACTGTAACAACTCACATTTTGGAAGAAATTCATAAGACAAAATATATTTTTCTGGGAATGATCAGATTCACACCGTCTTTTAAGGTAGCAGAACAAGAAAGTTTCTGGTCAGCAGCTGTGTTACTGTTTCTGAATTAATCAAGTGTAAATAGGGAAGAAAAAGAGTAAATAAAAAGTTCAGGTTTTCCCCAAAACTTGGTCCAAATCTCACAGAAAAAAAATGTGCCAAGGTGCTAGAATTTGCAAGAACAGCCCATATGATCAAGAAATACCTAAAACTTAAGCAGCAACCTAACTGCTATGGTATTTCTATGAGTTTGTATGTAAAACACAAGAAATCCAAGTTAGCATTGTCACCTGGTGTTAACAGACCAGTCCTGAGAAAGTGGTGTGAAGCCACCAGGGTAAGCCCCTTTCCCTTCCCCTCCCCACTCCAAACAGATCCTTGCCAGCATTCCAAAGGGACTGCTTGGCACCTATGGAAGTGACCTGCCTATGGAGATGGAGACAAGGACAGAGATAAGGATTGAGAACCAAAGTGAGCAGAGGTTCTTCCATCTGCTGTGTCTCAACACATTTACTAAGCCAGACAGGCCTATGAAAGGAGGGGCTGCACCAGTGGGCTTTGGGAGTTTTCACTGACACCAACTGGATGGCCCAGGGCTGAATCCAGGAGCTGGGATTTTCTGTTATTTCTCAATTAACTTTTCTTCTCCTACTCTCTCCCTTTCTCTTTCTGTTTCCCAAAATCATCACGTAACACAATGCTTACCACAGATTTTTCCAGGTTGTGCCACTTGAACATCCATGTCTTGTGACTTTTGTAATGTAAATAATCAGCCTTTCTGATTGCACAGCTTGAGCACATATAATCATCATATTATCACACACATCACATATAATCACACATATCAGCTTTTATGAGTTATTCCTTCTATAGCTCTAGTGAAATCTTATGTTCAAATCCAGACCTGGAATGTCACTTCACCTTAATCTGATCAAGGGGTATCCTAAGGTCAAGGAGCTCCTGAGACCTTAACATTTAAGTCACTGTCCCTGGGAGGCCAGGTCTGATATTCTAAGGTTGGATCCACACTTAGGCTCCTCTCTGAGAAGTTTAGAAAGCCATGGGATCTAATCTGTGTCTCCCTGGTTGCCCTGTCTGAGTCATGGCACCTTGGAACATGGCATTCAGTGACATGCAAACTCTTTGGAACTATGATGTCTCCAGTACATTATTGAACTCCTGTGTTTAAGTGGAAGTTTATTGAGGCAGATGACACAGAAATTTTGTGTGGGCTTGCTGGACAAGGCTCAATTTTAGTCTTATCAAAGTAAGCCTTACCTCTCCCATTTCTGAGAGAACATTTCCCTTATGAAGTTTGTTTCTTGTGTCCTTTAAACAGAAAGAGGGGTAAAACCACCACACAGCTCTTTTCCTCCACCCATCACTCCCTCAACCTGTTGATGTCTTAAAGACTAAAGGATGCCAGATTTCTTAAATAATACTAACAACTGAATCGTGCTTTAATTTTTGTAGAGGTCTTTCTTTAATGTTAAAACTCAAGAATTGTTTTACTGGATTTAAGTTTGCCCCTTAATCCTTAACTATCCAATATCTTATATCTCAAAATAAGGAGTATTCTTAGTGTCCTCAAGAGGAATATCCTTCTTGCACTTTGAAAATTATTGCATATACTAATTATTATCCATATGAAAGCTTATTATCTCAGGACTAGATCATCAGCTGGTATGAACTTTTAAAATTCCTCTACTGAATTCATATGATTATTGCTAATTCACTGCAACACTGCTTCAGAAAATATACGGGAAACTTGTTAGTGAGGCTTTTTTAGTGAAGCTCATTAATATCCCTCTTCCTCAGATACTTCTAGTGGGATATGGCAAGTAACTTGGAACTAATATCATCCCCCACCTGCTGAAAAAAGGACTAGCAATATCTTAACAGAGGAGACAAGGAACTCTTTTTATCACATCTGAAGCTATTTATAGCCAGGCTATAATTAGAATAGTGATAGTCAATAGAATCTTTTGTCTCATTTATGAGAATGAGAACTCTTATAGTGCCCATTTCTAATATACAAAAATATTAAATGAAGAAATCAGCATTAAAATACATTTTAAAAAATCAGTAATTTAAGTAGTAGTACTTCTTTGTAAATACAAATATTCTCCTGTGTCAAAAGTATCATGGTGGTTTATCATTGCATTTAAATGGAGTGTATTTTAGAAATATTTTAAAATATCTTCAGAAGCAGAAAAACAAGCATCAAGTCATCCTTACAATATACTTGCACCAGAATACCATGCAAAGCACATCAGTTGCACCCTTGCCATCATAAGCTATGAGAGAGAAGATCTGAGACACAACATGCCATCAAATATTAAAAATAAGTTCAGTCACTTTGTGTAAAGCATTTATTCCCATGGAGGGGTGAAAAAAATAACTATGCCTTTTTTTTTTAAAGGCCATCATATTCTACTGATAAATAAAGGAACATCTATTGTAAATATTGTGGAGTAATAGAAGTAAGACTGAGCAACAGGTTTGAAATCCATTGAGGCATAAAGAAAAAATATAAAACACAATCCTGACCCTGCTCTGGTGCATCAGGTTATTCACACTGCACTATTCTGCCACACACAAGGCACTCTAGAAAAGAAACAAACATTAATGTAGTTGCTGTGAATTTCATAACATAGTTATATGTGCTTGATAACAAACATCAAATCTTTCACTTCCAGGCACAGGAAAGGGAACAGGCCAGTTCAAAACAGGATTTGCCAGAAATCTGAGACCCTGAGAAGAAATCCAAGGGCAGTGAGGATAAACTGCATTCTCTGCCACATTATGCTGTAGAAATGGGAAGATCCTTGTCCCTTTTCTACTGGAAAAGTTGAAGCCATTGTTATTTACAAGGCTTGAAATCAAATTTTAAAAAGAAGAGGAAGGGAAGTTGCTCTTTTTTGGATGGTCAGTAATTCCTTCTTAAAGAGCTTTTGGCATCACCTCTGTTACTAAGGCGACCTAACTTACACTGAAAACAGTAAAAGTACAGTTTTTCCAACAATATTCTGACGTTGTTACTGGGATCAATTTCACAAGCCTGGAAATTAATCACTCTGAGCTTTAATGACAATAGCTACGACATTTATCATTACCTGAAACTTCACAGTTGGTTCGCTTCCTAGATTAAAAAGATGAAGCTGATTAAAGTTTCCTTCCTCCTTTTCTCCCTCCATCTCAAGCATAATAGCAATGAGAAACTGCCCACCAGCTTTCAATCAGCTTTGGAGCAAGCCCTAAATCTTTCTAGCCAAACAGCTCAGAAACTTTTAAAGAAAAACATGAAAAATTTTGAAAACTATTTAAATCTGAACTAAGTGCTTATACCTCTCCCATGTATCTATAGCACTTCATGCTATAGAACTTCATGTTTCTATTTTGGAGCTCAGAAAAACAGAGTTGAGCAGCATTCAAAGTTATCCTTTTATTATAAAAAATCTAGATCAAAACGCTGTGAAAAAAAGGAAAGTATTTTTCAATAGGAAATGATTATATTTTGTTTCCCTGATGAAAGCCACTCATGGTTACTGTCTGCATAAGAGGAAGAAAAGCTACCACTCATTTGCCTATCCCCTCTGATCTGATCTAAGTAGTTTCAAACTCTTTTGAAAACATTTCTCTATGGCTACCTTGAAAAGTTACAAGCACTGAAAGAAATTCAATGGTTTATTATTAATTTCATTAAAAACAAATAGCTTTTCCCTCAAGACTAATGTATTGGGAAATTCTGGGTAAAAGAAAAAAAATATTGGCTAAGAAAGAACGTAATGGAAGAAGAAGCAACAGAATTAATTTGCTATTCCTTGTGCTTATTATTCTTCTCCAGAATTCATCAGAAACAATTTTCAGCCGTTCAATCTCCTGCTGATCTGACTTCCTATAGTCAGAAGGAAGATGCTATTTATGTACTGGAGTAGTTCAACCTCCTACCATAATAAGCTCCTCTTTAGGTAACACTCTCCCACCTGGCTAAATTCCCCCAGACTTTACAAGCATAAAAGGAAATTTAGCACCCTGGCAGAACAATTTCTCTTGAGAGCATCATTATATATCTAGTTAGGATAGAAAGAACAGAACACTTTACAACATTTTGAGGAAGTTACCAGAGTCAATATAGAAGATATGTTATGTAAGCAGAAAAATACTAAGATAAAATATTAGCTTTAGTTGGGGTAGTTTCAGTGACATGTGTCACAGAATCATAGAATCATAGAATTGGCTGGGTTGGAAGGGACCTCAGAGATCATCAAGTCCAACCCTTGATCCACTACCGCTGCAGTTACCAGCCCATGGCACTGAGTGCCACATCCAGTCTCTTTTTAAATATCTCCAGGGACAGAGAATCCACTACTTCCCTGGGCAGCCCATTCCAATGCCTGATCACCCTCTCCGTAAAGAAATTCTCTCTAATATCCAACCTAAACCTCCCCTGGCACAACTTGAGACCCTGCCCTCTTGTCTTGCTGAGAGTTGCCTGGGAAAAGAGACCAACCCCCCCCCCGGCTCCAACCTCCTTTCAGGGAGTTGTAGAGAGTGATGAGGTCTCCCCTGAGCCTCCTCTTCTCCAGCCTGAACACCCCCAGCTCCCTCAGCCTCTCCTCATAGGGTCTGTACTGGAGTCCCTTCACCAGCCTGGTTGCCCTCCTTTGGACCCGCTCCAGGACCTCTAACTCCTTCCTAAACCGATAAAAATAAGGGTTATGCAATCGAAAACCGTGTCCCCCTTCATAACTGTATATTAAAAATGTGCTGCTGAGTACTTCAGTAATTTGTAAGAATGGATTTTTCAGCACTTATGAACACATTAAACAGAAAAAGTTGGATATGGTACAAAGTCTCAGCTTATATTGGTCTATGGACTGAAGATTCTGATTTACATCAGCTGTTTCTGTAAGCTGGGCAAGTTAGGCTCAAGAAAGCTCTGCCAAAATCAACTTCTTGCTGTTTGTTTTTTGTTTCGTTTATTTTCAAAATGAAGTGACTAACTGTGGCCTTCTACCATAAAGTGCTTTTGTATTTCCCTGGCTTAATGAGCCCTACCACTGAGAAGGTGCCATCTTCTCCTTCTTGGAGAAACAATGCAATTTTAGTTGATCTATTTCTCAAGGTTTTGCTAGATTCATTAACTGCATTAGCACTGATTCACAGCCATTAACACCTGCATAAAGAGGTCCCTAATGCCCTTTGTTTTACCAAATAAAACAGATAAAGCAAACATTAGTCTAGAGCAGAAAAGAATGAATTTGTTCCTCAAACTATTAGCAGTAATTTCCATATACTATGACAATGGAGGAGGAGGAAAATCACTCAAGAAACAATTATCCTTGCAAGATTTTGAAGAGTTACTTAACTCCAGGGATGTAATTGTTTTCGAAGGAAATACAAATATCTAAAATTTAAAATATTGTTTAAAATTACAATAATGTATTTTTAAATTTAATATGATTTGCACAAATTGAAATTGGGAAACTGCAAGGGCTTTGAGAACAGGTACAAGCTTCCATTTCACAGCAATTAACTTGATGTAGTTCTACCAGTCTGGCTTGTAGCTTGCACTGAACTACAAAGTGAGTTTGCCTGAATATGGTCTGAATGCATTTTGCATATTTTCTATTCTGAATTTAAAAGGGAGAAAGAGATTTAATTTTGTATTTTCCTTACATCAGAGCATAATTTCAAACTAAAGCACAAAAAGCTTTTTGTAGATATTATGCTGCTTTAACCTTCAGAGCCAATTTTTTTCTACTGTTTTTTCCAATTACTCATGACGTATTATTTTAGTGTGGTAGAAATTCAACATGACACCTGACACTCATTCCAGTCAGTGTATATAATTGGTTTTAAATAACATTTTAGCTCAAATATGAATTTGAATTCATTTATCATACTACATAGGAGCACACATTTTGATAAATATTATAGTATGGAAAATGATATTTTGTGCATTCCAAATAATTGTGGGGTGGGTTTTGGTTGTTGTTTTTGTTTGTTTGTTTGTGTTCTGGTTTGAGCCAGGATAAAGCTAATTTTCTGTCTTGCACTTTTGTTTTCAGCTAAAGCTCTTGTAAGTAGCTGCACTTGCTGAAATTAACAGCAAGTTTCTCATGTGATGCTCTGTGACTTCAGACAGAGTCCAGAAAACCTGGATCTGAGGTTGTTAAAGGTGGTGTGAAATAGTCTGGAAAAAAAACTTAGATGTAGAAGAAACTTAGTACAGACCAGAAAAGGAAAAGCAAAAAAAATAAAATGTGCTTCTCTAACAAGACAAAAATAAACCTATGCGCAACTATTTGAGGTGAATAATAAAACAGACTAAAGTGTGACTGAGATCTATTTGTGACTAGAAACCATTACACAAATATAAAGCCAATGCTCCAAATCTTCATGGATCTTATTACATTCCAAGGTCTGAAGAGAGTTACAGTTACAGATTCTTGTCAAACAATATTTCTGCACAGAAGATTTGATCCCTTCTTTAAAGCTCCCCCTCTTGCTGTAATGGTGATAGAGCCACCAAAAGACTTTCTTTACTTGAAGCAGCTGATCAGATACATAAAAAAAACCCATTTCCTCTTTTGTCAAGATCAAAAGTAGCTTCTCTCTAGTCAGACAGCTTATAATCACTCATGCCACTGTCCATAACCATTCCCTCTCAAACTCTTACGATCTACAACTAAATCTGTGAATTTTTTTCCTCATGAACTACTCAAACTGAAGAGTTCCTACACCTATAAGTAGATGGTAGGAATGGATCAGGATGCTCATAGCAACATGACAGCCCCTCTCTGCCTATGTTATCACACCTGTGCTGAGAAAGGGAAAAGCAACCAAGGACCTTTCCTTTCACATTCTCTCTTCTAATCCCAAATCTTCCTCATCAATCTTCCTCTCACACCCTACCATAATGTATCACATTCTTTCCCCTTTTCCTTTAAATTTTGCTTTAAAACTGAGTGTTTTACACCAATGAATGGCACTGTTAATGTGATATCACCAGTAGTGGCAGCAGTTCAGTTTTCACAGTAAAGCCATAGTTTAGGTGACAGCAGTCAACCCAGCACGTTTATGATAGAAATCTACTGGTAGAATCAAGCTTTATTTTATACAACTAAATACCACACAGATTTGTAGCATCAGTCTGAAAGTTCTCAACCAGAATGTAAACATCTTATTCAAAGAAACATCTGGGCAGAGACATTTTTCAACACATTTTTCCTCCTTTTGGAGGAATCAGATGTGCTTTAACAGCAGGTGAACAAAGAGTGACATTGCTCTTAAAATATTAGTTATTCTGCAAAACCATCATCAGAAGTTTCTGGTACTCACCCTTTCCCAGCTGGTTATCCACCTCTGAGAACAAGACAGGAGAAAAATTGTGAATGTGCTTCAAAACAGCACAGTATTTGTCATACAAGATTTCAATTCAGGTACTAAATACAGTAAGATAGGACAGTCAGTGGAGAAGAGCTCAGTCTACTTCAAAGCAAAAAGGATCACTTTGCACTGGAAAAACAAAACCACCCATCGTTCCTGTGAGCAGCTTGTATTGGGATGACATTGCTTGTTCATGGGGGTCCATTAAAAAAAAAACAAATAAAAAATCCAACCCATCCAAACCACAACAAAAACCCCAAACCATTCGCAGTTTTAATAGAATTTTACATTTTTAATAGAATTGGTTGATAAAATTAGCCTTTTTTGAAAAGAGATCTTATGATGAACTGAGCATTTCAGCCCTAAAACCAAACCAGTCCTTTCCCACAGTCAGAATGGGTTTAGCTTCCTGAGACACAGCATTTTGTTCCAGCTGTGAAACTGCATTCCAGGCTGTCCTGGGCTTGGCCTGGAAGGGTGGTGGAATCCAGGTGCAGATCATTACAGACTAATGTATGTGCTCTCTGATTCTGCCTCTCTCCTCCTCCTTTTTTTGTCTGTTTAATTTTAATTTTAATTTTTATTTTTATGTTGGGTTTTGGACTTTTTTTTTTTTCAATGGTAGTGTTTGGTTTTGTTTATTTCTTGATTCATTTTTAGTTTTTGTAGCTTCCCCTCCCCTGTGTTTGTGGGTTTTTTTGATTCATTAATTCCAGTGTCTGAAAAGACATAAAAAGAAAGCTATCACACTTTTAATGATAGCAGCTTTGACAAGCATGATATCATATCATATTCACTCCCGGCATAGAGAAAGGCATATTACTGGTGCTTGCCTTGAAGTAAAGACAGAGGAAACATAATAAAATTCAAGCAGCTCCATTTTGAGTGAGATTTGTACATTACAAAGTAACATTGTAATAAAGAAAAATATATTATGCTATAACAAAGATTGTGACATACCTCAGAGACCTATAAAGCATAATTAACAGGATATTGTGGATTTATAAAGCTGTAATGACATAAATTTGCTATGCATAAGTTAAATGAAATTGAACAGTTGTCTGTTTCAAAAACTCATCTCCACATAACCTTGTTTCAACACTGGGGTGAGACCTGGAATTTTTCTGATGCAGTTTTGGGCTGCAGTTAACACAGGGGTGACTCAGAAGAAATCTGTATGTTTCTCTTTGGAAGCAGATTAGCTGTACACAGTTGAACAATAAAAATTAATAAATCCAGTTGGTAAAGATTCCTGTTGGTTGCCAAATGTTTAGTAAGAAAGCTCTGCAGTTTGAGTTCTCTTGTTAAAAAGAGAGTTTAAAGAAACAAATTAAAGCTGGCACATGGCATGCCAGGCTCTGAACTAATAATGCACTGACTAATTTCACACATTTAGACAGCTACAGCACAGGAATGGAGTCCTGCTAAAAACTAAAAATATTTGCTAGGGAGTAGTGAGGAGCATGCAGTGAATACTAAATTCACAGTTGGCTCTGTACAGTTTCTGCACTTTAGATGAAGTCCTGAAGTTACTCTAATTACTCAGAATTTATTTATATATGTTAAAACATAATGTGCAGCATGTTTTAGCAAGAATATTTTATGCTTTGGAAAAATAAGCAAAAGTAGATTCAAAATTAAGATGCTTTTTTCATTGTAATTGATTATATTTATCCATTATGGGGAGGTGTTCTCTCTCATGGATCAGCAAATCCCTGTGTTTCAAATTAATGTCTTTCCAGAGATAATGAGACCCCTACAACAAACTGACTGCAAATGGACTGTTCCAATTCACATGTGGGACAGAATCTACCTTGTCACCTCTTTATTCTTTTCTATTATTTCTCAGCTACATCAGGTACTTTTAATGACTTTTTATTCAGTAAATGCTTTATTTGTTTTGAGATGGGTCCTGTCTATGACAAACATGTTTAGGATTAACTATTCATGCTGGAACTATCCAACTGATTAGATGCAGCATGAGAGGGTTTCTAGTTAAAATATGTGATTTGTCAGGATCTGAGAGGAACAGATTGTACTCATCAAATGAAAGCTTTCCATGCCTCTTACAATTAAAGATAATTTCATTTATAAATGACATAAAAGGAAAGCAAACACTAGAACCTAACTTGAGCCTTCCTTGTATGGTGCAAAAATTACTAAGATACCACAGCTCATTAATATTTTTTTGCTATTTTTGTCTTATAAATTTTAGAAGGGTAAATATAACTTATTCCAGTAACTTCATTTACAGCACCCTTTCTTTCTTGGCAAAGAGTCTGGGCCTTCTGCACTGTCCATTGAGAGCTGCTGCAGAAACTGAGCTAAACCAGTAAATATCCTTGAGAGGTCTCCCAGTATAATTTATAGCAGACTTAGTGGTTTTGCTTCACTAGTACACATTGAACTTGAGACTCAGTAAACTGGACTAGATGTATTTGTCATCTAAACCACTGTTTCAGCTACACAGTTTTGAAGAACAGAAGACTTCTCATTCCAGCCATACAGCAGCTACTCCTGAGCTGATGTCCAATTTCATTAAGAGTTGAGGCTTTTTTTATAATGTTGTCAGACTGATAGATCAGGAAAGGCTGATGGAGAGATAACTCCAGATTGATAAGGAAAGGGACAGGTGGCCAAATTCTGAAGCAACAGAAAAGGAAAATCAAGCATCTGAAGATCCCCAGCCAGGTCCACAGCCCTCAGCAGTAAAAAAATCTGATACTGATTCAATTAGAAATTGCTATTTTTCAGAGTCAGTACAAACAACATAAACCAGCATTTCATACTGATGTGGAACTATGAAAATGGAAGAATTCAAAGTGATACTTGCCATCCCAGAATCATTTTGGATGAGAGAACAATGAGCACTGCACTCACTGTGTCAGAAAAAGCAATTGAAGAGTAAAAAAAAAAAAAAAAAAAAAAAATTAAAATTACTAATACCAGTTTCTGAGAAAAAGAAACGAATTATCTCTGATTCTGGAATTACCAGAAATGCCAAATGACAGGACAGAAATTTATACCAGCATCAAATAATTTTAGAACAGATCACTAGATTTGCCTCACTGAAATTATGCCAGTTATGTATATACTGTATTACAGAAGGGAGTAATTGAAGCAAGGAAAAGATTTTAAAATAAAATTTACACTGAATTTTAGTAAAATAGAGTAATTATAATTATTTGATCAAAGAATAATTTAAATAAATTTCAGAAAAACATAAGAGTTTATGTCTACCAAGACTATACAGATTATCACCTCAGGATATGTTTTCAAAACATTATTGTTCAAAAGCTCCTGGTGATACAGTTCAGGGAAAGTGCTTTTGGGGATTTACAGATTAGGATCTGGAGTGAACAGAAGCTGTGAAACTGATGTTTCTGAAACAAATCTTCTACTGCTACTTCTGCTGTGATCCCTATAACAGAAAAGGATATTTGGTAGATGTTAGAGGGGCAGTTTCAAAGTTAAACTACAGCAGAACAAAACACAAAAGAAGCCCCCAAAAACCATGCTTACAAATTCTATCAAGAAAAAAAAAAAGAATATCTAAATAAGAAGATATAACCTTGATTCAGTGCTGGGCTGACACAGGATGAGAATCAAGGCACAGAAACAGTAGGGTTGGGACAGGCAATTTTCCACCATGAGTAGAAGCATGGTTTGGCCTTTCAGTAGCAAAAATTCTTAGCATGAAACAACATCTGCATGTGTAATGAGAGCAAAGAATGTACAATTTTCCACTCTAAACTATTTGGAAAGTGCTGAAAATCTGCCAACCATGGAGCAGAATGTATTGTATAAACAATCAGGTTGTAAAGCAATTTAGAAATTCAAGAAGTGATGTAATTCTCATTATCATTCATGTAACACAGGCAAATAATAATGGTAGCATGAGGCATGACTATTTTATTAGCATCATTTTCTTCTTGACTCTGCCACTGTGGTTTTCTTATGTTGACAAATGACTGCTGTCCATTCTTACACCTGCTACCCTCTCCCTTAGACAAACTATTTTATGCTTCTCTTCTACCTTTTTCTTTTTTTTAAAAAAAAACCCTAAAATTATCTCAAAAAATCAGTTCATTGTTAAATTAATGCAATTTATCCTCTCCACAACAGAGTTATATTTTCCAGAGTCTGTGAAAAAGGTGTTTAAATCATAGAGCTATCATTGCAGATCCACACAGATTGATTCTGGATTCTACAAATTGGATTTTAATACAGCAGACACTGCAGGAATTTCAGCCAAGACTTTGAGCAAAGAATTTCCTCCTATCTTTGAAGTGCTTGCTCAGTTTTCAGTAAAGCTACATATCTGAGGTATCTTCCATGGAAATCATGGAACTTTGGATCTACAGCCCCTGTCGTGTCTACGTGTTTAAGTTTCCCTGACTTCTGCTTCAGCAAATCTGAGGATCTTCAGTGAGGCATCCACCATAACCACCACTCAAGCTGAAAAAACCCCACATTTTCACTGTACTTATCTACCAACTGGTTGGCCATGAACAAACATTCTGTGGCTCCTAACATATTTTAGTTAAATAAATTTCCTGTCCAGGTATTTCATCTGTAAGCATGGCAGTCCTTCCCTCCTCAGCTGCAAATGTGAATTTATTTACTAGTTCCTTCCAACTCAACACATCCATAGAGCAAGCCAAAATGAAGACTTGTTAATGCAGATACCCTTTTATGATTCCTTAAGCAAAGGAATTGCTGAGCTTCTTCACTGCTTATACACAAAGCACAACCTCAGTGTACAGCAGATGCTCATTTTTCAAAACAGGGCAACTCCACTCATGGGAAACTGCAAACCAGCCAAATCTCTGCTTTGCAGAGTTGCAGAACATGACTCACTGCAACATAGTTTTCAAAGGAATTTGTAGAGAAAAAAGTGTGGTGCACTGCTGACCATAATATTTCACATGGAAATATTCCTTATGAAAAATAAAGCATTTTTTTAATGAGAGCTTGACACACACAGCTGACTAGAGTGAAGATTTTAAATTAAGGAAGAAAAAATGTTTTAGACAGGATTTTAAAATTTCAGCTTAGAACCAAAATTTTTACTTGTAAGAAATTAAAATGGAAAATGTTGCAATTTCTATTTTGGATATTAGAATGGTGTAACAAAAAATCTGCTTGTAGAGCCTGGCATTTTATTTTTTTTTAAATCTTCAGATAAAAAAGACAACGCTCTTTTTCATCACAAGCTTTCCATTAACATGTTAAAAAATCCCTAAGTATGTAGACAGAAATTTTGTATTTTGGGCAACAGATCATTAAATACATATGATACAACATAATACTGCCATATTCTCAGTACTTATGAATTCATAGATGCTTGGTTTTTTGTTTTGGTTTGGTTGGTGGTTTTTTTTTTTATTCACTAATTTATAATTACTTAATTTTTTTAATGAACTACTGTTGCTAATGAGAAAAAACAAAACCAAAGCAAAACCACAACAAACCCACATTCAACTGTTAACAGGCACTGAAAAAATTAGAGTGGAAAATTTATTTCATTTCTTCTTTTACTCGCGAAGAGAAAGCAAGTTTACAGAAAAAGATAATAAAAAGGAAAATAGTTTACCTTTTCTCCTCCCAAATCAATAGGTTAATCAAAACAATCTTAAATTACATGACATCAGAATGCCCTAGAGAAATGAGCCACTCCAGGATCTATACTGTCTTTATCAAGGACAAGATAACCTTAGACTGGGAATTATATGTAGTGTCCAAAATTGATTGTTCCTGTTTAAAGAAAATGTATTTAGGCTAATTGAACAGAAATCTATCACAAAAAAGACAGTAAAATATGACTTTGTCCTACCAAGAAAAATATTTCTTCAATACTGAAGTTAATGAAAACAAACTTGATGTACATTCTTAAACTGTCTGAAAAATAATAATGACACTAATTTCAGAAAGAAAAAAGTCAACTGAATCAAATGAGGAAGTACTTTAAAAACTAATTTCTTCCCTTGAGAAATAGTAATGGAAAATCATCAGCAGTTTTGATCTTATGTTGCATAAAATAAGGCATTAATGAATCCATGAAAACTCTGAAGCCAGGATGTATGCACCCAGCTGCTGCCAGGAAGCATCAGAGTAAAACCCAGCACACTGAGGTTAAGTCTCCTAATGCAAACTCAGCTCAGTGTTAGCAGGGATGTAGGGCACCAACTCCTTCTGACTCAAGCCACCACAAAGTCCATTTTGCTCAGTTATGCATCAATTCTGAGAGTAGCTTTCTATACTATATCATAATATAGATATACCCAAAGAAATGAAAATCATATTGTATTGATGAGAGACATTAGTTCGTGGATTGCATACCATATGTATATTATATATATATATATAGTTGCACATATATCCATAGTGATTTCATGCCCAAGCCAGTGTTATCCTAATGCATTCTGCTCTGTCCTTAGGTTTCTAAACTACTTAGAAGCTCAACTAAGGCAAAACAGAGATGTTTTCTGTCACAGACATGAGTCAGAAGATACCTTAAGTAGGCATGCTATGCTGCTTTGGTCAGACAAAATCTGATACTGAAAGGGTGGATTCAGCTGCCCAAGCACTGAGTGTTGCCTTAGGGTACCACAGATGTCTGCACACAGCTGATGGACATGACATGACCTATAGAAGACCTTGGCCTTTTCCAGTAATAGCTTAAAAAAGACATGTAACACAGCCTGGTACTTCTACAATGGCACTAGATGCTTCTGTTCAGGCAAACACACCATGCTCAGAGGGTAAGAGATTTTCCAGGCTTAGCATTAAAGAGTTTTAAAGGAGTTTCCTTCTTACTTCCAATGCAGATCCACAGCAACATGGCAGGAGTAGCAATGACAGTAACTATCATGTATTTAACACTCATAAGGTAGCAAATAAATGACACTGCAGAGGTATAACAGAAATAATTTGTAAATCAAATAGGTTATCAAGGGATTATCTATTTAGATGTTTTGATGGTACACTTGCAGAGAGGAATGAAAATTGCAGATATTATACACATGGAAGAGACAGACAGTAAGTTTTCCAGAGGAGTGGTGGTTTTTGTTATGATGTTTTTAGTGTTGAGATTTCAATTTTTTAATACCAAAAGCACAGTAAACCTTGAAAAGTTCATGCAAAGTAGCAGCAGGCAAAAGGAGCATATAACATATACTTCCAACATGCAACTGTTGCAAAAAAAAAAAAAAAAAAAAAAAAAAAAGGAATAATATTGCATCACTGAATACACAATTGTTGAGGGCACTTAAGCCAGGCAGCATAATGAGTGTTTCTTCACTTCTTTCATTCATTCTGACCACTGAAGCTTTTTACTGAAGGTATTAAATCAAACATATATTGATACCAGAAATGTGATGACTAAATAATGAACTAACCACAAATATTAACTTAGCATCAGAAACCATGAGCAAATTTATTTGCATTACTTTATGATTATCATTATAATGGTATGATGGTACAAGTCCTAAGAAAACAATGTAAACAATGTATAGATACTGTTGCTTGATTAAATGGTACATTTCTCTAGTTAGTTAGCTTGACCATATATATTTCTCTGAAATTCAAATCTTTCAAATTATTTTCAAGTTTCATGGCATCTGACTCCAAGATGGGTGCACAACATCATATTCCAAAGAGATTAAAATACTGAAAACATTTTTTTTTCCCTAGTGGAAGGTTTCCTTTTTTTTTTTCATTTAGGAAAGCTGGTACAGCCTGCTGACTAATAGGCAAAACCAGTATCTCAGCATCATTATCAATATCTCATCATCACTGGCAATCCCAATACTGATATTCTAGAAGACAAGCAATGGGGAAGGAGTAGTCATTGAGCTAAAAATAAATGTGGGCTGAACTGTTTTTCTGTGAAGTCTAAAGACAACATTTTGGCTTCATTATGATCCATTCATCTACCTTTCATAGTCTCTAAGAAGTGCACACCTTGTGTCTAGCTTTAAATATATCAAAGAAAAAAATTTTCCTTTCAGCTTTAAAATCTCAAATATAATAGACTCAATTCCCAGGCATGCCTGTCATTCTAACAGTGATGAAACTGCCTGCTTTGAAATCAGATCTCATTTTCCTAGAAATGCAGCCAGCTGTCTTAAAAGAAGCAAAAACTGAGTTCTTAGCTGCTTTCTATACAACAGGCTCTTGTTACTGGGATGACTGTTTATCACCCCACCCTCTTCAAACATTTTTTTTCAATTCAATTAAACATTTAGTAAATTTAAAAACCAAACAAATAAAAACCTGTGTGAAGAGTCTGCTGAGCCCAGTCCTTTCTTCCCTTGCCAATAGCTTCACAAAGAGCTTGACAGCCATTTCATACGTTCCTGCAGGGAAAAAGAAGGATAAGAGCATGAAGGATTTTTGTCTTTGTTTCCATAATCTTGAAAGTACCTGAAATATAGGTAGAAACACAGTAGAAAATGAAAGGATTTAAAACATGGCTGCTTGAATATGCTCTCATGTAACCACAAGGTGAGGGGAAATTCAGAAGGAGAAAGTGAAAAACTGAAAAGCATCAATGAGTAAAAAGTAACTCACATTTAAAATATGCTTCAGAAATTAGTTAAGTACATGGCTCTACTTCATAACAAAAAAGAGGAGGCTAATCTATGTCAAAGAACAGTGCTGTTTTCTGTAATGCTGTACCTTATCACAGACTCAGCATTTCTACTCAAGTGGAGCAATGCTCACTTCTACCCTCTCTGGTCAACTTTGCCAAAACCATTAATTAAAAATAATGTACAAGGTTATTTGATTTTCTGTTTAATAGCCTGCAGACACAGAACTTGCATCAAAGGCACATTCTTGTTCCAAAATTATCTTTCCATTATCTTCCCAATTGCAACCAGAGTGATTATGCTTTTTTTATTAAATTACAAGCAATCTCCATGCTAATAGAAATCCTCTAGCCAGGCAGCACGTAATCCAAAAGAAGTCTATGTTACTGTGTGAAATCAAAACAACATCCACAACAAAAGAGCACTGCTTCAGGAACACTCTCCAACAGAAGTTCCTACAAAGTCCAGAGGGGCTGAATCCCTGCCCAGTGGTCACACTGATGTGGGTGGATGCGCTGATGGATGGTGCAGGTGGATCCACTGACATGGATACAAGTTTCCTGGCCAGACACATCAGAATGTGGTTAAGTAACCACCTGTCTACTGAACTGACTGGAAACCTAAACACTATGAAAAACTTCTTCAGTTGTCTTCTATGAGACTTGCTCAAAAAATGACACCTCTGTGAGCTGTATTCTAGGAATAAATGGTTTATTACAGGATTTCTGCCTTTCACATACCAGCTTACATTAAACCTTAAAGTGTCAGGGCAAGAATTCAAGCAACACTCCTGCTGCAGTAAGAATTTAGTTATCTGTTTACACACAGAGAAATTAGTTACTAGTGATGCTTATAGCTCAAAGTTCAGTTTCTGGATTCCCATCCTCTTTTATAAACCTTAAATTAATTTACTTCTATGAAGGTGAACCCTTCAGTCCACACAGATGAAACAGCTGAAGCTTCTCCAATTGAACAAATAATTAATGGAGCAGAAAGCTCAGATCCCCATCAGTGCCATAAAATATTTTGAATTCCAAAACACAAAATAAGGTGATTAGATGTCTAAACTCAGCGACAGCCCAAAATCACTTTGTGTAATTCCCGTTGGAATTTCTTGTACATTACCACAGTATGCTACACATTGCCATGTTATTTTTTTTTCCATATAACTGCTATGTGTGTGCATGTGTTACTTTTATCCTTTATTCCTTCACTATAGGTGATGCTAAGCCTGATATAAGAACTCATGTTGACAATACTTCAGTCACTGTCTCTTACAGTTTCCCGTGCTTGATCCTTGCAAGTCCTTAAAGCTGAAAAGCCCATAAGCTACAAACAGCTACCATTTCAAAGAGATGCTTTAACACCTTAATATTTATTCCTTCACATCTACATAATTTTCATTCAATATCATAATTTTCTGGTATCCTCAAGTTTAGATCTTAATTATTCTGAATATACTTTGATTAACAGCTAAAATTGGGAAGAATTTTAATGCTCACCTTCAGTGATAGATTTGTAGAAAGTGCAGCTGTGGCAGTCACCAGTCAGTGCTGCTCATCACAATGCTCTAAACCCCAGCTGCAGGGACAAATCCTGCTTCTATTGGTGCAACTCACACTCTTGTTTGACTGATGGTGAAACTGGGAATAATCCAAAGTGTGCACACAAGTTACACTTGCTGGACACTCCTGTAATGCCACTGAGTACAGCATCACAGTTACTCCTCATTTACACTGCTATAAATCAAATTGCAATTACAGTCTGGGAGAACCTTTGTGAGTCAAAAGCTGTCAATTCCACGTAACTACTGTTCCAATTAAGACTGCATTTAATGTCCTACTTATTTTTCAGAATTGTTTGCATTGTAGCTTTCATTTCTGCTGATTTAGCTATGTAATTACTTTTCAGAGGTGGCAACAACAAACATGCTTTCTCCTTGCTCTCAAGGCAGCATTTGTTTTGTCAGTTACAGTAATTGCATTTGTCACTGAGACTGTGAACAAAAAAACTGTGGACAAAAAAAAAAATGGAAAGAAGGGAAAGAAGGTAAGAAACAGAAAAAATGATCTAAAAGAAATTCAGTTCATGAACTGAGGTTTTTAAAGTTTCTTTTGTCCCCCAGAGAGTATAATAGGAGTAAGAACTAAATACATATCAAGGGAAGCAACAAATACTAACAAGAAGAATAAAATGGAATGCTTCATAATCACACGAGTACATTTTGAGAGTGGAGAGGATAGAAGAGGAAGAACAGCAACTAATTTCCATAGCCAGTTGTGTGAGAACTCTGCTGAAAACCCCACTCTTGAGCCACAAGACTCATGGATATCTGAAAATTCCACAGAGGAGGCAGAGAACTGAAACAGCACCCACACACACAAAGGGGCGGTGGTATTGTAAATTGCATTTTTAAAGAAATTCAAGTTAGTATATGTTAGATGCTATCAGTGAGAATGAAGCACACTGTAGAGAAGCTTTAATTGAAAGCACTTTTTCAATTATTTACTTCAGCTGCTGATAATAAACTGGTCAGGACAACACAAAACTCATTATAAGCCAATTTATATGGCTACATTTTGTGTTGCTGCAGCTGGACTGATAGAGTCACCTCAGCTGAGAGTCTGTACACTATACTGTACCACTTAACAGAGTTTGTTTTAGAATTACTCCTAACAAATTCAATGCTGCCAATATGTAATCTTGATTAATTTTATTGTTTTCCATGAGCTGTACCAGATCAAAAGTAATCAGCAGAAGTCCAAGTAAAAAGACCCCTCCCTGGGTTTTAAGCCATACATACATGTACGTAGTGAATACAAATTTCTGTATTATCTAGAATGCTGTTTCCACAAATTGCATACAATTTAGTGAAAAAAAAAGGGGGGGCCATAAAAATGAAGCAAATTATTTTTGTTACTAGAGCAAAAAACTAAATGTTTCCAGCTCAAGGACAAATCACCCAAACAGCAGAACGGGATGCAGTCATTATTGCTTTACTACATTTACACTAATGGCTAAATGTAAGAACCAGGCATTACAGATGCCCTTGATATTTTGCTAAATGGAAAAATGAGATTTCAGCCCTTAAAAAGGGATTAATAAAAGAATTTATACTCTTAAATCCAAAAACACTTTTGAAAACCCTTGTTCAGCTGCCTTAGAGATACCTGAATTACTTACTTTAGAGATGTGCCTTAAATATGTTCCAGCACCTAAACTTCTACTGCCATGTTTTCTTGGCAGCCTTTGAAACTTGACATGGCCAAATAACTTAGTGCTTAAAAGTGGTCAGGTTGTACCAACTTGTCTCACTGAATTGCTATAAAATTCTTTAATTGCTCAAAATATTGCTTAAATTCCCAAATCTAACTCAGAAATACATGGGGTGGGGATAGGAAGAAAAAGTAAAAAGAAAAGGTAAAAGCTGTTCCAGTCATCTGCTCTGTAAAATAAATAATATTCAGAGTACCTTATTTTAAATTCATGCAGATGGCCAAGCAGTGGAAAGCACAGATCTCCAAGGAGAAGCCTAGAGAGTATTATAACTCTTCAGACTATTCTGCAAAAATGACACTCTCAGTCTTTCTGTAAGATTCAACAGTAGGACTGGCAGTAGGCAAGAAAATACATTTTTAGGACAAGAGGAAAGGCCTCAAGTTGCAAAAGGAGAGGTTGATTTTTATATTAAGAGAAATTTCTACACAAAAAAGCTTGTGAAGCACTGGAACAGGCTGCCCAGGGAAATGGCTGCATCACCATCCTTGGAGATATTCAGCAGACATGTAGCTGTGGCACTCAGGGACATGGTGGGATGGTCCACCTGGCAGTGCTGGATTAACAGATGGATTTGATGATCTTAAAGGTCTTTTCCAAGCAAAATCATTCCATGACTCTGTTTATGATTCTCTTGCATTAGTAGGTTGAGGAGAAATTAACCTCTCAAAGGAACCTATAACTAACTGCAAAGGGTCATTATTCAATATTGTGAGGTTATAACACAAAGGAAGACTGCTGAAATCTGGAATTATAAAAGGAAAGTTAGCACATGCAGTTAAGTAGACAAAAAGAACCAAAGCCACCAGGAAAACCAAAAGGGGGCAAACCAGAAATAAACAGCATTAACACAGAAAAGAGAGAGGTAACAGTGATGTTAGTAAGAAAGGTGAAAGAAGAAGGAAAAGTATTTTAAAAAAAAACCTAGAATTAAATGCCCAAGAAAAAACAAGACACTCAAGGAAGGAGGACAAAGTGTAACTTCTTTATCAGCTAAGTGAAAAATGAAATTATAAAAGCTCTGTATAACCATAATAATAACACAGAGAAATGATAAAACTAAAATAAAAAAAAAAAAATAAGAAAGGAAATCCCAAATCAATTTGTACTACTCACTTTCAAGGCTGTTTTCCATTGCAGGTAAATTTTAATTTTCTATTTCTCTTATAATGACACTACATGTTAATTTCATGTCCATTTCAAGCAGAAATTAAAAATACCCAAATTTATGCTGTTCAGATAGGTTCAACCCCCCTACCACTATTAAGACCCTAAAATATCTCATAAACTACCAAATGATCAAGCTGTTTGTAAAGCAGCCTTTCCTTCCTATCTCCCTATTCTAAGAATTTAGTACCAGTTAAGCAAAACACTTGGGAACATACTCCCTATTTATTATGCAAGGTATCCACCACTGATGTCAGCCCGCCTTGGAAATACAGCACTATGGCTGAAGATAAAGAGCTGATCTGTGGACCTCAGGTTTTACACTCCTAATTGTTTTAAAGGTTCTTGTTGCCTTCATTGTAAGCATTGTGCCATGAGCTTCTCCCACAAGTACTCACTACGAACAAGCCCAGGATCTCTAACAAGAGAAATGTTACACTGCTACAGAAGAAATTCAATAGTGTTTCTGTGAATGAACCAGTAGGAACTGAGAACACAAAGCAGAAGAGGGATTAAATGAAGAGAACAGACTTTGAGTCCCTTTCATTCTGGCTGTGAGGGCCGATTTTAGGACTGGGAATGTTGCACTTGGCTGACCTGTGTTTCATTACACTTTAATTACATCACAAAAAGTCAATTAAAGTCACACCTAAGCTGTGGTGGTTTAGGGCTTACAGCAAATGTGAGAATTAGCAGGAAGGCCAAGACTGAGAGGATGGCTTGGAGATGACATGGTCATCTGATTTTATGTGTTCAGTTGCATTTATTTCCTTTAAATAACAAAATTAGGTTATAATTTGACATACAACTCCAAAGTAATGGTTTTCTAGTAGTTATCTAAGAACTAGGTATGCACCTTCACATAAGGTGAAAAGATATACCAACATAGTAGATATACAAATATATATATCCATAAATCTATGCGGGTGCACTATTATTGGTTTTATATATATATAAATATAAATATATATAAATATAATATATATATAAATATATAATATATTAAGGGATATTAAAAGGGATAAATAATATATATATTATATATACAAAATATATATAAATATATATATTTATATATATATTTAATATATATTATTAAGTCTTTCAGTAACTATCATTCAGTAACTCTATTATATATATTATTTATCCCTTTTAATATGAACAGTTGCATATAAATATATATATTATTATATATAAAATATAAATATATATAATATTTATATATGTTATATATATATATTATATTTATATATATTATTTATATATATATATATTATTTATCCCTTTTAATATGAACAGTTGCAGCAACGATAGAGTTACTGAAATACTTAATTGCACAGGCCAGATCCAGCTTTCAGTACTCAGAGACAGAAGAGACAAATAGAGCAGAATTTACTATTTCTGAAGACTCGTTCTGTGAAATTTTTTATAGAATTTCTCACAAATTCTCAAAGACTTTTTCTTCACTGGTGGAGTTAAACATAGAAGTGAACAAAAGTTACTTTTAATGACACATTGGTAACATAGTCCTAATTTTAGGTGGAAATACAAGCTGTTGTGATTCCTGGACTTCATCAAATCAGTGCTTGATTTGTACTTTCAAGAAATTTCATATTTGTTAACTTGGAAACAGCAGTTTTTCTTTTATTTCACAGGGTTCAGAGAATGAAGTCACTTTACTATTCCACCTCTTCCTTTTCTCTGCACTTAGATTTTCATTTTACACTGAATAAAGTATGAGATGCAATGTAATGGCTTTCTAATCAGTTATAGGATTAATGCATAATTTCATAAAAATTAGAGTTTCACTTTTGACAGAAAAATGCCATTACACAGAATACAACTGTATGCAAGCAACATGCCTGTGCCACTTAGAATAGCAACATCCATTTTTTGTTGTAAAGCCTCCTTTTTACCTATGAACGCTGCACATAAAGGTCTGTGAGAGGAAGATGACTTTCTGTCCCTTATGCTTAAGGTATTTTATATTTAACACTTAAAAAAATCTCTTCTTCTTCTGGACCTTTACCTGAATGAAATAAACTTGTAAAAATTTTACTCCTAACAACAGTTCCTGGAGAAGTGAGATTTTATGTTAAAAGCAGAAAAGTTGAACAGACTGGTAGAAGTGTTCTGTTCCTATGTACCCAGGTCCTATTTCATGTAATTACCTAAAATAGACTTTGGATTTGATTATTTATATGTAACTGTGAGAAGTAACATTCCTGACCTCCACAGATAAATAAAATGAGTAGCCAAAACCATTTCAGCTATTGATCCTTATCTCCAGTTTTATTTAGGTAACAGAGTATGTCCAAAGCAGCAGTGGAATACGAAAAAGGATTTCTGTCATCTGGAAGGATTCAGGAACATTATGAAATATACAACTGACAGATCCAGAAAAGGAATAGTGCATGGGAGGTTTACTGGTAACATAGACAAGTATCTTCCACAAGGACAAGGTTACATTTAAAATTACAGGACAGTGACCTGGAGATAAATGGGATAAGCAGTTGTGCCCAGAGTAACCACTGCTCCATAAAAGCTGCACATTGCAAGAAATCAGAGCATCGTGGTAGAGTAAGTAGTGACACAGTTGGCAAATGACTGAGGAGCATGTGTTTAGTTGAAAAAGACTGCAAAAGAACATCAGCAACAGCTACCATAAAAAAACAAACTAACAAAAAACCAAACCAAACCCAAAACTCAATAAAGGAAAAAAGTTGCAAGTTTTTCTTGAAGAAGATTCTGCCCTACACTGTTTCTTAGCACTACACCTGGCTTGGCACTTAAACAACGTTTCTACATAAAGCTTTTCCTGTTTGGCACAGAGGATGCTTTTAGAACATTTTACTTCTGCTCCGTGCTGTTGTCCTGAAGGATGGACAATTCATAGATGAGACCTTTCCAAGTGCTGTAGTCTAACAGAAGCCCTTGGTTTTGATGAGGAATGTGACAGTAATTCAGTGGGTAAGAACAAAGAAAAACTCTATCAAGCAGTCTGGCTTCATTCTTAGGCACTGTAATAAAACAGTGATCCACATCAGACAAAGCAAGGTTGCTCTGTGCTCAGATTTCCTCACAGCAATTTATCCATTGAAAATTAAATATATTTACAGACACTTCAGTGAACATACTTGGTTTTCTTATGTGATGAGAAAACTTCTGTTCATATAAGCAACAGACAATCAGGCTCCGTTTATTTAGAGCCTCATGTTGACATAAAATACCACTCGGTGATTAAAAATTTTAGTCCAACAAACCTAACCTCCTGTTTGAGAAAAGGATATATATATATATATATATATATATCAACTGCAGCATGAAATACCTGTAACTGGAAAATTTTAAAGCCTTAGTCCAAAGCATCCCAGGTATGAGAAGATTGTCTGGATTGTCACCCAGGATTATTACGTTCTTCCTTGGAGTATTGTTAGGTTTTTGTAGCATACTTTGTGCACATTATAGGCTAACACTTTATTATGAGCTTTAAAATAAAGCTAATGCCTTCTACTTTAATTGTAACATTTCTTACATTATTTGTCAGTTTATCTTAACAGTAAAACCATTCATTTACCCTTTATTATATTATTTCACAATAACAGATTTTATGCTGCACAAAACACCTTAAACCATTCTTGAGTTGCCCAGTCCTGTCTGCTGTGTTGGAATGGACTTTGATTTTAAAAAAGTGTACCAGACTAAATCTAAATGTATGAATTAATATTTCTGTGCACTATTAAAAATGGGTTTTTATGAGAGGTGGAGCTAGCACAATTGGTTTTGAAAGCTAATGAAAATTCCAATAATTTATCTTTCAAACCCTCTTGATCATTTGGATTTTCCTGTGTTGTTCAGATCATGTTCCAGAAAGTGTGAAATTCCACTGTACAAGATGCAACTGCATCTACCACCTCAGATCATTTCCTTCCTCCAACCTTATAATCATCCTCAAGTTTGATTTTCAGGTTGAAAAAAGGCAACTGAACCTAAACAGGTAGTCTCATTGTGGTTTATCAAATTCTCCTTTTTAAAGAGAAGAATCACTAAGCAAACAAGAGAGATACTTGGATTTTAATGCAGTAAATGGAAAATACATTTGTAAATCCAAGACTGATTTTCTCTTAGTATGACATGTACTGTGGGACACAAAAATATATAAAGATCTTATGGGACTGCAGTCTCTAAAGCTGTGACTTCAATACTTAATAGAAATATATCTGAAGAAATTAATTGAAAAAGCTGAGTTAGCACTAAAGATTTCCAATAGCATTTGTATAATTGAGATATGTTACATGGCAATCTGAAAATACTTTTTCTAAATCAACAGCTTTTATTTTTTTCTGTTTTTTTTTTAAGAAAAACTTCAAGCTTTCCAGCCTCACTGTTTACAAACAAGAGACACCTAATGCTTTAGGTAATAGATCACCTTTTAAACTTCAAATTCCATTTTTATCATTGACCACAATTTTGGTCAATATGTATTTTTTCATATTAAAGCAATAAAAAATGAAAGAAATCTATGACAGTTCTGTTTGTTTAAAGAATTATTTTAATTAAACAATTGCTTTACCAAGGAAAGTCTGGTGGTGAGGTCATTGAGTGCATATGACACTAAATCTTCTGATGGTTGCTGCTGCATCATTGAAAAAAAGAGTATGCAATGCTGCTAAATTTGCTGCTGTATTTTCTAAATACACTTAGGCTGACAGTACATAGAAAGAGTCTCATTTTATGTAACTTTCATGGCCAAATAAAACTCTAAAAAAGGTTTTGTAATGGTAAATTTAAAACAAAATGAAGCTATCAGACTATTGGTGAAAATCATTCTCCTTTTCATTGTCTTCCAAAATTTTAATTAGGACTCTATTTATTCTGAGTTTTCCAACTGATAGAACAGACTATGGCCATAAAAACCTGTGCTAGATGCTACAGTATTTAGGGTTTTCTAACGAAAATAATGGGGGACACTGACACTGAAAAAAAAGGCTGAAAAGGTAGTATCTGTGAAGATGATTACTCCTATCTATGCGTGTTGCTTTTCATTTGTCCATACTTAAGTTCTTACTTTTCCTGATTGTTGTTTTGTTGGTTCTTTTTTTTATTTGTTTGTTAGTTTGTTTGTTTTTAGGACCATTTAAGTATCCTTCAGAGAACAAAATAAAAGGAAGAAGGCTTAGGAGGCTAATGATAGTATATGTTAGCCTGGTTTTAGGGCAGGTACTGTAAAAACACTGATTTATTTAGACATGATGAGGAACATAAGCCATAGTGAAAAATTACCACACCTGGAAGAAAAAAAAAAACCTCGAAGATGGCTTAAAAGGAGTAATATAAACCAAATATTCATCATGTCCCTAATTAGGATTAATTTCCAGTTTCTCCTAAGTAACAAAGTAACATGGCAAATAGGAAAAAAAATACGGGAACAACAGTATTTAATATATAGATTTCACTCTGCTCATGAAACTCATTATTTTCTTTTTTTCTCAGGCTATAAACAGCATTCAAGGAAAATAGTTTGTGTGTGTGGTCATTTCTATGCATTAATATATTTTATAATTTTCTGAGGAACCATTTCAATCCAATGCAACAAATGCTAGAGGCAACAGTAGGCTATTTATGATTTATTTTCCAACTGAATAGCTTTTCTATATGATTCCAATAACTGTCTTCTCTATCTAATAGCAGAACTTTCCCATTTATTAAATTCTGCTTATTTCATTAATCTAATATGTGCCCTAGACTACCTTTCATGCTTCTTTCCCCCACAGATCATTCAGAGACATCTCAGCAATTTAAACGTACTCCAATATTCACCCCAAATCTGTTACCAACTGAATCCATTGGTTACATCATGGAGGCACTTCAAATGGTTGCCATTTCACTCAAACCAGGCTACTAAGATCCCTTTTTCAAATACTCAGGAAGTAATTTTAGTAGATTTTTTTTACAAAGATTTATTTACAAGTGAAGTCCTTTCTTATGTCACTGTCAAAACACCTCTGTGTTCTGCAGAGCCTCCGGACTGCAGCAGTTACTCAGGGATCAGGAGAGCACAAAGGAGAAACTTGCTCAGAAATATGACAGAAGTCAGTGGTAAAATGTATCATAGAATCATAGAATTGGCTGGGTTGGAAGGGACCTCAGAGATCATCGAGTCCAATCCTTGATCCACTACCACTGCAGTTACCAGCCCATGGCACTGAGTGCCACATCCAGTCTCTTTTGAAATATCTCCAGACACGGAGAATCCACTACTTCCCTGGGCAGCCCATTCCAATGCCTGATCACCCTCTCCGTAAAGAAATTCTTTCTAATGTCCAACCTAAACCTCCCCTGGCACAACTTGAGACTGTGCCCTCTTGTCTTCTGAGAGTTGCCTGGGAAAAGAGCCCAACACCCCCTGGCTCCAACCTCCTTTCAGGGAGCTGTAGAGAGTGATGAGGTCTCCCCTCAGACTCCTCTTCTCCAGGCTGAACACCCCCAGCTCCCTCAGCCTCTCTTCATAGGACTTGTGCTGGATCCTTTCACAGCCTCCTTGCTCTTCTCTGGACCTGCTCCAGGACCTCAATCTCCTTCCTGAATTGAGGGGCCCAGAACTGGACACAGGACTCAAGCTGTGGCCTCACCAGGGCTGAGTACAGGGGCAGACTCACTTCCCTGGACCTGCTGGTCACCCTGTTCCTGATAAAGGCCAGGATGCCATTGGCCTTCTTGGCCACCTGGGCACACTGCTGGCTCATGTTCAGCTTCCTGTCAATCCAGACTCCCAGGTCCCTTTCTGCCTGGCTGCTCTCAGCCACTCTGTGCCCAGCCTGGAGCTCCCAATGGGGTTGTTGTGTCCAAAGTGCAGGACCCGGCACTTGGCCGTGTTGAACCTCAGCGAACTCTCCAGTCTGTCCAGGTCCCTCTGCAGAGCCCTCCTGCCTTCCAGCTGATCCACACTCCCCCCACGTACTGGTGGTCTGCATGCAAACAGAATTCCCCCATCTGAGGAACCTTTGGGATCACAGGATTCTCTTCAGGTGTCAGCATGGCACATTGCTTCAATTACTCACAAGCTTCTGTTGCCCTAAACTCAGTTGGTGTTGGAGCTGCTCAGTCAGGAGACAGTAAAAATTTTAGGATAACATATTTATCCCATGAACAAAATCCTGGTGCTTCTGCAGTCTCCCTTGTTGCTATTAGAGGTCTCAAACTGTGTCTACTACACTGCAAGGTTTTCTTTGCATACCTAGATGAACACTGACTTGAAGAATTCAGGATCTTTACTAAGGATTCAAGAACAACAAAGTTCTTTCCAGAACTCTTTCCTTCCAGAAAACTCAAGATTGTTGACACAATCTATCCCCATCAGAGATTCAGAATATGCTTATTAGTAAAAGGACAGTATTGCCTACAGTAATTGTGTCCTTCCCAGGACTGCTCTTCAAATCTACTATATCTGCATTTGCCAACTTGGTTGTTTTCTTCTGCCTTTTTGTTTCTGCAGAAATGTGAGCACAGAAATTTGCATGATAGGAACAAAAAACTGTATATGGGTTGAGAGGTAAGAACTATCTACTTCACAGGAAAGCTATATACAAATGTTGGTGGGAAGAAAGAAAGTTAAATCCAAGACAGTATGTCCATGGAAGTATTTAAATAGTAGTAAGATTGTTATAAGTTTTTAAACACAAGCCAAAAATTGAGATAACAACAGAATCATAACATCACTGTCAGAAATTTGCTTTGTTAATCAAACTCAAGAATTAGACACATTAATAGTCAAGGATAGATTTGGAAAATGAAATACATAACAAAAACAACATCCATGAATTATAAAGGTGATTAGTTGGGTGTCCTTGGGTTCAACTACTGAGTACAGCTGAGAAGTAAATGTGATGGAAAGCTTCCTTTCCTGTGGGTCAGCAACCTTTGCCATTCTCCCCAGCCAGGTACTGCTACACTGATCCCTTTGGATGTTCTGTAGCTTCCCAGGGGAAACCCACTGGGATATTTTGAATCCTGAACATATATAAGGCCACTTGGCCAGGAGAAAAACCTCCTAAGAGGGAAAAGAAGGAACCAAAGAGACAGTAAGCAAAGAAATGGGGATCCTATAATGATACATATATATATATGTATAAAAAGCATATCCCCACATGCCTGCTGCAATAGCATAATATTACTACTGCTGCTGGCAACATCCATCCCTGCTTCTGATCCTTGTTTTCATGAATACATGGCAGCCTCTGATTTTCTCACTTAAATGGAAGCCTGTACAGTGCATGTCATTAGGTAGAGGGAAATGTACACTGGTGATTCTAAGGGCATCTGAGATTCTGAAAGGCTTTGTCAGGCCTTCTCACTTTAAAGGCAAAGGGGTTATCTCTGGAACTGGTAAAATCATTCCAAGCAGTGGAAGTCTCGGGCTGGCTGTCAGATAGTTTGGAGTAAACACAAAGACAGACAGTTTTAATTGGAAAAGCTAGATTGCCCACACAGATTTGAACAACATCTCTCCCTTAAGGGGAAAGAAGAAAAAAGATTGTTTGTAAAACTGTCTATTATACAAGTCTGGGATGGTAGATACATAAGAGTACTTCCAGAGACTTCATTCACTTTGGCTTTGATTTAGCTAATCTCTTCAGAGGCCTGCAAAGCCAAGTATACAAGCTATAAAAATGACTAAAGAGTTGAAATCTCACAGAAAGCTGACACTCTCAATTAGGATCTATTCCGTCCAGTTTGTCAGCCTCCTGAATTTTTTTTTCAGCCAATACCAGCAGAACACATCCGATGATATTCAATTCTACCTCTAAAATGCTACCATGTTTCAGGCTTTCAAAAATTGTTTTTTAATTATCACTGTGGTGTGACATACTTCAGAATGTGTGTTCCCATCTGAAAATTCTTCATGTTTTTACATGCTTCTAATTGAAGTTCATGGATGCAAGAGAGGCAATAAATGTTTACCATATTCAGACATTAGTTACTGTCAAAAAGAGTCTTCTTGAAAACTACTTTCAGATTATAATTGTAGCTAAAAATATTAAGAATACTGATGTTTGAAATTCAGAGTATTCACTTATGAATAGGACTGGTGACTAAGAGATTGAACATTTACTACTGCAGGAAATGATAAAATACCCTTAAAGAAACAAAGAAAGCACACAGCACCTTATTTTAAACATCTGCATTGGCTTTGGCAAAAACCAATGAAATGGTTAAAAATGAGAAAGTTATCACATTTTCCTCCTTCAGCTTGAAATATATTACCAAAATCAGACATAGGCCACAGGCATACAGGCTTAATCTCTCACATTAAGAATGTATACTAGTGGCAAACACACTTTTACTGCCACTGTAGGTAGCAGTAAACTGCCAGTGGGCTTGAGAAAGTCACCAGTTTAATTACCTCTTTAAACTGTGATAATAATTCCTGTTATTCTATCAAGGGTCACGTGTGACCTTTTTCACACAATAAAAAGTTAACTCAAATATTTCATAAAGTTGGCTTAGTTGAAGCTAAGAAAATTACAGTTGAAAGGCAGAAAGGGCCCTTTATTTTCCTATCCTCATAACCTTTCAGAGCCAAACAACAAGCTCAGTGCCTAGGAGCTGCCACACAAAGTAAATTAATGGGTCTGAAATGACACAGCAAGCTCTTTAGCTAACTAAATTACATAAAACATCACATCTTTTTCTCTATTTCTTTCTCTTTAATCCTCAGGCACACAACTCCCTGAATTACTACACTGATATACTGCACCAGTAAAAAAAAATACTGACAACTGTATGAAGAAAATGAAGGAAATTTTCATTTGCAACACACACAAAGTAACCAGAAGAGACCAACAGAATCCCAAGTGTGCAGTTAATGTAAAATATACAGTCCTTATACAAATCACAGGTTAATGTCTACAGAGCAGCAAAAATGCACTGCAAATACACCATAAAGAAAGATCAGGGAAAGTTAAATGAAATTATTGACTCTCAAAATAATTCTGACAGTTCTGGAGGTTTACACTGATAACTCAGAATATCATTCTCCAAAATGAAACAAACGGCACGCTTACAGAAATTAATTTTTTGGAAAGTCTTTAAATGCAAATTGTCTCTAGGATAAACCTTGCATCTACTTCTTCACACCACCTGTGGTTCCAACCACCCCAATTTATTTGCTTGCTTTAGTTGAGTTTCTTAAGAAGTTTTAAGTGGGAATGATACAACCCTGGATTCAGCATCCAAAAGCCAAAGAGCTTCTTTTCCAGTTTATGTTGTTATCTGTGAGGTGTGATAAAGATGTTGCCACTGGTACAGATCCAAGTCACCCTCCCTGCACTGCTTCCCATTGGTTCCCGTCACAAATGGTCCCATCCTATGGCTAAGGAAAATATATCAAAACTCACCCTGCTCTGCATGGCCTGCTCTCAGGAGTATTACAAACTATCCTTTCCTCCTAGAAAATTAGAGAGATCATTGCTATTAGACTAAATGAACACCCCCACAATGGGCCATAAGCAAAGACTGGGGGCATCATATCTCATCTCCAGAGTTTTCAAAAAAAAGATTCATATAAAGCTCAGTTATTTTCTCAAGTTTTCAAGTTTTTAGAAGATCAAAAAAACCCCATATTGAAATGTTTTCAATGCACAGAAGAGAGACAGTCTTACATTTTCTGCAAGCAATGAACATTATCTATAAATTCCCTCACCAAAACGAAGTTCTAAATAACGCCACAACTGGTCAACTTTAATACTGACTAAGGGATGTATATGACAAAAATATACTCTGGGACACATGGCAACAGAACTTGGAAAGATTATAATCATTAACTATCCAGATGGTGCATTTACTGTTGCTTAGATTTGACTCATGAATTAAGCACTAAGAAACCATAAAATTCTTCATCATCTGCATATTTAACAGGAATTTGTCTTTTCCAGATGATCCTAAACCTAACCACAACAAGTGGACAAAGATGCATTATTTTGATTACATTTCTTCTTTTTTTTCTCTAGTGAATCTCTTGCTTCTTTGAACTTGAACTTCAGTGTCTGTTTTCAGGTCTTCCTAGTTGAAGAAACTCTGCTCCGTTTATCCAGCTGTTATGCTGGTGGCAATTTGTTAGAACAACAAGAAAAGCTGCTGAATTTCACTGTACAGCTCTTCAAAATGGAACTGCTTTTCAGCAGACAGCTGCATGATGGATAGCAGCTACAGACACTAAAAGCAGGCAAGACAGGTGAATGTAAATGAAACACCTGTGATCCGACAGGATGCATATAGCTTACACCAATATCAGTGTAAACAACCAAATCAAATCTATAGGATCTTAAAGTTTTTCAAATAAATTAAATTTTGAAAAAATTTTACAGAAGTGTTTAGTCCTGGATTGCAGCTAAAAGCTGTTGCCAAAAAGCAGAGAGTGGTTCCTCTTTGTCAAAATCAGTCTATGGAGAAAGAAAAAAATCTATTTTTGAGTTGTTAAGGTACTGAATAAAATGGCTATAAATCAGACTCTAAATTCTCTCAAGTTTCCAGAGGTAACAGTACAAGAAAGAAGTTCAGTCCCACATAGAACACCGAACAGCCACATCTGGTTTTATGCCCATTTTAGTCACCTTTTTTAGTGTAGTGTACAACTAAATTTTGTACTTATTTAGAATCATAGAATTGGCTGGGTTGGAAGGGACCTCAGAGATCATCGAGTCCAACCCTTGAACCACCGTTGCGGTTGCTATATTCTATAACTCCCATGATTAATCTGGCCCAGAAATACTGCAGTTGAAAAAATCTTAAGATTCCTCATATTTTTCATAAATAAGATAGCAGTAAATTGAATTATTAATCAATATAAGTAATATAAAAACTATCTGTCACTGTGATGGATATCCAAGATTTTGTCACTGTTTCCTGGTCAGATGCTTTTCTTCATACTACTGATGTCAACCCCAAATAAATGAAGATTTTGTCAGAATCCATCTCTAAGAAATTCCTTTTTTTTTTTTAGAGGAAACCTACTGGAAACCTTTCTTCCACTCCCAGGTTCATGCAATGTCCCATTTACTTTGCTGAGTGCATTGGCTACAGTGCAATACATCCTACTACTGGCAAAACATCTTTCTTCCCAAGTCCCATCTCCCTCCTGTATCTGTCTTGAAAATTTTAAAGAGAACTGGACTCTATGATTATCTGCTGCAAAGGGAATAACATCTGCATGATCATGAAATAAGCACTCACAGGAAATTATGCAAAAATCTTGGCAAAAGAAAGTAGCAAAATTATTTTTATCTCTATCAAATTGATAACAGAAACTGCTTGGAGGATATTTTAAGATGTTTAGATTTTTTTAGTGGAAATTAAATCTTCAGTAGATCGATCTGCATAATACAGCTCCTTGTGGCAACAGAGTGTTTACCTCTAAGCAATAAACTGCCTTTAACTTACTGCTTGTGAATACTGCTACTTCTTGTTTAGTATCTGAAAATATTTGCCTCTCTTAAATATTCTGAGTTAGCCACAGGAATAATGGAATATGAAAATTCTCTGCTGAGCTAAATGCCTGGGGTTCTTTTGATTGAAAATCTAATGAGTCTTTCACCTAGCTTACAGCAAGAATAGCACCTTGTTTGGCTGCCCAGTTTTGCATCACTGGTAACTCATGGCTGAGGAAAATCATAGCAGATAATTACTACACTGTGTGTCAAAGATACCTAGTAAATTAATTACTATATTTGTATAAATTACAAGTAATGTGCTGAAAACTCACAGATTAAGAAAGTATTTTAAAATATTTGATATACAATGAATAATTTAAAATTATATTAACGATTTTTTCCATCTCTATATTGACATAGGAAGCATACTATACTTTTCCCAAGCAGCTGAGAAATGCAGCTCATTCTCCAGTCACATCTGTCCCTATGGTTGCAGCATCCTAAAGGCTCTACAGACATTTCTCCACATTTTTTTTCCAAAACCTTTCTGACAAGTTCCCAGGGCAATTTCTGTCACTCTTCTTTGCTACTTTCTGTACCCTTGGAGAAACTTTTATCCAAAAAGCATCAGTTCCTGGGAACAGCATGGCCCTTCGATTACTACCAGGGACATTAGACCCTGCTGAAATTCACTGCTGTGACCTTCTGAATCAAAAGTTTTCTGCTTCAGCAAGGCAGAACCATCCTACTGAAAGTTCATCAGCAGAGCATCTTGTCAAATCATGTTCAATCTTAAAGATTATTTGATTTCATCTTTTCTGGGTCACAGATGCACTTTATCAAAATGTTGGCATTTGCTCCTCTGGAATATATTGGAATCTTAAAGTAACAAGGAAAACAATAATTTACAATACACGAAAATAAGGTCTTTTTAGATTTCAAGAACTACATCAGAACTACACAAAAATTATTAAATAAATGAGTACCTTTCAGTATTAGTTTTTTTCAAAAGAAAAAAACCAACAATCTAAACAAACAAAACAAATAATTTCCACTCCTTTCTTGGCTTCTAATTCATGAGGAACATTTCTTTCTATCAGAGATTTATGAACCAAAACCAAGTACAGTAGTTCCTTCTTTCAGAATCTAAAACTTTGAAATTTCTCTTTGGAAATCCTGCAACACTAGATACACTTAAGAGAACTCCAATAATAATAATGCAGTCAATTACAATAATTTTTTTTTTTTTTTTGCCTTTAAAGCAAAGACACAGTTGCCATTTTCTTCCTTTGCAGTTAAGCTTTTATGCCAATAGCTAATATCCCTTGATTTGATTTGACTTCCTCACCAGGCATTCCATTGAAATAACCTGTGGCACATCCTATGTTACAAAGAGAATGGACATAGCTGGGCCATGAATATATTCAGTTTGAATGTTACAAGATTTTTAATCATCATAACTATGAAACTCTAGCAGTCTCTTGTTAGGAACAGGAGGACTTAAAGACAGTTTAAAAAAGGGATACAGTCAGACTGAGCAAACCAGGAGTTTTCTCCTCAACTGAAGTTTCAAAGCCAGCTAACTAAAATCACTACCCTGTATTACATCACGTAATGATTATTCAAAACCCCCAAATCATAGTTTTCCTTCTGTCCTGACTAGGCTCCAAAAATGTAGCTGTTTACTCTCCTGCTTCCTGAGACAGATTCTCTCTCATCAGATTATACCCCAACTTCCATCACATCCTAATGTCCTCTATTCATCTTCAATACTTGCTCTAATTTTTATTGTATGTTCAATTTTTCTCACTCCTGTTTACTGCTCCACATTCTTCGATGGTTTGCAGTGCCAACTGCTTCTCCAAAGTTTCCATCCACACCACAGAGTTAGTGGTAGTTAGTAGATACTGGTAGTTAAGTAGGTACTGGTAGTTAGTGTAGTTACACCACAAGGTAGTGACCTTGGTGTATTTAAAACTTTGTAACTCCATGGTTCTTCTTTAAGAACTGCACCAGGAGTGCTTCATAAATAATTGTACTTTCTTCTTCTGAAATTCACATATTTCTTATGACAGCAATGTTTGTTTCCATTATGAAAAAAATAAAATAGTATTCAAACCAGATCTACAAAACATAAAAACTGATGAGGTAAGCCCCCAGAGTTTTATACTGGGTTACAGATGTGGGTTCTAAGGTAAATTGTTTCCTTCAGATGTGAGTCTGAATTATCAGCTTTCAAAGTGCTGTATCCAATCCTGTCCAGCTGTAAGCACAAGCTAAATCAGACCAAATTTTCCCTTCTGCTTTTCAGAACGAGTAATAAGAAAATGTGCAAGAATATAATTCAATCAGGGATTCACAGGAAAGGTATAAAGATCTGTGAGAACAGTGTTTAAAGCATAGAAATGAAGACCAGACACTTTTACCTAAAGTCACAGCTTTAGGAGTCAGTAATGCACTCACAATTTGGCTTTTTTAAGGATATGATCATCCTATGCTCACATAGTAAAGCTGGCACTCCAGACTTCAAAGTAAGGAGGAACATGACTTGCTTGGAAGATTCTTCTCTTTTTACTGTTGCACCAGCTGAGTTATTTCAGTTTTTTACAAGAACTGAAAGCAGCCTTTATTGCAGCATAACATTAAGTCAACTAAAACAATCAAAACAACAGCTTATTAGACTTATAACATGGTGCTGTTCCAATAACAACCATCAGTCGATAGTAATCCTGTTAAATTCATCAATTCTGACTAAGTTAAAACTGGAAACAGAGAGACAGAACTACTGAAACAATTTAATATTTTATCCTTTAATATAATCTCTAATCCACTCAGTAATAACACAAGCCATACAACAGGTTATTTGATATTTATCTGTCATCAATAGACTACAGGCTCTTAGAATTAACTGTAGATGTTCTCTATACTACACTATATACTGATATACTCTCTATATCAGTAAAATTAAAAACCTCTGTAACTTCAGAGCAATGTCCCAAAGTAAAAACAATTACAGTAAAATTCTTTTCAGAGAAAGTAAGTCTTCTCTTCCCTTCTCTTCTGAAATTCTTTTCTAGTCAAAAGGAGGTTAATTTGAAATAGTACAGATAGATTTTTAGGTAGGAACTGATAAAAGCTCCACAGAACAGAGTTCTGTATGTCTGGCCACTAGTCCTGGAAAAACAAAGGAAAAAATATTCCACAAGGTTATTTTGGATGGAAGGAATTGAATGGCTGATAACCATAATAGACCATGAGCAAGACAAATCATGGATTTACCCCTAAATTTGCTATTAGGTACAGCTGAGTTCCAATAGAAATCACTTAGTACAATGGCATTAAAACCCTCTGTGATTTAGCATTGATCTAATCTGCCATTTGGGGGCTGCTGCTGATTCACTGATACTGAGCCTTCCTCCCACCCTCTTTTTAAAAAAAGGAGTCTTAAAAAATTATTCAGCATTGGAGCTTGTAGATTTATTATTTTTACTGTAAAAATAAGAGAGCTACACATACTTGAAAATCCAGCATGATGGGCCTAAACTTAATATGGATTTCACAAGATTTGGTAAACTTTAAAAGTCTATTTTCTTGTGTTGCCTTTTATACAGTGTTTAAAGGCAGAAATTTAGGATCTTGCCACATGGCAAATATAAGAATATGAGAAGGAAATATGCCTCAGTTTACAAGTTTTTTGTTAAACACTACAATAAATAGTAGGGGGTTTGGGATAAAAAACTAAACCAAACTAATTAAATATATTTTAGTATAATTAAAATAAAATAAATATAACGATAGCAAATTAAAAAGAAATCAGGTCTTTAAATCTTTAAAACAGTTTTTTTAGATGTTGTTTGAAAGTTGTAATTGTTTTCATCATGTTATTAAAAATTCTTGGCTATTCTTTGGTTAAAATTGCCTTTGGTTTTGTTGTGCTTCACTTAAGTTCTTAATTAGTTGTCAGCAATGTTTTCAGCTTACTTTATTTACTTTATTCATGCTTGCTGCTCTTCTAGCATACTCCCAGCTGTCACTCTCAGAATTAATACTTCTCCTACAATAAATCAAGAACTTACAAGTTATTTGCAGCTTCTGATGGTCCTGGAGAGATTAACAGAAAGTACAAATGCTAAGTCTGAGAAATCAGAAGGGAAATTCTGAAGGGAACCATCATGTATTATTATTTTGTTCGACTGCCAGGATTTAAAGGTTGTGATCACTGGTGCTTTTTTCTAGCAGCTTAGGCTGACAAAAGTAAACCAAGAGAAAATGGAAAGTAATATGATAGAGAAGGAGGAACAGAGAAGCACCTGCATGCACTGGATCAGAGCATCCACACCTAACTGCTCAGCTCATCAGTCCACAGATTCCATTATTTACCTATGAGAAAACATTGATCATAAGACATATAGATAAAAAAAAAATAAAAGAAAACATCAGTGTGTAGCCTTTCTGAGATCTGTGAACAATGCTTTAGAACAAAAACAGAGACATTTGTCACTGGTTTCTTGGATTACACACTATTTTTTTCTTTGGGCAGTTCATAGACCTCTGAAGGCCCAGGCAGAAAAAGTGAAAAGTTCTCCCTCTTTGTAATGAGCTTAATAAAGATAATATCAGCTTTTTTTCCACACCAATCCACAATTAAGGCAGTCCCTGTAAACCTGTAGCCCTTGCTAGCCACCATGGACATGGACAATAAGCAAAAGCAAAGAACCCCATCACCCAGTGTTAAGACACAATTGCCAAGACAGATGTTCAGATCTAAGCAGCTGAGAGAGGTCTCTGCCTCCAGTGCTAGAAGGCAGATCCTCCAGTAACCTTTTACATAGCACTGAACATCTCCAGAGCCTGCTTTAGGGAAATCAGCCAGACACTGATCCAAACCTGAGTTAAGTCACTCGGACTCAGCCTTCACTACAAAGGGAAATGCCACTCCAAAAGCTCAGATAAATGCTGTTCCTATTTTTTATTTTATTTTTACTCATGTTTTCCCTGCTCTGCTCTGTCAGAGACAATAAAACTAAGTGAGAATACACTGGCCAAGTATTTTTTTCCCCTTTCTTATTTTCCCAGAAAGGAGTGCTTTGAAGGGCCTGGCTATTGATTTTGACTGCAGATTTATTGAATCAATCAATACCAACAATATCCACAAAGCAAAGCTGAACAAAGATGAAGCTCCAATTAGAAATGCACAGCAAGCTTGTTCCCTTGTTATTTCAATATGCAGTAATTTTACCACCTAAATTTGGATATTGAAAATCTAGAAAAATATTCCCCTCCCCACACCTATCAGCAAACCAGCAGGGGGGAACACATCTCCAAGTCAGGTTCCTTGAATGCATCTGAAGGAAGCAGGATTCATGTTCCCAGTACTTGAAGAATTAAGCTAGAACTTCACATATCAATTCACAGCAGAATTGATACCTGGTCTAAATTAGGTACAACAGACCCAATGTGCATCAGATTTTGTGCAATGTTCTGCACTCCTTCTGGACTGGATCTGTTCATCTGACACCATCAGAATATTTATTCTAATGCATTCTTATCTTAGATTTCTATACACCAGACTGTGCCAAACCTTGCATAGACTCTGCTCCTGTGACTCTATTTGAATCATGAATTCTTCTTCAGACAAGGAGATTTTGACCAAATTGTTTGAAAAACATTTTCTATCTGCAAACAGTTACTTTGAATTTACGTTCCTTTATTTGCTATATCTTTGGAAACTCAGCAGCTACTCTGACTAAAGAAAAGCTTTTCTCTGCTTATTCTTTCATTTGATCCTAGAGCCTTGAATCTCTCTCCAGCAAGAAATCTTTCTAAACAAACTTTTTATTACATAGGCTGGACTTCTTTTCTTTACTCGTTTGGCCACACAACCAGGTGGATCAGCTCTCTGTTCACTGGTTTTATGCATACTGATCTGAGGCATGTTCATTTTAAGGTAAAAATGTGTTGGGAGTCCATTTTCTGACAGTGATCACACAGTCACATCAAACCCAGGACTGCAGGTAAAAGAGGAGGTATTCTACTATCTGAAGCATTTTCTTATTAGAGTGAGGGGTTTCTGATTAAAATAGGGATTTTTTTCTCACTATTGCAACAATTCCCATTTTTGCCAATACTAACAGGAATTTTCATTAGGAAGAGAAAAAGAAATTTTCCTTGGTGAATAAAAAATGAAATTTTGAATGTACCCTGGAGTGCTATTTTTACATGTCTTTCCACAATCTGTTCTGTTTATAGAAGCAATATTTTTCATTAACTTTGTAACACTGCTGATACTCTTGTTGCAGCTAAAGAAATATCACTTTTGTCCCTCATTTTTATCAGACATTTTCCCTTATTTTGTTGTTACTGCACCCTTTAAAAACATTCATCAATGTAGGCTAGAGAAAAATGCATTTTAATCTTCTTTTCTATATTGTTTTTTTGTACTTCACTAATTCATAGTGAAAATATCCCAGATATTGAACGCAGGGAGAAGAAATGTCTATTTTATTTAGGTGTCACTTAGGCAATGAGATCCCAGCAGACCAACTCCCTTTAAAGGATCTTTCTCTCAAGGTAGAAAAACTTGAGTATCCTATGATGCATCCCAGCAACCAATTATACACTCATGTATCAGTCAGAAGGAGCAATCTTTGCCTGCCAAAGTTGGCTTCCTATGTTGAATTTTACAAACTGTGTCACGTATTTGTATTTTGTTTTGTTTTTTGGCATTTTTGTTTGGTTTGGTTTTTGGGTTTTTGCTTAGTTGCTTGTTTTGCTCTGGGTTTTGTTTCTTTGGGTTTTGTTTGTTTTATTTTTTTCCTATTTTTTGGGTTTGGTTGTTTTGTGGGTTTTTGTTGGGTTTGGGGTTTTTTTGTTGGTTTTTTTTTTTGGTTGTTTGGTTAGGTTTTTTGTTACATACCCAGCATTTCCCATTTGTAAAGCAAAGTTCTGAAGTTCCTACTGCTCTGAAGATTTTTCTTAGTTCTGGCCTGACTCAGAGCTTCCTGGGGTAAGGACTGCAATGTTTAATCAGCAGTCAGCTGCCAGGCTTGGCAGGAGAAAAGGCACAGCACTTTTAACCAGCTACATCTTGGTTCAGTCTGCTCCACCTTTTCAGCTGCTGCATTCAAACTGGACACAGACATTCAGAAACAGAAATCCTCTCATGAATCTTTTCTTGAATTAGGCTGAAACCAGCTATGGTGTAAGAAGGAAGAGAACAAGCCAACATTTTTGATGACATTAATGAACTGTCCCAGAGGGAATAAAGGCCCAAAGGATAAATCAAGCAGTTTAGGAGCAGCCAACTTCAAGGTGACTGGACAACCTTATTTTCTCTTGTCACTTGCTGTGGATAAGAATTAATTAATGTCTTCATTACAACAGAGGTGAAAAATTAAAAATTACCCTTCAGGTTGCATCCCTATTCTTCCCTCCTAGGGATTCATGTCCTACCCTGACAAAAGGCATAATGAGAAAACTACTTTCTTAACTTTATGAAATTATTTGTGAGGTTTTGCTGTACCCCAATGTTCATGATCATTCCAGCTTCCCCTCCAACTGTTGTGCTTCAGAGGGTGCATCTTGCAATAACAAGTCCATTCACCTGCCACCCCATCATGCAGCAGCCTTGTTGGGTACACACAGTATTCTTAACAGGAGGTTTCCTATACATCTTTCATTATTCTCTAGAATCCAGCTTTTTGAGATATGATCAAAACTGGAAGAGACGACCTCTTTTTGACAAATGTTATTTTTCTTCAAATTTTTGTTTAATAATCCTCTTTCTCAATATCTATTGTCAATATCTGTTCTTGTCATGATTTAAGGGTGAGGGAATATCAATTTAACTATAACTTTAAAAAAAAAAAAAGACCATTAATTACTGTGAAAACATTTTTCCCCTCCTGGGTAAAATCAGGGAATATCTACATACTAAATATGGATAAATATTAACTGGAAAAGAGTAAACAATAGGGAAAACAGCTACATGTTAAAATCCTCACACCCATTAAAATGGCTGCTTACAGTGCATCATCAGCTTCAATCAAAACACTGAAGTGACTTTGTCTGCCACAAAGAAACCCTGAGGGGTGAATATATTTCATCACATTTAAAGCACAAGAACAACAATGCCAATATTGTCCTGAATTTTCACTTGATAGGGAGCTTAGCAGAATTTGCCTGAGGCAACAAGTAATTTATGTTTTATCTCCTCTCAATATCAAGTACAGAGTAATGCAGGGTACAAAACTGCCACACAATTCACACAATAGGCACTCTGTAATGGGCACACCTAACCAGTGAATATCTGCTTATATTTTCTTCCTCCTTCAGGGTTCATTACCTGTGTACTTGAGGAGAATATGCATTGTAGTGTGGTGTGTGCTCTCTCTGAGCTCGGGGAAAGCAAGGATTCTGTTCATCACCACAGTCACTTCTTAATTCATCCAATTCTGCCTAAGGCTGAAAGGGCAACAGCTTGTGCATGGTTTGTTTTCTGAAATGACTGCAACTTGCAAGAGCCAGACTGGGAGGTATTTTTTCTGAAGGGCAGTGTTTATTTAAACCTTGATGTACCTGTGACACTGCCTTTTTATCTGTGCACCCTGTGAAGTACACAGGTCCATATTAACCTCTACATGACACCACATAATTGATGAGGATGTAGCTCACATCCTGATAAAACCCAAACCCCTTGTATGTGTCTCAGATAGCTTCTGTCATATCTTCTATCAAATATCTCCTGTCACAAGAGCATGCAGGCTGAGTTCACCAAATCAAAGCAGTCTCACTAGGTCATGTGCACCAGAACCTTGTTTTGAACTAAAGCTGGCACCAGATGCTTCAAAAAGTGGGACCCAGACACACAATCTGTGGACCTGATTTTGCCCTTGTTTACACCAACATAAAATCAGGAGTCACAGCTCCCAATTCTAATATCATCAATTAATATCATCAATTAACATACTTGAATCTTCTAGGACAATCATGATCTGAAGGAATTCAGTTCTTTTTCTTCTCCCAGGTTAGCTCTGGAGGCACCAAATGGAAAACAGTTATACATTTATGGAATTTGAAATTTTTCTGCATATTTTTCTGAGTGAAAAAGACTGAAGGGCCACAGAAGTCAATACAGTGTTTCAAGCTTTATATGCAGGGTTAGTTGGGCTGTCTCTACTGTGGGCAAAAATTCAATTCTGGGGAAAGAATTACCTACCTAAACAAAATAAATTCATTAAAATGTCTATAAAAGACTCTCCTGCCTTTACTAGAACCCACCATGTAAATCTGCAACTTTACTTAGGCAATTGATAACAAATGGATTTTTGTGCAGGATTCTGCCTGATTGGAATAATTCACTGTATCAGTTCAAGTTTTTTATGGCCCATTCGGTCAACCAGGTTTTAATATATAAGAACAGATGTAAGAGAGTTTGGTGCTCAACTCAATAAAGTTCCGTGAGACTGAAACTCATTATCTTTGAAAAATTCTAGCCTTACTGTGTTGTTCATTATTTACACAATAAAAACCATAATGGGTGTATATATATCCAATATATTTATATATACCTTCTTGATCCTAAGAGAGTGTAAGAACAGGTGTACTGACTTAATGACTATTTTGCAGTTTTGAGAAACAGCATTTAATCAAATTATCATTAATAACAGGGCCTAAATTTGGGCTGAAACACAGAAAAAATATATTGAAAAATGCATTATTTTCTTATCTGCTTATCTAATGTTTTATTATTTTTTAAAATATTCTTTAATCTAGCAATAGACTTAGAAGAATAACTCTTTGGGTCTCCCTGAAAAAATGCTCATATCATTAAGATGAAACTTACAGATGACTTCAGCAAACTGCTTTTCTCTGTGTCACTTTTGGGTTTTTCTGATGCAGTAGCTATTTTGTATCAGACTGGTGCCTGGTGGTCCCTGACTGCAGACCAGGAAAGTGATGTCAAATGATGTCCCTCTCTTCTAGACATCTCCTCTGTCTCAATAGAACAGATTCACATATGTGATAGAGAAACACTTAGAGCAATGTTCTGATGCACAGCAGGAGAGAGAATAGAACCCATTATTCTTTCCTCCTTGATGTCCTAATTTTTAGTTGAGAAATTACCAAAACTGCTTTTTTGGAACACCTATCTAGTTGAGAGAAGGTAATGTAATTCATGAGGCTTCTGGTTGGGTTTTTTTTCATCAGGTATGCAAAAAAAAGTTATTTAACTGCTCTTCATTATACAACCATGCTATGGCATGTTTCTCCTAAAACCTGCATGCGTTTATTCTGTTTATCTTTGAGGAGTATATTCTGTTTATTCAACCTTCAGTAAAGCCTTTACAAGTAAATACAAAGGTTCTCTAAAAATCACACCTTTTAATTTCCACTGAGCTCAACGAGTATTACAAATGAAAAACAATTCCAAACCTTCTCTCTTTTCCACCAAAAATATGTGCATAAATAATCTACTTATTAATGTTGTCTTTTGTTTCATATATTACTGGCATTCAATTAGCCACATTAAATGCAATTTAGTTTTTTCTGGAGATGCATTTCCTAACCAAATAAGGCCTCCTTTCTCCCTAGCTACCAATCCCTTATATAAAAATACAATGATGTTCCAGCCTCAAGCAATTTAAAAGATGAAGACCATCTGTTATGCATTACTTGCAAATTATGCACTGGCATCTTTACATGTTGATGAAAACAAATTTTTAGCAAAAATCACATTATTAACATATTTAGGATTGGGAATAACACAGATTGGCCTTCCCCAGCTACAAGGCTACACCTGCAGTTCATAATTCTGAACCAACAAATCCTTGCCCATAAGAATAATTATGCATGTGAATACAGAAGTACTATTTAAGGCCTAGATTTCACATTAGGCTACACTATACTTTGAACTGACTTCTTGTCCTTCCCTGGGGCTCCCAGGCAGGCAGGTGGGAGCTCAGAATACTCAATGGATTTACACAGCCTTCACTCCCTGTACACTTGGGAAGCTTTGCACTACGCTCCACTAAGGTAACCACACTCCCTCCTCTGTACTTTGAGGTAATTTGGAATAATTGGCACCTTCTACATGCAGAAGCAGGTCTAGGAATTGGAACTGTACTACTACCACCACAATCATCACTGCTCCTCTCTGTCCTATGGTTGTGTGGAAACCCAACCTGTCCTCGAAGCACTTAACACTGTAGTGCTTGCTTCACCCCTGGTGGTGACTTTTCTCTCTCATTCTTTCTTCTCACTTTCTTACCCTTTTTCTCCACTTTTCTCTCTTCCTCTTATATCTTCTTCTCCTCTCTCCCTCTTTTGCCTGGCTCTATAATTTTGCCTGTGTCAATTGTCAAATAAGGTCTGCACCTGACCCTTCTATGGTTGGACTTTGTTTCGTGGATGCAAACCAAAAATAAATGCTAATGTTACCTCGGAACATAACTAATACTGTTTCATAGTTTAAGCATTTCACCAACAAGTGCTACGTAGGATACTTTCCTAGAAAAATCATTAAAAAAATTTTAAATATATAGAAAACAAAGCAGATGTTGAAGGAAATACAAAATATTTTGCTTATTAAGGTGACCGGTTGCACTGCAGAAGTCTTGTTTCAGATGAAAGGAGCTTTCAGCTGGATGTCATGGGAAAAGACCTTGGAGAGCTGCATTATTATGTGATACTCTAAGATGACAAGGTGACACACAAAGGAATCATAATGAGGCCCACCAAGACTTCTTGCCAACTGAAGTATTACAGATAAAATTGTTGCAAATTCATAAAACGGCTCCCTGAGCTGACAAGTGACAGATCATCACACTGCCAAAAGAGTAAATATTTGAATTTCTTGGAGTATTCTTTATATACAAGTAGCCTGCATATAGTACAAACAAAATATAGAGGATTTTTATTCCAAATGAGTAAAAAAATCCAATGCATTATAGTTCCTTGCATAAACCATTATGCATTTCAGAACATGCCAAACTGCTTCTTCAGCAGTGTTGAAATATATGGTAATGTCACAATAAGACAAAAAAAAAAAAAAAAATTGGTCTACTACTGAACAGCTGAAAAATAATACATTTCTCTTACACAGGGCTTTTCTTAGGTGTCTGAGTCTGTCATTCTTTGTATTTCCTTGACCATTAAACAAGATACTGCGCATTGTGTCTTCAGCAAAATCGAGTGTATGGATGGCTCTTAGAAGATCATTGCTTCCCAAAGGGAGAGCAGGAATGCCTTCCAGACATGCCTTAGGTGTTTTTAACTTTTAAAAAACAATAGGAAGGAATCAAGTGTTAGGATAAATGGCCCAATAAGTTATTTGTGCCGAGAAACAACATACAAAGAAAATCTGGAGTAAGTATCACCAGTGTTCATTAGAACTAAGTGTCAGTAGAATGACAGGCTTACAACGTGAGCTGGGGCTTGACAACAGGAACACACACCCACTGTCACATCAGGAGTGGGATGCTATGGACACAGCAAGCCCAGGCAAAGGTCCTAGACAGAAGCCTTGTGCAAAGGAGTAGAGACCAACCTTAAGAAAGACAGCCCAAAGCAAAGCTCTGGATACAAAGGACTAAATCAAACGAGAAATGGTTAATGCCTTAGAGAGTAAGATCCAGTTAGACAGAATGTTCCAAGAGAAATCAAAGAAACTGGGCTTTCATTTAAAGAGCATTCATTTAAAAGAGATACTATTCCCACAGCACAGGTTGTAGGTCAGAAACCAGTTAGAAAGCTGTGAGCATCAGACTTTGGGGGAAAAAACCCACAGTACATGACCCAACATGTACTCTAAGATTGATTTGGTAAATATACACGGGTTCATTTTAAAGGAAAGAGAAGAGAGTAAAAGTTTGAATTCTGCAGAAGTGCTTTAGAAATTTAGTTGCAATGATGTAATCAGATTAAAAAAAATGAAGCCAAATAATGCACAGTTCCTTTGCATATTTCCTTTTAGTCCAAAAAGACATTTACAGAAAGGAATTTTAGTACTTTAACAGTAATATACCTCTAAAAAGAGATATAAATTCACAATAAAAGTTAGCATTTGTTACATTTACCAGTAAAACATAGCCATTCCAAATACAATTCAGTGATGTCATCAGCATCTTTTAGAAGGCTTTTTTGTTGAAGAAGAAAAAAAAAAGTGAAAAGAATAAAGTGAAGGAAGCAAGCAGAAGTCTTGTGAATGGCCTAGTGTTGTGTCAAAAGCAGGTTCTTCAGTGGATGTGCATAGTCCAAACCACACAAAGAGATAGGAACTACTGTAGTGACAGGACAGAGAATATTGATCCCACAGAAGGCGAGATCCAGTCACGGTGCTTCTCACACCTACCTATTGCCCCTACTTGGCCTCTTCTCATACTTGGAGGGTAAACTGGAATAGTGGTGTTTGGCTGAAGGGTGTGATTTTGATGATGATGATAATGAAACTGACCTCTCTCTTCTGCTGACTTCATGCCCTGTAAGCACCAGAGCTGAGCTCAGAAAGACCTGGGGGTGTTTGCCCCTCTTGCTGTTCCTCAGTTAGGTTAAACACCCATGGAAGATGGTGCCATGGAGCCACTCTATCAGCCCTCGGCAGACCAGCAATTATCACCCTTCAGCATGGTCATTCTGAGAGCCCTTTCACACCAGCATACCCTTATCAAACTGACATTTTTCCAATTACTTTTTGGGGTTTACTCTGTCAGAAACACTTCTGTATTAATCCTAATTAAAGGAGCCAATGTGTTTTAATTCTCTTGACAATGATAACTCGAGAGACCTACCATATACCAATTAGATTTCAGTAGAAATGACTTGCAAGATTCTTTTGCTTTCCTTGATTGAAATGACAGGCACTTCTTTGTCCTTCACTAACTATTCCCTTAGGCATAAAAAAAGATCTCCTTGGATTTTAATGAGGTTAAAAGAGGTACAAATTATACCAAATAGACATATAAAATACTGCTTCAGAAAAAAATTTATTCCATAGATCATTTAAAGATCACAATTTTAGGGGAATTTTAAAGAATGTTGCTAATCTAAAATATTCTACATGCTAAAGAAGTCAACCTTTTGCCTTTCTACCTTACCAACATGAGCTGAACTTCATACTTTTTTTTTTCTCCCCATAAAATAAAACTCATTAGGGAAATTATTCAGTGTTTGCTCAAAATGCCCTCACCTATTTCTACAATCTGCAACCATAAATACCATATTAAAACAGCACGCAAGCTAAGTGCAGGATATCTCTAGAAGACAAATGATGTTGAGTGCTTGGAAGTAACAAGTAATACAAATCCTGGGCTGACTCCTGATTCTGGCCCTGCATAAAAGAATCACAAAGAATCACTCAGGATGAAAAAGACCTTTAAGATCATCAAACCCAACCATTAACCTAGCACTGCCAAGTTCACCACTAAATCTTCTCCCTCAGCACCACATCTACCTGTCTTGCAAATACCTTCAGGGATGGTGACTCAACAACTTCTCTGAGTAGCTTGTTCCAGTGCTTGATATCCCTTTCAAGTAAGGAATTTTTCTTGATTACCACTCTGAACCTAATAAATAACACCAGGGAGACTTCTATGTCCTGGTGTTTCACACTACTACTTCCAAATCAGATCAACATTATTCACAATACCCTCTTTTCCATATTTGTAAGATTTCAAGGACTGCTTTGGACTGCCTGGGAAGTTTTCTTTAACATCAGTTACTTCAGTGACATTTTCCAGAGAAGTAGATGCATGACTGTAGAGAACTTTGTGCAGGTACCTTAATCTTGTACAAATTTAACTTTGTATTCTAGCAAACAATGGTTGAAATTCTTAAATACAAAACTGGAAACAAAATTATAGAAGACAAAATATCTTTAAATTAAAACTGGAAACTGCATCAAATCAAATCTTGTCCTCACCATCATTCAGAAACTTCCCAGGACATTTATCATCCATAACACTCCAGGGAGCAAATTAAGAATATTCTGCCACTTGAGGGACTCATTTCTCTTCCTTCTCCTAAGGTTTTCTTGTTCTTCTATGCAAACTGGTGCCTCAGGGATCTCTTGATTTCCTTAATAATGAAACTTCATTTATCTTCTTTGTCTACTTAAGAATACTACTGAAGTACCCTTCAGTTTAAAAATTACTTCTCTTTCATGGATAAAAGTGTCCTTAGAAAACTGATTCTTATACTTCTGTTTGCCCTTATGTCAGAATTGCATTTATAAAATTGTGAGATGTAACAAATCATCCTTTTCTAGTTCTTCCTCATTCAACAGCTATTTCCTGTCATTTTTGTTTCAATTTTTTAGAGAAACTGCACATGACTGAATGATAGAAGTCAAGACACATTACTAAAAGGCTTCTAATATATATGCAATTAATCATTATTATACTTTATCAACATATTCCACATTCTCCATCTGGAGACCACTGGGGAAGATCTATTTGGGTAGTATGAGCTGTCTGCAGCACACTGACATTTGGATAGTAAAAAAAGTCTTAAAGCTGAGAGTCATAATTCCTCTTTCTAGAGTCAAGATCTGCATTACCTTCTACAGCTGCACATCTTTGACAGAGATTAATTTCTTCTCCCAAAGAAAATACTTATTACTGGCTGTTATCTCAGCAGGAAAAGTATTTTGAGCTAGTTTGACAAGAACAACAGAAAAACATTCAATAAAAAAAGCAATGACTTATGTAACTCAAGCTAAGGAATAATTCCTGAAGAGTCTTTACCCTAGACAGACTGCTAATGAAGTGAAAATCATGCATGCAATGATAACACAGCTATTTTCCAGTGAGTGGTCACAGCATCTATTATCATATCTTGAATAGCAGTTTAAAATTTAGCATTTAATTTAATCCTCTTGTAGAAGCAGAGTAATCCATATCACTGGACTTTTGAAGTTTCTATAACACAAGAACCCTACACAACCCATTCTTTTCTATCAGGGAGTTTTGATATATTTATTAATAGAAGTAGTAGCCAGCTTGCATTTTATATAATTTTTTTTTGCCGAATTGCCATGTGAAGTATGAAACTTCAAAAGTCATTATAGCTCAGAAACATTTCTGCCTTAAAATACCATCCACAGTGAGGTAAAAGCAGCAGCCAAATGGTCTCTGCCCAGTTGATCCAAGCCCTGTCTTACTGGCTGACCAGTCTGAGCCACTGAAAATCACGTCCCATGATAACCAGAAATGTGATGGTGCTCAGAAGGGGTATTTCAAAATGGATTAATTACACTGCTCAGTATGGAACAATGAGACCACCTGCAAGAGACAGGCAAGCAGGACACACAGCAGCATCACTGCCATCCTGTCAGAACTGCAAGAGTAGAAAAAGCTGACTAACTTCAATGAGGAAAAAAGCCCATGCTAATGAACAGCTACTTGATCAGAAGTCACAGATTTGGATTCAAATTGATCCCAACTGCTGTTACAGCTATTTCCTTTCTGAATTTCTTTTTCCCTTCCTCCATCTCCTCTTTTCTTCTCTTAGCCATCAGAGCAGGATTTTTGGAACCTGAGAGACAGAGGCCAGATCTTGTAGTCTGAGTTCCTATAGCAACTCCAATACAAACATCAAATTATCAAAAACCTCCTCACAAGTTTAGTATCTTATTTAATCTATCAATTTTAACCACATGTCAGGTGTATCCAGGCCTTTGGCTCATTGCTGTGCTTAGTTAGATAGGGAAACAAATATTCATTCGTTCCATTTTTTTCACCAAGACAAGGATAACTAGAGTTGGTTATGGGCATTTAACAACCTTCAAATGATAAATAATAATTATCATCACTTACTGGCTTAGTGGCCAGTTTTAATAGCAAAAGAGACTGAAGTTTTAGAACTGTGAAGAACAATTCATCAGGTACCTAGATTCACCCTGGACTTGAGCATATCCAAGTAAGAGAGGGATAGGAAGCAACAGCCATATAAGCAGAATATTAGTTCAAGATTCTGACTTCCTGATCTGTTTTACTTTGTACTTTGAAGGTCCTTGACTGCAGACTTGACTTACCTATCTGACAAAATCACAAAATGTGTATGCACACTGAAAATGATAAAACTATACATATATTACAGGATACTAAAAATAGGAGATGAAACTCATCCATCATAAAGGGAAAAGAAAGAATTAATTACTGAGGAAAAGAGAAGCAATTAAAATCACAAGCTTACAATCAGAGCCAGAAAAAATAAAACTGAAACCCCAGCAACTCTTACATGCTCTGATTCACATCCAAACAGCTACAAACTCAGCTGTGTGAAGGCAATATATTGAATTTGCTTTCTCTTTCAGGCACCCTCATGTAAAAAAAGATGCACATGTAAGCAGTTACAGAAGTGACTATACAGCATTCTCTCTGAAGCGTGTTAAAACCAGGGAAATACACCCAGTAGCCTTGCAACATGTGCATGACTCGAACTGCATTGCAGTATTAAATACTTGGTGCAGCCAAAGGGAACCACAGTACCTGGAGTGTCTGTAACTCCTTGGAGTGCAGGGCAGGGTCCTGCAGGGCCACAGTAAATAGAGCTCCTTGTGCTGTGGAGGTACATAAAGGTTTGGAACCATATACAGTGCATTATCACAGCTCCACAACCCCTGGAACCTGTGATTCAACTGTGAATGAGGTGGACTGAAAAGTGCCTGAACTTAAAAAGTTGGGATCAGGGGCACAGAGTCCATCTGGAGGCCTGTGCGATAAGTGGGGAACACCAGTGGCTGATACTGAGTCCAGTGCTGTCTAACACCTTCACTAACTCCCTAAACAGCTGTCTGGCAAGTTTGGAGATGACAAAAAATTGGGAGGATGGGTTGACACCCCAAATGATTGTGCTGCCAGTCAGAGGGACCTCAGCAATCTGGAGAAAGGGACAAACAGGAACTCAAAAAGGTCAACAAATAGAAATGCAAAGTCCAGAACCTGGTGAGAAGTAACCCTGTGCAGCAGTACATGCTGGGGGAATAACCAGCTGGAAAGCAGTTTAGCAGAAAAAGATCTGGGGGTCCTGGTGGACAAGAGGTTGAATATTGGCCAGAAATATGCCCTGCCCCAGAAAGGAAAGGCAACAGCCTGGGTTGCACTAGGAATAGTGATGCAACTGGGTCAGCTGGAATAAGAAGTAAAAAAACTTTGCTTGCTGCTACTTGTTATTCATCACTATTATTTGTTTGGAAAGCAGAGAGAAAAAAATCTACTAAAGAAATTTACTTAAACAGAATCACAGACTGGAAAAACAGCTTAGAACATTATTTCATGTTTCCTCACAGATACTGGTTATAAACAAGGTAGATGTTTAGCTAAGCAGACTGTTCTGAAGCATTTCTTGTACTGATGTCTAGAATTGATATGAATTTTTTTGTTTTCACTAAAAAAAAAGGTTCATTTTCTCACCAGGTTATTCAACCCATTTTTCAAACACTATATTTCTAAGTCATAGACAAACAGATGTAAGTCACAAATGTAAGCCAAAATGTTTTGGCTTTCTCTGCTCCCTCTCTTGAATTTATTGGGTTTGTTTCTTTATTTTGGTCATTTTTTTGCTTGCAGGCTTTTAAAGTTTTTTGTTTGTTTTATCTAAAACTTTCAATGGTTTATTGAAAACTGTAGTGATTCACAAAACTTCTAAAATTGTTTTTACCTGGAGTACAGATGTAGCTCTTTTTTCTAGATTAGATTAAAAAATAAAATTGTTTAAAATGTCACATTTCCCATTTAGTAAATCCCCAACCTATAGGCAAAGCTAATAAGGATTTATACTCTATACAGTAATTTTTCTCATTTAGAACAGCCATATGGAAATGAATACAGTAGCATGGCATTAAATATAACTGCTTTTTCCTATCACTACATTTTTGTGGGGTTAAGAAGTGTAAAGCTCTTTCTGTAAGAGGACATTAATCACCCCTTAAAATCTGGTGACAGATGGTAACATTGCATATATGTGAGAGAAGAATCATGTCCAAGCACACAGAAATACAATATCAGACTTCAGTAAATAATTATTCTTCCTACCTTTAAAAAAAAAATTATTATTATTGTTATTATTAATAATAATTATTTTTGTTGTTTTTATTATTATTTTGAAGTTTGAAAGCTTAATAACTATAGCCAGCAGCTAGACCCAGCAATAGAAATAGCTGTCAGCAAACATATGGGAATCAAGGTTAGGAAATTACCTATGAGATGCTGTACATGAAGAGAGGAATTCTTGATATTCTGTGACTGTTTCTCTAATGCATTTGGCTATGGGCAATGTGAAAGCTCTTATGATCCAGGCAGATTTGAGAGAAATTCCAAGTATTTACATTCAGGATAATGTTTAACCTCTCAGAGGCAGATTATAGAATCCTTACAACATTGGAGTTTCTTTTCCCACTGGCTCTACCCATGCTGAGAGCCCTGCTTGAGTTATTACATCATTACCATTAAAGTCAGGCACTTTTTTAGCATTTGCAAATCATATACATATAGATTGCCTAGTACTAATACAATAGGATAAAAATAAAGATTTGGACATTAAGGAGATAGATCAAGATATTATAGTGAGTAAAGAACATGGTAAAATTTCACAGAGGTGTTAAATTCCTAGGACAGCATCCAATGAGATACACCTGCTTTTCTAATGCTGAACCTGAGGTAGTTCTGAAAAGGTGACTGTGCACTTTAAAAACTTACTTTCAATTATGTTGTCAGTTTAAACAAGGGTTCAAAATTAAAATTTATTGAAAGTAACATCACACAGAACAAGTTACTTGCGTAAATGATGAAGAACAACAGAGAGCTCCTGAAGCTTTTTATTAAACATCTCTTTGATCAAGAATCCAAGTTTAAACAACTTAATCCAAGTTTATATAATTGTCTTTTTCTTCCATCATACAAGACTACTCTCTGTACTACATTCCTTCTTCTCCTCTTTCTGAATTATTACAGTGCACTCACCACCTATGCACCTCTGACACTGGGTACCACTGAGATATGCAATAGCATTTTTAAGTAGCAGTGCTGGACACACAAGAAAAGAACATTTGAGTTTCTTTCTCTAATAATCCACCAACTATTAAACCTCTAAAAAAAAAAATAAAGAAAACCACAATTAAACAGACTTCTCTGGGAAAAAAGACACATTACTCTGCTGTGGTTTGACATAAATACTTTGCAGGATGTCAATCTGACAGTCAATACATCTCATTAAGGAGAAATTCTGTGGCTATTTGATTGATACTACTCAGCAATTAGTCTAAATAATAACACTTTATACAAAACAATTGGAAACTAAACTGAAACACAGCTGAATACAAATACAACAGCAATTGTATTTAACTTGTCAGCATATACTACAAAAGTATCATTAAAATACTGCAGAAAATATTTTGGAGTTCCTAATCAGAGATATATTTTTAATCAGTTTTTTTTTTTATTATTTAAAAATGCAAAACCTGGGACACTTCCAATCATCAAAACTTTCAAAAGAGGGTTTGGGGTTTTGTTTTTTTTTCCATTCTCACATTCATTAAAAAATTGAAGCTGATTCACTGCTGAAAACCAAAACTGTGACAGCAATTGATGCTTGCAGTAAGTATCACTAAATAAATCTTTAGTATAAAGAAGCCCCTTTATTCCTTCAAGAAGTGTGGGTGTTAGCTTCTAAATATCCAGCAGAAAATTACATGTGAGAAACCCTCACTTTATTAGTGGTGGTTCTACACTAAAAATAGTTGTTTCAAGTGCTCCAATGCACCTTCTCATCTTAACGAAGTCAAGTCAAGAACACATGTTAAAAGATGGGGCAGAAGAGGATATGCATTTTACTTGTCTTACCAGAGTGTACTCATAATTTTTCAGAAGAAAAAGATATAGTAGCACCACTCCAATGCTGTAACTTTGGAAATGGTTACAAGTCACAGGCTGATTCTACTGAGAGTGGAGTTCACACTGGATGCAAACTGTTCAGATTTCTTTTATGGGTATAAAAAACCAACCCATTAACCAAAATGAGAAAAGATTGGTTCATATAAAACCAGTTTCCCACTATGGCAAAGAAATAAAAGCTGCAACAAAATCACAAGAACAACAGAAAAGTAACTGATGTATTTATTGGAATATTAATATTGCCCTTAATGAAAATTGAAGATGTGGCTGTCAGGTTAATTATACTTAGTATAGTATCACTATACAGTCTTATTTTCAGGTATGTAGAATACTAGTACTAAGATGCCTGGCATCTCAAAGCCAACCATTAAAAATCATCTAGTTGGACTACATGACACAGTTTAGAAAACAAAAAAAATAATCATTAAACAGTTTCAGTAAATATTTTGCATTATCACAAGAAAATAAGTTTTACTAATTTCAGGCAGGTCTGTGTTCTTTTTCAATGAAAGGTAACTACTTAACATTTTCCAGTACACAGTTTGACAACCTAAGCCTCCTGCTGCAAGATTTCGAAGTGTGGCAGCATACAGAACAAACACTCAGACAAATGAGAATGCCCTAATTTCAGATGGTTCACCCTGCTGAAATTATGCAATAATTTTAAATACCTGGTATCTCCAAATACTTAGTACCACAGCAAGGAAAAAATATAAATCTAAAACCAACCAACCAAACAAAACCCCAAAGCACTAGTTAGGAATTACAGACCATTTTGCTTTTTCTGAAAAGTTAAATCATTGCATCTTAAAAAACTGACATGAATGAAATAAATGAAATCTATTTTGGGGTCATCAAAAAGCTAAAAGAAATCTATCCTCTCTGGTTTAATCACTTGTAAAAAGAACCTAGACTATATAAAGTTGTGAATGAGCATAAATCTTTTTTTAATTCTTTTTTTCAAGATGGATCTCTTACACCAGAAGGAAAACTGTACTGAATGAGAAGGGAGCATCAGTGTTTCAAGAGTTGTCAATTCAGGATCTTTGGTGAGCAATAAATTAATTTTGCAAACTACCAGATATGTTGATTAAAATGAGGATATTCTGATTACACAGGATTTGACAAAATTGTACTAAACTATAAATTGAAATTCCCACTTGTCTGCCCAATTATTTGAAAGGTAATTACATGTTTTACTGTAAGGGAGAGGTGTTTTGCTGAACTATAATTAAAAGTGTGTCACAATCTGTGGAATTTCAGTACTATATAGATGAAATTCAACTTTGTCCTATTGCAGTATAGCTGGGAATCAGGACTATGTCCTATGCAGGAACCCAGCACAGTGGATTCCCTGGGTTCCCAAGGAATTGCAGTTAGTTGCTTTAGTAGGCAAAGGACCACCTTGAGAGAAGGTGTGATGGACTGCCTGAAATCCTCATTGATTTCACAGTAAAGCAGTAAAGTGAACTACAGTTCACCAGGTAAAAACTCTGTCCACTCCCCCAGGACCTTTGCCAAGCATAAACCAAGTGATAGGAACTGTTACTGTTTCTAGGCCTTAGGATCTGGCAGCCCTAGCAACTTCCCAGGTAGTGCCTGGTGTAGAAACAAATCCTAAATATCTAAATGAGCTGTTTGTTTTAACAAGCATTTCCTCTGTCTGAGAGTTCAATAAAATCATTCCTTGAATAGCTTTGGTTTCTCATGGCTACTCAGGTTCTCCTGTACTGTTCTAGTCTTATTTTACAAGTGGTGCATAAGGAGAAATTCCTTTTATTAGAACATGGCTAACGTTTCTTTTTCCTTTTTTTTTCTTTTTATAAGACAAGATGACCACAGAAAAGTGAAGCACATTCAGCAGACAATGCTGTGGAAACTATAGGGAGCATCCTGGCGAACAGGTATTGAACTGCCTTTCTCCATCAAGGGCCATCATTATTAGGAAAGTTAATCATTAGTAAATCATTACAGCTTATCTGATCATTTACATAAGGAGATGTAAGAAAGAAGATTAAGTCAACAGTCTGTCTCAAATGGCTTGGAAGGGACTCATTATCATTTAGGTAGGGATAATGATCTCTGGATATATCCATACTGTCTTCTGCAGGCACAGCAACATGTTCTCTAGTGTGAAACAGATGGTGCATACTCTCAAAGCTTCATAGTCTTATTGGGATAACCAAGTTGATGAAGCAGAAAAAAATATTGCGAAGACAGTAAATTTTATAATGATGAGAAGCTAGGTTAAAGTGAGTTATTTAAATAAACTTGCACGTCCTCCTATTAAGAAGAGTGCAACATTTGCACTCACATGTGCACAGGACTGGTTATTCCAGCTTTTTAACTGAAACTACCTGGAGAACATCTGGGATTGGAAGGGACCTTTGGAGGGCACCCTGTTCAACCCTGCCTTTAAAGCAAGGTCACCAAGAGCAGGTTGTGCAGGACCTTTCTGTGCAAGCATGAGCTTCTAGGATGTATGCTCCAGGATATTTCCAAACCTTTTCATTTCTCTTGGAATATATTCATATAGGAGAGACAAAGACCTGAAAACTGGATAAAACTAACATTCACTGTCTCAGTTCTGCTAGACCTGGACATTCCTACAGAAACCATGGAATGCAAGTAGGTTATTTCTTGAACTTAGATGAGAAACTGTGTAGACACACAGAGGAACACTCTGTACTCCTCAAGCAAAAAAATAACTTCTAAAACTGGAAGAGAAATAACATTTTCTCCCAAGTCTTTGAAAGGATCTCAGAAACAGGACCGATGGTATAATAAAAATATTAATGATATAATAAAAATATTAAAAGACATTGACTCATTTAAGAGCATTCCTGTTAAGACACAGCTTGTAGAAAAATAAGATGGTCTCCTCTCTAAAAAGACCCATAAAAACTTCTTGAAGAGATCATTCAACTTGTATATAAACAATGCTACAAATCCTTACTTTTGCATGATGATACATGTCTATACTGAACTGTCTAAATGGCAAATTGTCAACATTTCTTTGAAATTTTGAGTCACAGCATCAACGTTTTGATGACTGCAATACTCAAAAAACTTTTGGCTTCCTTAATTTGAATGCTACCTGAGTGTTTATGTAAAATTTAAGGATCCTGTGTTAATTACTGAATTATTTTACATGTTGAAAAATTATTCATCTTAAGGGAGAAGGCTTGCATCAGAACACATTTTTAAAATTCTTTTTTTTTTTGTCAGCCTGATAACTGGGTAATCAAATGTAATGGTTGCTGAGTACATCAACAATCAATAGGAGGTCTTTGAAGATGATACAAGATGAGATTTTTGAATGATGCTGAGAAGGATGTTGGAAGGTTGTCTGCTGGAAGCAATACTGTCATAAGGTAATTTTTTTACAATCCCTGCTATACTCTAATTTTGGAAATAAAAAAGTAAAAGACTGCTGATTTCTGAAATTCATAATATTTAATAGTAGCTTACATGTAGTAATTATATAAAGTAGTAGTATAATAATGTACGTAGTATAGTGATAATGTAGTATTGGTAAAGTGTATTTAGGAGGTATTTTTAACTGTTATTTCAGTCTTAGTATACAAAATTCACCTAATTCCTGTTTTCATGGCATTCTAACTTGCTCTTGTTATTCAAGAAAATTTAAATAGACTGCCACACTAGAAATATTATTGAATACAATATGTACTGGGTTTTTATGATAACAACAGGCTGGCATTCCAGGAACTGAAAGAGCATGTTAATAGGAGAGAGTTTAATACTCCAGTTTAGAAAGGAAACTTTTATATCTTAGATAGGTGACTATTCTTGTTTCAAATAACTTCCAGTTTTATTTCTGAGTGGTTTACATTGGCATCAATCTAGGAATGAAGTATTGGAAATTAATTCATTAACCCAGCAACATTCATCATTTTCTTGCTATAAAAATATGGTCACTTTGGTAATACTTGGAAGAGAGTAATGTATAATAGAAAAACAGTGTGTTGAAGGAATTTTCCATGCCTGGCTGACTTTAAGTAGTGCAAGTTAACTGCTGAGCACAGGAGTGAGTGAAGAAGTCCTGCAGTGAGCAGCTGCCTACCTTGGAATAACATGTGTTTAAAAATACTCTGCTCTCAAGGACAAAGGTGTTTAAAATGCATTTGCCTGATTTCCTTTAGAGAGAGGCTTTTTTTTTTACTTTTCTTTCTCCAGTGTAGTGGTCTTAGATAATAGACACGTGGATTAGAGAGGACAAAGCAAGCACAGAATCCTGTATAAAGCCAGGTTACACTCAATCTTTTCCCCAGTTATTCAAATCTTGGGTGCTTCACAGGGTAAGGAGATGGGTAAGAACTTGCATACATCTACAGTTCACATAACGAAGGCAACTTTTAGCACTCCAAAAGGTCAGATCTGCTGAGATAATCAGCCTTTCCAGCACAGCTTCTACACTGCAAACTGCATGTCAAGCCATTGCGAACTGCTGGTATGGTTTTTCTGCCACAAAGAAATGCTCAGTGTGCACAGAAACAGCATATGGTGCCCAGCCCTGGCTTCAAGGCAGAGATTTTAATGCTAAGAGCACTGCTATTCCATAAGCAACTCCAGCTGTTTGCTGGGGGCTGTCATAACATTGTCTGCTCTGCAGGGCATCTCCTTCGGCTGTGAACAAGAGGGAAGATGATAGAATATAAACCACTATTTCCTTCTCAGCATTCCTGATCTTGAAATTGGGCTGCACTCATCTAAGTGGCATTTTGACCTTTAGTACAGGTTTTTAACAATATTGCTCCTTTTGACAGAGCAAAAAGCTCACCTGGCATACTCAGAAGAAAACAAGATGCTTTCAGCTCAGAACTTCTTGAGGTTTTTTTTACATCTCGGTAGCTTAAATACCATTTCATCTCTCCCCATGGAAAATGATTCTAGTCCTTCCTTAGTCTCCACTTTAATTATTGGAGAAATTAAGAGCTTAATGGTATTATCAGAAATAAGAAGACTTACACTGGATTATCCACCTACAAAATTAAAGATATAATTAAAAAAAGTATTCCAAGTAATAAAAAGAGGTTTTTTGTTTCCAGTTTTCGTGTGTATGAATACAAGTAAGTGATGTTTCAAACATTTTCCCTTCTTAAAGAAAAAGTTAAAGAGCTCTGTGCAGAGAAGCCTTTGCATATTACCCAGTTGTAATTTTGCTAAACTTATTTGTTATGAAGAATATCACTAATGGCAGTTCCAGTTCAGACCTCCTGTTTCTTTGCAAATAATTCTGGGGGAACTCATTCTTCCAGACCTGGGTAACCCAATTTTCACTGACTGCTGACTTTTCATCACACTGATGTGATGCTCAGCTGGACATTTACTCAAGTACTGATTCAAAACCCACTACCAGTGGAAAAACTGACTACTGATTTATTGAACTATAAAAAAAAGCATAACTCAGGTATGAAATAAGCTTGTTTCTAATTCAGTTTCCATTCTTTAAATAACTTTCTTCATGCAGGTAATGGTAATGCAGTCGGTCAAACCAGTCTTATAAATAAGCACTAATCATTAATCTAAAATCTTGCTGGAAAACTGCATTGTTTAAATTATTTTTATGTCCTCAGATCCTTTTAAAGTGGTTTCACTGTAGAGAGCACCAATAGTTTTCACACACCTCAAAAAACAGTCTCACCTGTTCACAACAGTATAGGCTTCTGGCTCAGCAGAAGATCATACAATAAACTTATTTTTGCCCTTGAAGAAATACTACAGAAACAAGAAACAAGGACTCTCTAATACTTAATTTGTGTTGGATCCAATCAGGAAACAATAATTTTAAATTATGGTTTTCTGTTTAGTTCTGTTCATAGAAATTAGAAGCTTTGGGGTATTTTCACCTATGAATCAAGATTTGGTTTATTATTACTGAAAAATCTCTAGTGCTATAATTTAAATGGTATTTCAAGACTGAAATAATGTTTTCAGTAGTAAAACTAATGTTAAAGTCACAACATTTTTTTAGGATGAAAGCAATTCTTGGCTAAGTTGTGAATGAAACAAGAAAATAATGTTTTAATTTACTGTCACAAAATGCAAGCCAGATGGAGCTGCTACAGATTTTTCTCAGTAACTTTCACAGTCCAGTCACCCACTTTTCTCCAAATGTCATTTCATGTGCATTTACACAATGTACCCCAACACAGCTCAGGGATGGAAAAGCAATGGGCCTTTCTTAAAAACACCTCAGGATCTTTTTATTATTTTGAAGGTAAAAAACCCTAAATACTGATGGGGCACTACCCACCATTTATTTTCCAGAAAAACCACTAGATTATTACGATGCTCCCTGTGTTAACATTGTGGATATAAGTCTTTTTTTGGTTCAATTAATTTTAAATCTCCCCAAACAGTAGCACAAATATTCCAATACAGTTTCAACTAAAAGTAGTTAAAGGATGAGAGTACACCTTGTTGAGAGTCAACCTCTATAGATACTAATCAGCACACAAGAATGTATACTTCATTTATGAAGGCAGTGTGGAAGATATAGGCAGAGATAGAAAGATAAGAATTCCAACAGTCCAAGTCAAAAGCAATCACCTTCTCATTTCAAAGTGCAAGAAAATTGATTAAAGGTTCTGTCTTTGGTGAACCAACATTTAGTCAGGCTTAGGAAGCTCACAAGAAGAAAATCAGAATAGAAAATTTCTTTCAGTTAATAACAAAAAGGGAATATGAGAGGCTTGGCAATAAAATGGTTTACCCAAATCTTTTCTATTCAAAGATTTATTTTAATGGCATTCTTTTCTAAAATCTGCAACAAATGTGGATTTCATCAGATTTTAATAGTTACATCTTTCTCACTGGAAGGTAAGCAATCATACATTAGAAGTGATTCTATACTGTCAAGAAAATTACCATACAAGCTCTTTGAGTGGATTTTTATTTCAGTCACAGAGAATGCAAATTATATGCCTTATTTGACAATTAAAAACAAGACTCACATTTCTAATATCCTTATTACAATGCAAATTGTGAAAAGGATATTCAGTGTCCCCCATGCCTGTGAAGAATTTGGAAAGATCAACCACTAAGCAAATGCTTATGAATGCTTTGAGACCTCAGCTCTGTTAAAAATAGTAACTTATAAAACAGTATCAAGAAAGCTAAAAAATAATATTTTTTTAAAGTAAATATAATTCTGATTTGGCAAAAAACAACAGCAGGTGAAAAACTCAGGCGAGCAAGTAACTAAATCTGGTGTACTGGCTACTTTGTGTTCCAAACTGCAAAATCACAAACTATAAACAACTAAAGCCAAATCACTACAAAAAGCAAGGAGCATTTTATTGTTGTCATTAAAAAAACAGAAAACCTTCCCCCAAGAAACCCAACAAAATAACCTTCAGCAGGACTTCGCAGGTATTTAAAATTTTTGTCAAACAGGAATCAATGCATTAATGAATTATGTCTAGACTGATGCTTCAGCTGCACTAAATTCAGGGTAAAATATTGCAGAAATACCTTTTTTTCTTCCACAGAAATCTAGTTTTTATGTTGCTTCTTAATACATTTGAATTATTATTTTTCCCATTCACATAAGCTGGGTAGGCTTTTGGCAAGGGTTCTCCTCTCAGGTCAAAACAGAAAAAGCCTCTTTTGATGAAACTTCCAGTAAGTCCCTATATTTAAGTAATGCCATCATAATTCTAGTATGGATTGTGCTCCAAGGGTACCCTCTGTCTTCCCACAGGAAGTTTAGCTGACTCCCTTGGACTGTAAATTACTGAATGTAAATTACTTCATTTATCATGGTTAGTGATGTTGCACCCAGGAACAGCAAAAATGGCAACATATAAACTATTCCCTCAGACAGATCATTTAGGATTTTCCCCATCTACACGCTCCTCTTCACCTTCTTTTATGGAGAATACCAACTGTGACAAAGCATTAAATTCAATTTAATGCTTTAATGGCTTGTGTCTTACTCAATGTGGAAAATGCCTTTTTTTTTTTTTTTTAATTAAATTTGCAAAAGATTACTTCTGACCACTTTGAAGTTGGACACGTGTTCCTAATTAATAAAATTGCCAAAATCAAACTCTGCTCTTTCTGCTTACATTGTGCTACAGCAGATGGCTGAAGGACCTAATCAGATATTTTGTACAAAGCAAAAAATGGTAAGCTAGATTCTCTAGTTATCACAATAAAAAGCTAAAGAATACTATGTCTAATGTACTGATGTGTAATTCCAGCAAAGCATTTAATGAGTTTTTACCATACTATCAAAAAAAAGCTTTCACTGTGTCAGCATCTCTCTGGTCAAAACAAACTGTGACAATATAAAATCAGGCAGTTTTCCATGAGCCCAGCCCCTAACTGAACTAGTTAGTGATGGAAAATTCCATCTTTCTTCATTCACAAGTGTTTTCTATCAGCCACTTCCTAGGAAATATTTCCTCTGCATCTCTAAGTCAGAATATGGGCCCTCATTCTGATTGGTTTCTCTGTGCTTCTTTACACTTAGGGCACGGACAAAAAACAAGCCTGGGAAGATGAATTACAGGAGAACATTTGTAGAGTCCCTCTTAAAGATGAACTAGTTCCTTCACAGAAATACAAAGAAAGCTCCAATTTAGTCACAATTTCTCTAAATTTTACAATTAAAAAACCAATGTTCATCATCTTTTAATTACTTGAAAATCAGAGTCAGAATTTTTTTTAGAAGACCACCAAGGCTGTCATTAAGCAGGCACTAAGGTAGATTTTCTGCCCACCTCTACACTGAAAAAAATTCAACCTGCCTTGGCAATATGATCCTTGGATACAGTGTTTTACTGTGTTTTTTCTTAATTTCACAGTGCAATCACTGTGGCAAATTGTTGCCTCCATTTGTTGGGTCAGTTAAAATGGTTGCTCTCTTTCCTGGAATTATTATATAAAAAGATTCACAGTAATTTTAAATTGGTTTTCAAGTTTCATTTTTTCAGCATTTTCCCAGATTTTTAACTTTGAATCTGAGCAAATATGTCAGTAATATGTTAGTTCAACCTGCAAGAAGATTGGATTCTAAACTGCACCACTGAGAAGAAAAGACAAGAAGAATGAAAATACAGATAAGGACAGGACACCATGATGGCACATTCTGCTTTTAATTCAGAACTCACAATATTTATGGCTGGACACCTGTTACAGGTGAAAACATCAGGCTTACAATAAACATCCACAGATTATTCCTGGTGTTTTGGGGCAGTTGAAAGATGAGTGGTTTAACATGCAGGCTCTTATAACCTCTGTAAAAGAGGATTATTTAAATCACTTTTGCATGAATAACATTCATTTAAAAATCTCATCAAATCCTTAGATTTTCTTTGCATGCTGTGATCCAAGTTGGCCCTGCTGTGACACAATCAAATTTTGCTTTTAGCTTAAAACAAAAGCCAATCAAGTCATGGCTGACTTTTCTCTCTTGCTGCAGTTTGCCTGAAGTACACGTTTGTTTATTGGAAGTGATGTTGCTGAACTCACACCAAATAGAGAAATCTGCAGAAATACACCAGCAACTCTCACAATCTGCTTTGGAACAATAACTAAACTATTGCTAACTAAAGAAAGGTGGAAATAGTTGACATAATATAAATAAGCACTGACTATTCATTTTCTTTTATATTCCAATTGAAATCTGTGGTTCCAGAGAAGCCTAAAGGAATTAGAATTCCTAAAGGAATTTCTCATTCTTAGAATTCCTTTAGGAATTTCTAATTCTTAGAATTTCTTTAGGAATACCTGTTTGCCTAGTTTGCATGAAATTAAATGTAACACACATATATATATATTTGATACATATATATACACTGAAGTTAGACAGCATCTACACATTTAAAACTCAGTAAAAAGTGTTTCATAGCACTTGTCCCCACAAAACAGTGAGTTCTTTTTAGTCCACATTTTTCTCCTGCTTCTAAACCAGTGTCCTTTGCTAGAAGAAAGGAACACAGGCTCATCCCATTGCTCCTCCCAAACACTATTTTTCCCTAGGAAAAAATCCTGTATCCCTGTTTGCAAGCATGCTTTGTACTAAGGCTGGAATTTTCATAAATATAAACTGAAAAATAATGACAATTCCATGCAGAGACAACAGCAATGGGTACAGAATGCAGAAAGAGATGGTTCGTGGCTAGGCTCTAGTGTCATATACTGACTAAATGAACTCCTGAAGTCCCCTGTATCCTCAGCAATTCTACATATTGAAATAAAGATGGTAAATTTTCTAGTGTTGCAGATACCTCAAAGAGTGATAAATAAAACCAGCAATGGGCTTGTGCATTCATTGGTTAGACTGAGTCTTGAACTGGCCTATATAAAACTGGCATTTCTTTAATCTTGGATTAATAAGGAACTGAAATGAAGTTAAATCTTATCTTTGACAGTGGGCTTTGTAGCATTTACTAACTTATGAGGCTTAATGGTCTTATTTCTGCTGTCAGATATTTAAGAGAGACAAGAATGTTGCTAGATATAGACAACCAAGAAAAAAAAATCTAGCAGGAAAACTACTTGGTTACCATTTCTAAAAATTCAAGGTGTTTCATGCTAAAGGACAAAAAAGGCAATACAAATACTATGTCAAACAAGAATCACTACAAACGGAACCAATAATACTAAAGAAGCCTGAAAAAGAATCAAACGAAAGTAACATGAAATAAACCACAATGGTATGATTAATAAAAAGGCCCTAAAAGACTGAAAATAAAGCTGTATTAATGTTTTTCTTTTTGGTTCAGTTTTGTTTTCTCTAAGGCACGTGGAAAATGTGGAGGGTTTTGGTGAAAACTGACATGGCCTCACCAAGGGCAAACTGTGTCTGACAAAGTTGGTGGCCTTTTAGGATGGGGTCATAGTGTCAGTAGACAAGGGAAGAGCAAATTATGTCATCTGCCTGGACTTGTGCAAAGCATTTGCCACTGTCCCATGTGACATCCTGGTCTCTAAATTGGAAAGACATGGATTGGATGGATGGACCAGTTAGTGAATAAGGAACTGGCTGGATGGCTGCACTTAAAGAGTAGTGATCAACAGCCTGATGGCTAATGGAGCCCGGTGACGTGGTGCTCCTCAGGGCTGGCACTGGAACAGGTGCTCTTCAACATTTTTGTCAGCAAGGTGGAGAGTACACAGGGAGGTTACTGATGACAGCAAAATGTGTGGTGTGGTCAGAGTGCTGAAGGAAAGGGAGACACCATCCAGAGGGACCTTGACAGGCTTGAGAGGTCAGCCCAAGGCAACCTCACAAAGTTGAATTAGGCCAAGTGCAAAGTCCCGAACCTGCATCAGGGCAATCCTGAGCACAAATACAAGTTGGGGAGAGAAGGGTTAAAAACAGGCATAAGGAACAGTGCTTGGAGGTGCTGGCTGATGAGAAGAAGGCAATGTGTACTTGCAGCTCAGAAAGCAAACTGTATCCTGGGCTGCATCAAAAGCAGCAGGGCCTGCAGAGCCAGGGAGGTGATCACCGCCCTCTACTCCACTCTTGTGAGACCTCACCTGGAATACTGTGTCCAGTTCTTGGGCCACCAACACAAGAAAGACATGGGGATGTTACAGCAAGTCCAGAGGAGAGCCTCAAATATGATCAGAAGGCTGGAGCACCTCTGCTCTGAAGAGGAAGCTGGAGTTGTGCAGCCTGAAGAAGAGGAGGCTCTGGGAAGACTTTGTTACCACCTTCCAGTGCCCTCAGGAAAGCTGGGGAGGGACTTTTTACATGGGCATGTAGCAAAAGGACAAGGAGTAGTGGCTTAAATCTGGAAGAGGGTAGATTCAGGTTAGACATGAAGAAATTCTTTCCCATGAGAGTGATGAGACACTGGAACAGGTTATCCAGAGAAGCTGTGGATGTCCCTTCCTTGGAAATATTCAAGGTCAGGTTGGATAGGGCTTTGAGCAACCTGGTCTAGTGGGAGGTGTCCCTGCCAATGCATAGGGGGTGGTGCTGGATGATTTTTAAGTCCCTTCCAATCCAAACCATTCTATAATTCAGGTCAAATGTAAAGCATGCACAACATTCTTCACTTGAAATAAACTAAGAAGAGTTAACACACAGAAATCAGTGCTTTACAGTGGAATTATTTCTGTGAAAGATAGTGATTTTTACTTAATTTCTTTAAACCCTTAATGAAAATGGGCATCACAATACTTTATATTTCTCTATATTTTTAAAGTAGTCTTTAATGTTTGGGTGTTCAGATTATAGCAGTAAGATGAACTAACATTTCTATTACTTGTACTTTTTTTCCAGCTTTATAATTTTGTCTTAACTGTACCACTTTTAAGACATACCAGACATCTTTCTTTTTTACTACTTTCAGGAAAAGAAACAGGTAACCCTCTCCTTACTGCTTTCTTACTTCTCTTTTTCATGACATCTCATCATCTAAACAAATTTTCCATGAACAAACTTGTTGGTAAAAAGGAAAAAAATAACAAACTTCTTTTTCACATGTCAGGTAAAACATTTTGCTGCATCTCTTATTCATTACTTATTATATAGAGAGCACAGTAATAAACGGAGACTGTCAAAACAGGTGCTCTTTCAGGGTAGTTTGTACTAGATCCATTTCAGAAACAAAATTTAAATTATGCATGAATTACAGAAAAAAACCAGCTTTGTCCAGAACTCAGCCTGGCCACTCCCAACTGTTCTCAGAGCATTTGCCTTAATTTCTCTTCTGAGCATGCATACAAGTTAATGTCAAAAAGTGCACAGGACAGGCAAAGACAGATATAAAAGAAACATTTCTTACTAAGAGAAATCAACCAGCAGGAGTTTTGCTTGTTTCTCACAATGCTGACAGGCAAAAGTCAAAGGCACAGAATCTTAGTTATGAGAATAAAAGCCTCAGTTTTCCTACAAAACAGTAATTTACAAGTTTTTTGGACTAAGAGCCCGCTATCAGCTCTGAAAATCCAATTTCCTTAATACAATTCATCCCTGAGCAACACAAAAGTCTTGCACACCTGACACACATACAAACAGCTACATCTGTTCAGTCTTTTATAAAATATTTTATAGCTGCAAGCATGTGTCAAATTACCATTAAAATTCAGTGAAAAGTAGATGACTAATTCTTATCAGGACTAGAAAATTCCAATTAATGAGTTTGGGAACACCAAGGCTAGAAAGTAGAAAGGCAGCTGTGTTTAATTAAAAGTGCTAATAAGGACCATGAGCATCAGAAAGTGCATACAAAGCAGACAACTACCAAGCAGAACTGGCCTACAGAATTTACTTGTAGTTGAAGTGGGCATTTCCTAGAATTCTTTTCATCAGCACTTGGCTGCTTGTTAGTTCCAGCAAATTAGATTTTGTTATAAAATATCAGTTTCATTCTGTGGGAATGACAAATGATCAATAAAGTCACAAACACAGGCAATGTATAAAATGTTCCTTCAGAGCTAGGAATATTGACAGTCCATATGACAGCCTGTTTATGTACTGTTGGAGAATACTGTGCTAATATTTAGCATTTGAAATGCTAAAGAAAAACTTTGGTACTTCCTGACTTTTCTTTAAGTAGAGAAAAATTAAGATCAGTTCAGAAAAAAAAATTGTAAAAGTTTTTCCTGTTAAGATTTGCAGACGTCTGACTGATTAAATAAATTAAATGTTCAGAAAATTCTCTGCAAAATATTGCAAATATGTCAGTCATGCATAATTATATTTTTAACATAATGTAATGCACATATCTAATTTTATTGTTTTTTTTTGTTTGGTTGTTTTTTCTTGCTATGCCTAATGTGAAACTCTACCTGAATAATGCAGTAGGAACTGAGAGTTGAAATCTGCCAGAAAGCAAAATCAGACTGAGGAGCAAAAGTAATTGTCCTCTATAAATTGTTGGGACTGTATTTTTTAAAATATCTAAAGTTATGCCTGTATCTTAAAGTGAAATGCTATTACAATCACCTACCATGAATTTGGAAGGTAAAGCAGGGGATAGGTATAAAAGATAAATGCACAACTCAAGACATGTAGAGTATAATGCTGTACAGAAACAGTAAAAAACAAACCACCAAGAAAAAAGCCAAGCAATTTAGTTCAAGTACATTAAACAAGCAACCTAAACTGAGCCAAACCTCCAAACCTTTATCCTTTCTCTCATTGATCTCTTCAGACGGAAAACAGGCCAAAATAACAAAACTGCTGAAGAAATGGAGTGGCACGTTTTGGCCTTTTGGTTTTTTGTGGGTTGTTTTATATTTTTTTTTTTCTTTTTATGACTGAAATTAGAGAACAAGCACAAACTGCTATATGACTTAAATGGTGTTGCATGACTAGATTCTGGTGGTCCCGAGGGACAAGGTTTAATGATAGACTTGGAAGTGCTAGGTTCATGGCAGGACTTGATGACCATAAAGATCTTTTCCAAAATAATTCAATAATCTACATGCCTTTGACTTATTTTAGCCACATCAGCACATTTTCCAGCAGTATCCTTTAAGAATCATTCATCCAAATTAGCACTTGCAGAATATTTACCTCTGAACACACCTGCAGTTCCAGCCATCTTCTACATATATTCTACAGCATATATTCTACACATAAGAATTAATTTTTATGCTTTTGAGCATGTCAAGCATATGATTTGTAAGAAAATACCTATTAAGTCTGCCTGTGAGATTGTAAATCAACTTTTATAAAAAGGAAATATTTCATAATTCAAATAAATATGGTTCTAACCCATGAAAATGCAACATCTGAATATGTCAGGCAAAAACCTTTGTGTTTAATGACATTTATTCAACAAATTTGGTAAGAGATCTGTCGAAAGTATTCCAGTATTCCACTGAGAATGGCACATAAGTAGCTATCAAATTGTATTTCATAGCAGGAAAAATATTAGAAGTTATGAGAAAGGCTTGGATAGGTTGCCTTAGAAACCATAACTTGATAAACAATAGCACGTGTAATTTGAAAGCAGCCAAGTCAAATTTGAGTTGACTGAACCACTTTGACATTTCACATTCTTGGCAAGACATTCCCAACCACAAACTAAAAATAACATCAGTTAAATTTTCTGAAACTAGTGTTGATTAGCAGGTTTTTGTTCAGAGAATTTGAGAAGGATAAAATGCTGACAAAAGTAAGCTAGAAAATATGGAGAGTGCTAACAAATAGAGAAATTTGAACAAATGAATCATAGAATCGGCTGGGTTGGAAGGGACCTCAGAGATCATCGAGTCCAACCCTTGAACCACCGTTGCGGTTGCTAGACCATGGCACTGAGTGCCACATCCAGGCTCTTTTTAAAGATCTCCAGGGACGGAGAATCCACTACTTCCCTGGGCAGCCCATTCCAATGTCTGATCACCCTCTCCGTAAAGAAATTCTTTCTAATATCCAACTTAAACTTCCCCTGGCACAACTTAAGACCATGCCCTCTTGTCTTGTTGAAAGTCATCTGGCCAAAGAGACCAACGTCCACCCCATTACAACCTCCTTTCAGGTAGTTGTAGACAGCGATGAGGTCTCCCCTGAGCCTCCTCTTCTCCAGGCTGAACAGCCCCAGCTCTCTCAGCCTCTCCTCATAGGGTCTGTGCTCGAGTCCTTTCACCAGCCTGGTTGCCCTCCTTTGGACCTGCTCCAGGACCTCGATATCCTTCCTGAACTGGGGGGCCCAGAACTGGACACAGTACTCGAGGTGTGGCCTCACCAGGGCTGAGTATAGGGGCAGAATATTCCATTACTTCCAGCTCTATTTGTCAGTAGTTTATTATGAAACTGTGGTTTATCACAAGTTTTCCCAGGTCTAATAATCTTTGGATTTAATGCTACAGTCAGTAAGGACACTAGCAAAGAAGTCTTTTCAATTGTATTGGTGGGTTTCATTTGTTTGGGTTTTTTATATATTCATTACAATATAGGAATGCTATGTGTCATATTTCCATACCAGCATAAAGTTTTTCTCTAAGCTTTTTAATGTTTTGTGTCATTTCATATGATGCTGGAGTATAATTTTCTTTGCATGCTCATAATGATCAAAAGAAAGAAAAAGAGAAGGGCACTACATACAATAGAAGAGAGAGCAAGATGAGGAGAGAAATTAATTTTCCTTATTCATTTCCTTATGTCTTCCAAGCACTTTATATTAGAGCTCACAGAGTATAAACATTGTCAAGCCACACTGCTACCTTTTTGTACTCTTTAGTAGACGTAAACTTGATCATACAAGACAGAACAACAGAGGATTGTTTACAAGGCTGAGCAAATCACATACAACAGCAAATCTGCGTTCATCACAGACTAGATAATCCACTGGTACTCCACAGATTTTACTCAGGAATCTAGTAAGGATTAAAATAAGGATGCTCAGGCAATCTGCTCTCAATCTCCAAAAGTTACCACTTAGTTGTTTGTTTTTTTTTTTCTTCTATAAAACAAAATTCCTAAGCCTTCTCAATATAGAAAGGTTTTCATAAAGTTCAAGTAATTACAAATGCAAAACGTCAGACTGTAATTGGTTAGAGCAGCTTTCCACTGAGCCAAGCACAAATTTCCCCAGGTACAGAGGATGTCTGTGCATGTGGATTGACACTGAGGGTAAGAAGTCCCTGCTGTGCATATGTTCCTTGTCAGTGCCCAGCTCACACTTCCTCCTCAAACCCTGACATCAGAGAGCTTCAACAGCAGATATCACTGTTCACATATTTTTGCTCAAGCCTACCTACTGGAATAGCCTTTAGACATTCCACACCTAATGGCCTGGAACAAGCTGAACACATAAATAGCTGAGTGCCACCTTCACTTCTCCACAGAAAGAGCTGAAGACCCAGGACACCACTTCCTAAAAATAATTGCATACAGCAGAATATCTTGTAGTAGTCAAACCTCAACTCTGTACTCAAAATTGCATCTACCTAGTTCAATGAACACAGAAGACTATATAGTATGACTTAATACAGATCAAAGCTATTCCCTATCAGTAATACATTGACTTATAAAATTTACAAAACTGACAAAACCAGGGATAATGTGTAGACAATGAACCTATGCAGGGAATGCAAGACAGAACTTTAGTTTTTGTTAGTGACTTATGCGTTTATGATCTCAGATAACAGTTATTGCTGAGGGAAGAAGGGAGGGGTGGGGGGGAAGGTATTAAGATCTGATCATGGTTTCTCTTTCTCCTTGGAAATTATTAGTTCTTTTAATTAGTTCTTTTTCTTTCCTAAGTTGAATCTGTCAGGTTTTGCTCAGTACCACAACCAGGGAATGCAAACCTCCCTGTCCTGATCTGGATTGAGGAGCCTTTGGGTGGATTTTCTCCTCCCTGTCCCACAGTGGGGTGGGGGATGAGCGAGCAGAGGCCTGGGTGGTACCAGCTGGGCCTAAACTGTGAAAATAAGATGGAGGAAAACCCTAAGTATTGTTTAAGTGTTTTCTGGGTCTTCCATGATGTTAGCACTTGGATCATCTTTTCTATAGGAATGTCCCCACAAAGTTTCTAATGTCTGACAGAATAATAATCCCTTTGATTATAGTGTTATCCTTCCATCACCTTAATACACTGTGGTATTCCTAGATTAGTACACTAACAAAAAACACTGAGCCATTTGGTAGGGATAAAACAATGAAATGTATTCACACAGAGTGGCTTTACTCCTACTACACTGCAAATCAACACTGAGAATCTTAATGACAAAATAGACAGCCTCTGGAAATAGGTGGCTTCGTCACTCACAGATGTTTCCTCCAAAGTAAATGCAGTAAGTGGCAATTGCCTGGTCCAGAGAGAGAGATAAGCACCATAATCTTGTAGCTACATGTACAGTGCAACTGTAACAACTGTAGAAAAGAAAATTTCAATGAAAATATAGATGGCAATAATTAGAGTTTATGATAGTATGGGGAGACTTTCATGTCCAGGAAGAATGATTTACTAAATTAAGTTTGGAGCACCTAATAAGAGGAAGAAAACAATGGGTTTGTATTGTTTGTTTTGGCTTGTTTTTTTTCACTTTAATCTACATGAAGTCATATGCTGGTGTTTACTCCTACGAGGTATAAAGCATGAATGGGAATAATCAAGTGGTAGATTTCAATCTTGCACAAGCAATCTGGAAATTAGGTGTCTACATACTTTCTAATCTACTGGGGTCTCTAGATGGCACTACACCACACTAATTCCATGCCTGTTCTACCCACTTTCCTTATAGACAAAACTACTTTTACTTTTTTGGACAAAGGGCAAGACTAAAGAAATTACAGGTTTTGCATCACTGTCAGCTTTGATGTGCTCTTCTACCAGGATGCATAGGATTTTTATGTGACTGGGAGATGTTATTCCTGACATTCAGGACAGCAGACTTACAAACAAAAACAGCTGCACAAAACATCTGACTTACTAAGTTAAAAACATGAGCACCACAGATGGAAGATTTCAGGCAAGCCAGTGATTCTGGAAGCTTTATAGGAGTGAAGAAGAGGAATCCACTGTTGCTGTCATGCATAATTATAGAATTCCTAGCCCAAAGTTCTGATTGGGAAAAGATTTTTAGTATTTTAAATCCAAATGCTTACACCCAGTCTAAACAAACTATCAATTTCACTTTGAAACAGCATTTGGCATAACTTGTAATTATGAATGAAAAAGTGCTGATAAAATGTGGTGAAAAATGCACCACATACCTTCAAATACCCTCACAGCTGGAGGCTTTCACAATCAGTACTTGTTAATTACAACTCACACATGCTCCCTCACTGCTGCCTTTCTTCCCTTTGGTCTTGTTTCTGCAGAGGACACAGATGGCAGAGAGGAAGGGCTGCCTGTTGGTGCTGCAGTTATTTGGAGTGAAATTGAGGCAGCACCAATCATCTCTGCTGGAAACAGAATGGGCAGAACTCCTGCTCCCACCTTCCCAGAAAACCTAAGCACTGGCAAGCACTGGGAGGTGTGGCAGGGAAGGCTGGGCAAAGCGTGTGGCAAGATCAGTATTTCTTTGGGACTCAAAACTGAAAGTCTCCAAATATAGCTCCTGGAAATTACCTTGGAGGAGTTTTTCTGCAGCAGTGAGCCATACTTTTGTAAGTCACAGATCTGTCTGCTTGATGGTCTGAACAATAACCAGGTCTTAGTCCCATTTGATGGAGTGGTGCTACAGGATCTAACACTAAAGGTAACATGGAAAAGGTTAAATGGAAGATGGCAAAAGTAACATTCAAGATGCCCTGATGAAACTTCTCCCTCTAGCACTGCTTTAGAGGTTCTGTGATAAGCAGGGGGGTCTGTTTCATATGCTGAAACTATGGAGCAATGCTCTAGTGTGCCAAATGAAACATTTCTGAAATAGAGGCAGACTTTTTTATTGCTTTTATTTTAAAAAGGAGACTCGGATATGTTATTTCTGATAGCTGATTCAATAGAGAAACTAGAAAATGCATCAGTCCTATTCAAGTCACATCTGTGTCACTACTGATGCAACTGATACAGAAAACAGTCAATATCTTTCTTCAGTGTTATATTCCTGAGGTAATTTATTTGTATCAGGTACTTTTATTTGTATTTATAGGTATTTATATGTAGAGTACACCTACTAGGAAGATATTTCACAAGCTTAATATGTCATTCTGCGCTTGCTGTCACTACACTTAGACCAGAGTTGAACTTCTTCCACTGCATTTTAGTAGCTGTGTGAAATCTTGTAGCTCAGTGAACAACTATTAGTTAAAGAAAACAACTAAAAGAAACAGTCACTTGTTCTTCATCAGGTAGAACTCTATCTATGCTGTTCTAGCTATGTAAGTGGGTTGTAAGACAGGTTTTTTCCAATCTCAGCTGGGCAGGAAAGAAACTCAGCCAAAGAAATTAAAGTTATTCCATGCTATCAGGGATGTTTTCCCCCATGTGCTAATGACACCAGCGTTACCATCATAGTTGTTTTCCAACAAAAACTTGAGATATTATTCACTCCTCTCCCCTGGAATTCCCAAACCTGTAACTGTGCTCCTCTCCTTACACCCTTGATCTTTTTCATGGACTGCAAACAAGTCCCCTACAGTACTATGTAGCTTTAAGTATAACCTGAGGAAGGGATGTTGTGTGAGATGTGCAGGCAGAAGAGCAGAGCAGTACCTGTGCTGTGGGACTCCTTGTCAGCTTCCTTCTCTTTCCTAGAGGAAGTGACACACCATGGCTCCATCCCCACAGGAGATCAAAGCACACTCCACTCTGATTTGCTTGACATAGCAAACAAAAGCAGATGCAGTCTGAACTATTCCTTCTGAATCACTCCACGTGCACTAAACTTGGGGAGGAAGAAGATGTCTGAGCAGCACTGCAGTCATAAAACTTATTGAATATCACATAGCAAGGAGAGTTCAGTTTTACTCCCTTCACGTTTCTTGACTAAAACCAAGTTGCAGTGTCTTTAACAACATATACAAATGGGAATGTATTAGAAACATTAAGTTTAAACCTATGAAAATCAGGCAAAGCATGCAGGTAACCAGCACTGTGCCATAGATTTAACAACTGCTATCCATTTATTTTCCGCATTACCTTTTGCATAACTTATTCCTTAAGACCAGTTTTGTTTTCAAACTCTAAAACTAGAAAAAGCCCATCCAAATTTGTCTGATATCAAACGATGACACAGTAGGAGCTCCTGCCTGCTGATATTCACACCTCTGTTCCTGCCTCTGTTACAAACTGCCTCTTTTACCAATCCTCCTTGATGTGAAGCATTCAGTTTAAACATAAAAACAGTAGATTAGAAGAACTCATTCCATATACCCTTTCTTAGGATGCAATCTGCAGTCTCCTCCATATCTTTTGAACCTCTTTATGGAGGTTCTACAGAGTCTAATTTTCCCTTTGTGGATTTTTTTTTTTTTTAGGCTTTTTTCTTTCTTTCTGAAATCCTTCATGAAAATAAAAGGCATCTCATGAAAGTGTCAGGGGATAAAAGAAAAAAATCTTGCTCTATTTTAATTAGAACATGAATCCTGCTGAGCTTCATTATCTTGTTTTATTAGAGATTTGACAATAAGGATAACAAAAAAAAAAAAAAAAAAAGAAAAGCTTTGTTTGTTGTTTTGGATCTCTCAGATTTACAAGATGATAAATTCTATGATTTAAGCTTCATCTCATGAGCTCATTAAGAAATCCAGCAACAAGAAAACACAACAAAGGAGCTGAATCTCCTTTTACCCAGATTAGTCTGTGATGTGAACTGACTTATTCACCATCCAGGTCATAAGGTCCCATAACTTACAGGTTCTAACTCTTAATTCATGCACCTAATAGCAAGCACTGAGAGAGGCAATACCTAACTGAGGGTGATGAGCACCCTTCCTTCCTCCTTGCTCATAGCATCCCTTGTCATCACACCAAGATGTGTGGTGGGAATGGTTTTGTTTGGAGGTTTGGGCTATCTCGTTTCCACATATCGGCAGATTCTGATGAGTCTGCCAGACAACAGATAATGGCTGGAGGAGGCAGCCATCTGCAGCTGGTAAGGGCTGCAGAGCAACTCTTCAGCACTTTCTGGCCACCAGTCCAGCTGATACACTGCTCCTGTCTCACTGGAGCCATTGCCAGCAGGCAGCAAGCCCAGAAACACAGGATTGTTGGTTGGTAAAGACCTCTAAGATCATCAAGTCCAACCATTAACCCAGCACCACGAGGTCCACCACTCAACCACGTCCCTCAGTACCACATCCACATGTCTCAATTTCCTCCAGGGATAATGACTCCATCACTTCCCTGGGCAGCCTCCTCTAATGCCTGACAGCCCTTTAGGTGAAGAGATTTTTATCTAAACCTCCCGTGCCACAACTTAAGGTCCTTTACCATCCTATAATTTGCTACTTGGGAGAAGAGGCCAACATCCACCTCACCACATCTTCCCTCCAGGGAGTTGTAGAGAGTGATATGGTCTCCCCCTTCAGCCTCCTTCCCTCCAGGCTGAACAATCCCAATTCCCTCAGCCACTCCTCAAAAGGCTTGCCTGAAAGACCCTTCCCCAAACTGATTGCTCTTCTCTGGACAGGCTGCAGCACCTTGGGTCAAGTAATCAGTCTCTGAAGCTCAACATTTCATATGTCCCAAATCTGTGAATCTTCTAGTTCTACACAGAAAAGGGTGCTGTGCAATAACTCACAAAGCTAGCACAGCTTTTGAGAAATGAGTCAAGTCAGATATATAAAATAACATGAAAGAAGAAACCACAGTGATTGGTTAGTCATTCATCACTCCTGGCTTTAAATATGAAAGCAGACATTTACCATTCCCTTATCTCGAGGCTCCTGCTGTCTTTGCTGTGAGATAAGGTCAGCCCAGGTTATGAAGCTCCCCTCCTGACCACTCATCAACTCCACAAACCCACCTGGTTCTGAAACCTGGAAACTTTGTGACTGTTAATCCTTTTCTTTGGACAGCAATATGGTTTAAAAATAAGAATGATAATATTTATTACAACAGTTGTATTAATTATTGTCTTATTACAGTGAGAAAATTACTTTCTGGTATTTAAATCCTACTACTTTGATATTTAGTGGTTTCCATTTTGAAAAGTACAGTTTTCTGATTCTATTTTTTTTTCACTGCACTATAATTGATACAATTCTCCTATTTGTAAACATAATTAAATATCACAGACGGAGCCAATTTAAGAGAAATTTTAAATGCAAAAGCTTTTATAATTCTTGATATTAAATATTTACTGCAATTTCATCACTCATAGCAGCAATATTTATTTTTTAACCTGTATGCCTTTCAGTATGCTCATTAATCTGAAGCTGAATTTGGAGTGTCATAAACAGCAGTGCAGTAATATCTACACTGGATATGGAAAATAATTGTTGTAATAATATTTTCACATTGCAAATATGGCAAAATATGAAAATGTATGCTTTTCCTTATCCAATTTTGCACTAAATAATAAAAAATATGGTTTTAATTCCAACTGTAATTGCAAAACAAACAAACAAACCCCTGCCACATGCTAATCAGAACATTCAGTAATGGAATCAGCAGTACCTTAAAAGTAATTGAATGGAGGTTGTAGGTGTAAACGTGTGGCAGTGCCTTTAATTGCCAACTCTTTTCATTTGCAAGCAGGGGATCTGCAATTTTTCTGAAAACATGGTTTGGCAAAAGAATACACTTCAGTAAAAGAAAACCTGAGTAAGAATTTTTTGCAATAATACAGCACTAAGCAAATTATTATCTCAAATAGGAGAAAATATTGTCAAGTAATAATAGAGATATTCGTAAGAGCTTCTCTTGGAAATAAGTTTCCAATAAGAAAAACTTCCTATGAGTATTTATGTCACAAAATAATGTGCTTGCTAGTCCTGCTTAATTAACCTTGAGAATGAAATTATTAAAAAATATGAAATATTTGGGAGCAGGGGTGAATTACTTATTTAATTTATAGAATATATAAATATCAATGCAACCAGTAGACATCTTGCAGAGTTAGATGCAAATTTTAATGGCTCATAACTAATCATTTGCTTCTCTTTTAAATGTTTATCAACATTGCACAGGACTTTCCTTCATTATCTTCTCTGTACATTAGCTTAGATTTTAATAAGTAGATTTAGGTAGAAATTAGGGGAAAAGCAGAAAAAAAAAATTGTTTTATTAAACCTCTTAAAAACAAAGATTAACAAAAAATGACAAATTAGAAAAAAAGCCAGAGAAAACAGAAAACAAGCAGAAATAATGTCTTCATTTCAGCAGAGGAAAAAACTCCAAAAGAAAATTCAGCTGAATTAGATGTAAGCATTAATTTTTATGCACTGTACCAAGCTGCTGAGTCACAAGTTCTTACTATGATGTGTGTCAGTCAGCACCAGCTGGATACAGCCCCAGCATCCTCCCAAACCCAGTACTGGGAGGATATAATCCCAGAGGCAGCAGCCCAAGTACAAAATGCACTTTGGGCTGTATCCTTCTGAAGGGAAATCTCAAAGCAAAGTGAAATTTGTTCCCATTTATGTTTGAAAGTGAGTATATGAAGCCCCATCATTCTGGCATGGAACACAAGGCTGTGAGGGTTTTTTCCTAGACAGACAACACCTCCCATTGATTTAGGGTGTTAAAAGGACAGAGAATGACTGGATACTACATGTTAGCCCACTATAAATCCTGATACTGTGGGTGTTGCTCCAGTTGCAAGCAAGATAAATTCTCCCACTGCACACATGATCACGTGGAAAGAGTATTTTGTTGTTACCAGCCAGGTATTTTTATAGCCTTTTGCCTTCACGTATCCAAGTACTCAGACTTGAGTATTTCTTTCAGTGTTAGAGGAACAGTTCTTTTCTGATGTGCTGTGCTGCAGTAATACAGCTATTTTCTCATCTGCTGCTGCAGCAAGATGCTTCAAAAACCAAACAATGACTCAATCTCCCCAACTAAGTTACCGTAGGACTGAGCCTGCCTTTCTGTATTTTCTATTTCATGACTCATATTATTACATCTATGCAGAAATGGCTGTAGCCACTGCTACTGGCTCCTTATTCTCCTACATGCCAGCTTAAAATGAAGATATTGTGGAATGCTTACTAAACTTCTCTGTACACGACTTACTAGCATGGGGAATCTTCAGATCAGAACACATTTTCCACCTTCAGGCAAACCTGTTTACTCTTGAGTGAATTTTGCTGTTAAACTACAGTACATTTTCTCATTTTTTGTGCAGTTATGTATAATTGACACAAATATATAAATATATAAAATATAAAGATATAAATTTAATATATACTGAGAGATATCATAATTACCAGAATTAGGACAAGAGATGTTCCAAAGAATTTGGATCTAAAAGTAACATAATTATGACAATGCTTTAAGAAATTGTATGCTAGCTCTCTAATATAACATATGGATGTGATGCTGAAGTTCCCTAATGAGCTTCTACCAGCATTCAGACAAAGCTGAGTTTAATCCTCTCTTCTGGTTTAAAGAGCTCTATGTTTATGTACCAGGTGAAGACAGAAACGACTTCAAATTAGAATCACAGAATGGTTTCAGCTGGAAGGGACCTTGAAGAGCATCTGGTTCCACCCCCCTGGATGGACAAAGGCACCTCCCCCCAGATCAAGTTGCTCAAAGCTTCATCCAACCTGTCTTTAAACAATTCCAAGGAGGGGCTGGATACTCTTTGTCAAGAGAAGAAGTTTTCCCTGACCCATAATAGAATATTTACACCTTTTATTGGCAAAAATTGCTCTTGCAAAAATACTTCTTCATAAATCTTCTTAAAAAAATAAAATTAATTTTGGGGTATTTAAAAGTCTACCTGTAACATGAACTGTGAATGTATCTCCAAAAAGTAATCAAGACAGATGAGCTGCAGAGGACAACAAGGGTAATAAAATAAAAAAATGATAATAACAATAAATAATAATAGTTAAAAGAAAAAAAAAAAGAGAGAGTGAAAGAGAAATGAGATTAAGTTAAAAGCAAAAAGATTATAATTGGTCTAGGAAAGTGACAGTAGGAAAATCTGCAGAGTAAAGAGGGAATTGTACAAGATAAAGCACATCAAATCAAGGCCAGACTGTGGAAATTGGATAGGAGTAAATTAAGGCTGAAAAGAGGAAAAAGATTATCATAATTAAAAAAAGAAGTCTTGAAACACATGACAGCTGGTTGGAAGCAAAAACAGTCTTACAGTTTATGAAAAGGACTGTGATGTGAAATAACAGTGTTCTTCTTGTTAAGGAACACACAGAGACTTCAAGAGAACTATGCCAGCTCTGATTATAGCTGAACAAAGGTCAGGTGCTTCCAAACATCAAGGCAGAGTATTAACTTCTGTACAGTTACACAGATATTGATTTGTGATTGAAATGAAATTAATTTTCTCAGGCAGTCACCTCATAACTTATCATTAAAAACAAAAAAAAAAAATTTGAAAATGGCTCCTCCGTTTATCCAGAAATACGAGTTTTTTGCTGGCTTAAAGTGTTGTGGATTTAGCCATGTGCAGAACAGTACACGAAATAAGTAAAGAGAGGTGATGAATCAACAACAAATCAGACAGTTACAGGAATTCATTGATGCTGCCTGAGTTTGGGGGATCTGTTGGCCAGGGATTCTTTCAGTACAGATGTGATACCTGAGCAGCCTCCATCAGTGAGGCCTCAGGTTTCCAGTCCGAAGGTGTAGAGTCAGATTTAAGGAGTAATAGAATGTCCAAATTTAATATTTCCTACCTCATCCTATAACTTGATGTGGTCAGGAGCAACTCTGGGAACGACCAAAGAGAGATTTTAAGCAAGGTCTTGAGTACCTGAGTAGAACAAGAGGGAATCCTACAGCTCTGTGCAGCACAGGTGGAACCAGGGTGCTGACCCACTTGACCCTCCTTCCACACCACACTCTCTCTCAAAGAGCCAGGAAGTTATTTATCATCCCATGTATATTCCTGGGAATAAAATGTTCAAATGTCCAACTCCATTTAGTCTCCACACTGTCAATTTGGTTTTAAGACAAGGCCAGCTTGAAATGACCTGGTACTGGAAAGCACCTGGTTTGTATGGACAACACAGAGCTGGGAAGCTGAGAGGAGGCAAGTGGAAAGTTTCCACAAGTTACATTTAAACTCTGGGGTTTTGAACAGATGGACCATATTGCACAGGTAAATAGGATACAGAGCCCCAAGTGCTATAACAACAGATGTAAACTGCTTCACTAATCCTTTGGAAAAAACTAAATTCTCTTGATGCCAGTTACCCTATCACTCATGTATGTAAAGCTCTTCAACAAACAAAACTGATCCAGCAGAGGTTCTGACTTCAACTACAACATTACAAATTTAACAAATCATAAGTCTTAATTTGAAAAGCCTACAAAGAAACTTCAGTGCAAACTAACATTGCAAATTTCTGTGAGATATGCCATAATATATAATACATTCTGTCAATTTTCAGAAAAGTTATTTATACAATATATGGTCCTTATCATCATTCTTATTCAACTTCTGTGCTAGCACATTTTAGAGTTCAGGTGAGATGCAATATAAGCCTGAAGGAATATAATGACAACTCGGATCATATCTGACAAGTATAATCTGCATTCAAACCAGAAAAGACAAGATGTATTCAGTCTTGGCACAGCAAATTCAAATTTAGGAAGCTGGTAACACAAAGACAGTAGCATTTGCAGTACTGTCAATTTTAAAAGACTTTCTAACTGCCTTTATTAGCCACATAAACAGAGTAAGATTTGGTACTTCTGCAAATTATGAACTAAACTACATTGTGTTTGATTGTTGGTTTGTTGGATTCACCTTCCCCTACAGAGATTTCAGAATAAATTTCCATGTATAAAATAAGTATTGCTTATTCAAACTCCATCTGAAGGGGAAAAAATAAATAAAAGAAAATTAAAATTAAAAAACAAGTCTGTACAAAAAGGATGCAGACAGACAGGCTGGAGCAGGTCCAGAGAAGAGCCATGAGGATGATCAGAGGACTGAGGCACCTGCCATAGGAGGATAGGCTGAGCAGACTGGGTTTGTTCAGTCTTGAGAAAAGAAGGCTTAGGGCAGCTACAAAGAAGCTGGAGACTCCCAGTTTACAAGGAGTTATGTGGACAAGACAAGGGGTAATGGGCACAAGCTGCTACTGGAGAGATTCAGATTGAACAAAAGAGGAAATTTTTTCCCCATGAGGACAGTCAGACATCGGAATGGTCTGATTGTGGATTCCCCCACTTCAGAAAGTTTTAAGTCTTGGTTTGATGGAGTGCTGAGACATCTCATATAAACAGCATTATTAGAAGGGTTGGACCAGATGATCCTTGAGGTCCTTTCCAACTATGAAAACTGTTAGCCATGGAGTAAAGTATTTTAATGTGTGCCATAACCAGCTGATTAAGAAGAGAATTTTTCAAAATAACATTTACCATTAAAAAGCACACCCCTCAAATACACACCAGGCCAGATCACTGTTTTCATATCCAGTTCTCAGTCCAGAGCAATTCTAACACATTCTCTGCAATTGCAGAGAATGTTCAAATCACAGTAACCAAAATCAGTTTGTTTGGTTTTTGGTTTTTTTTTTCTCTAATACAGCAGTTGCTTGTTCAGGGGCTAACACATTTGGAAGTAATTTCTAGAGCTTTAAAATAATGTCAGATCCATCCATCTTTCATCCCCACCTCTACAAAATGAAATTAAAATCTCTAGCTCAGAAAATATCCAATCCTCCTACTTCCTGTTTATTTTTGGAGATAAGTTATCCTTACCACTCTCGTAAAGATTGAGGACATTTTTCCTATGCTCACCTTTAGCTAGCTGAAATACTTGTAGCAGCAATCCTGCTCTGAAATTAGAAAACAGCCATAATCTTATTTATCTTGCTCATTTTATATGATAACAAATCAGTTTCTGCTATTACCCCTCCAATTCCCCCCCGAAGTAAATCATGGCTGAAGCAAGCAGTCAAGGAATTATCATGAAACTATTTAACTTACTTTTAAAAATAATCCCATAAATATTTTATGGAATATAGAAACCAGATATGCTGAAGAAACACACTATACAACATGTAGTTGGTTCAAGTGCAGCAGGAAGACACAGCTGGAAACCAAGGCTAACTCAAAAGAAAAAATTTGCTAAGAAGGCATCTACCTGGAAGGTGAGGCAAGCATCCCACACTAAAGGCTCACACTTACCATTGTAAGCCCTTGCTGTCCTTACATCAGGGATAGTAGCATCTCATTTGTACTGTTCTGCTTTTAAGACAGTCCCCAAAGATGAGTTTGGCTGATCAGCTTAAATGAGGGCCTTCTGACTTATTTCACTGAAGATGTTTGGCAGTGTTTTCATAATTACCTAAGCTACAGAGTGCCAAGATAAATGTTTGTATACACTGTGGGCTCCAGCATGCTGCAGTTAAGACAGTTTATTATTTATTATTTCACTGCAAGTCTTTATTAAATAGTAGGAGATTCTGCAGCTGCCTTAAAGGTTTAGATTAACATTCATGATTAACAAAAAAGAACTAAAATACCATTTAATAGCCAGAAATCAGAAGCTATAAAGTTTCATAAAGGTAAACGGAGGAATTGTGAAGCTAACATCTTAATTTACATATCCAGGCACTCAATTTCTAGAGCCCTCCACACACCTAGAAATAAAGTGGGGGGGTTGTATCTTTATATCTGTGTGTATAGGGAAGTAAACTGGGAGAAATGCAGGAATTCACATCTGTGGCCCTGCTTTTCAATAAGGGCTTTGAATGCCCATTCTAATATGTTACTCAGCAATACCTGGTACTCCTGCAGCAGCTTTTGTGAAATAGAGGTTTGAATGAAAAAGGCTTTCTATGAAAACTCATGAGGTACATTATTTTACAGAACAGCACAGTAAGAAGGGGCAATTTATGAAGTGTGACTGATTATTACTGCTTTTGCAACTTTTTTCTTTTTTTCCATTGTGTGTGGAGACAGATGGGTGAACTAGGTATGAACTTCTACATTTAACTTCACAGAGAACAGACTAGAGTTGTTTGCTTCCCCAATAACATTCCAGTAAGATATATCATGAAGCAGAATAAGTTTGTTCCATGACAGTTTACACCAATACAAGCAGTAAACAAAGCCTAGAATTTTCAGTATTATTTGTTCAACACTACCATATTGCCAGAAACATAAGGAGTTTTATCCAAGAAATGCTTTAAGCCTGATGGGACATAACTTTTTTTACTTCAGATTTTTTTCAGCCATCACTTGGTGTTTTCAGGTGATCACTGTAATAGTACAGTAGCAAAAAAGGACCAACTTTCTACATAGTCTTACTTCAAAAGAGATGGAAAATTCCACATTAAAATCGAAGTTTCACTGTGAAATGGAGCTTTACCACTTTATCCACAGGAGGAAAAGAAACCCAAAACAAAACAAAACCCACAACAAACAAACAAAACAAACAGAAAAAACAACAGAAAGACATTTTTCTGCAGGAACCTTTATATAACATCTTTGAATTACCCTGAAAGAATTCCAGAGTGTGTTGCACCCAAAAGGATAGAAGAAACAACAGATAAAGCATCAGAGGCAGCACTGCCTCTCTTCACATAAATACCAGAAAAAAATAAAATTTCTGAGTCTTTCACACGGTACTGAGCCTTCTTTAATGTTCTTCTACTCTTCCTGAAAAAAACAAACTTCACAGCCATTTTACTAACATCAAATGGGGGCAAAATGTCAACTCCAGGCCTGCTTTGTACATTTGTTATAAAAGACTAATAATGTAGTGTTAAATGGAATAATTTTGATGGTATTAAGCAGGTATAAAACCTAAACAACAGCAACAGATAAAAAAAAGAGGAGCACTTCAGAAACTTACTTATTCAGAAGTGACTGTTGCTCAAACTGAAAACTTTACAGCAAAGTCGATTGCTTAAGCTATGGTATTCTCTTTACTACCTTAAATAGGATTTTAATTTTCCCATGTTATTTTTCAGTGTATAACAAATCACCAATTTTTTTTTTTTTTTTTACAAAAAACTATTGTGTCCAAGCAGTGCATACAATTAATAAATGTTTTCTTTAATTCTGCAATTACCTGTGCACCAGGAGTTCACTGATGACCCTAATTTTTTTTTTCCAGCCACAATCATCACATCATGTAGGAACCTCCAAAACAGCAGCATGTGCTTGACCACCCTGCCTAAAAACTAGAGATGATATTCCCATCCAACAGCAATGATGATTTTTTTTGAGGGCACCATCTGTGATTTCATCTTGTGATTACAGATGAGGCACAAACTGATAGATGCATTTTAACATAAGCACTTCTAGTGCACTATGGAAAAAGCCCTGTGGAAGCCATGGTATGTATTAGTCAGGGTTTTGCTACTCTTCTTTCTGAAAAATACTCCTTGCAATGAACTTTATCAATTAACTAGGTATAAAATAATGAAGAAATACCACAGACAATCACCCCAATACATAAGAGAACAGAAGAAGGAAAAAAAGAAAAGCCTATTACTATTCATGATTGGTGGTCAGCCCAAAAATGATATGATATACCTATATCTATATAGGTCAAAAAAGGTGGTGAAAAAAATCTTTACTGTTTAGTATATGCTTTACAAATACATAATATGGGGTATGATATACCTATATAGGAATGAAAAAAAAGACATCTGTTCATAAAAAGAAAAAATAGTTTTAGTTTTATATTATTTCTTTCAAACTCAAGTATGAAACTCTATAATCTGAACAATATTGATTGCTTTTTTGAATATTAAGCCTTGTGAAAATGTTATGAAAGTAGCAGAACAGGATGCAGAGTAACTCAGATAATTGATACTGGCTACTGCATGTTTCTGACTGGCAGACTTTTTTCACTCAAACTTATCTGTGCTTTTTTGCACATTCTACATAATGCAGAACTTTGTGGTTTTGTCTTTTAATTTATTCTAACCTTCCCATTACCTACTCTGTCCTTGCAGCACTTCTGAGGAATTACTAAACTGTGTGAAGCACAGATTAGAGTCCCAGATCAGGTTATTTTTGTGTCAACTGGCTTTATTAGATAATCCCATTAGAACCTCACTGGTGACAAAGGAGGGAAACATAATGCCATCAGTGCCCTTATAATGCTACACTATACAAGTTACTGGCATTAGTAAAATGATCTTACTGTCAAAACCCTTTCAAACAGTCTAGAAGGTAATTTAATTGATTTATAGAACTATTTGTACTATGCAGTTAATTTTAAGTTATGCACTAAGGAGCAAATTCTACCTTATGTCAGTTGACTGTTTTGCTGAGATACCACCCAGAGGTAACTTCCCATCTATTTTTGTGTCCCTTGGGGATCTTATTAACAGGGTAGAGCCATCTCTGTCAAATATTCATAACCTGTAGTAAACTGAAGTAATATCTCCCACTCATTGCAGTTTGACACACACATGCTGACAGCTGGCATTACATCATAATGTTTTAGTACTGTTGTTGCTTTCTAAACTTTTGACAGAGGCAAAATTCTGCTTTAGAAAAATTAGCATCTTCCCAAACAGCATCCTGCAATTACATCTATTTGTGTGCATTTTCTGAACTTTTTCTTTCTTAACCTTTTTTTTTCTTTTCCTGTTACAAGAGGGTTTTTTTTGAAATTTAATGTCATATAACTCAGACATTATTCATCAGTGATATGGAAACCTGTGATCATCTGAGAAGTCCAGAAATGTGCAAATTAGAAATAATGCAAAATAACTGTGCCTGGCACTTGAGTATAAGGTAGTAGCTATCTAGTGCTTCATATGGACAGTAAAAGTGTGTGGAATTCAGTTAAGTTCTTAACTATGTTTCAGACTACAATTTCAGGAGCAGTCTCTTTGAAGTAGATGTATCTGATTCTCATTTGCATTTTTATATAAAGGTGCCATAATGCAAATAAGTTGAGCTGTCCTACTTACATGTTTGAAGTTAGGCATGTATTCCTGTATCTTGCTGAATAAGATCCTGACTTGGCAGTTCATTGACTTCAAAGCTCTGCTTTTGAATCACTGAGTTTTTCAGCTTCTGTGCTGTTTTCCACCTGAGCTGTCAGGTGGAAATATATAGGTTTATATTCCTATATAGGTATATCATACCCCATATTATGTATTTGTAAAGCATATACTAAACAGTAAAGATTTTTTTCACCACCTTTTTTACCATCTCATACTGCACATCAGGTTTTCTTCCTAGTGCTCTGTTTAGCTGTCCTCTTATTCATTCACAGTTTTCATTCACGTACAATGACAATTCTGTCAGTCAAACAGATGCTGAAATTATACCTTTCAAAAGGCAAGTGCTGTTATTTATATTACTTTTTTGTTTAAAGCATAGTTCAAGTTAACAAACATTTTCACTGAATGAAAATATTAACAAGGTAGAAAGAGAATTCTCCACCCTGACTGAAGAACAAAAAATCCCCATAAACCCAGAGACATATCATTCCTAGAAGCCTTTAGGGAGGTTGGTATTTCAAATGAAGTGACTGTGCCTGCCAAAGATGTAATTAAATTCTGTATTTAGCACACTGCTGGCTGAAAATATACTGCAGGGCATTTTGTTATTTCATCAGGGGTTCACAACTTCTGTGTTTGCACTTCCTTAGAAGTCCTCCCAAAACGGTATTCCCTCCCAACCTTCAGACTTTTTTGGACTGCATTCTGGAACAGATAACTTGAGTTTTGAGGTCAGGTCTGGAAGAAAATGGGCCAGCAATCCCTGTTTTGAGAATTCAGATTATGATTTTCTTCTGTGTATTTATAAAATATTATGAAATCTTTAGGAATGTGTTTTGATGATTCACATGAAAAATGTTACATTTGGCTTACTGGAATGTCTGCTGTGGTCTAATGTGAACTATATGAAGAATGAGTTATATATGGCTACTTTTAAAAAAGTTTGGATGGAATAATTCTGACTAGGTTCTCCTTCTGAACACAAGATAGAGGAAAGAATAATGATGGTTGCTGATTGAATGAAAATTAAACTTAATGAAGAAACTATCAACAAAAAACCCAGAAACCTACCAGACAGCTTTAATAGCATCTCCCTATTTTGACTTAAGGGAGATTCCATTCTCCACTCAGAGTTTTTCAAACTTTGCATAGTTTAAACAAATTTCTGACAAGTAACTTTCCCACTACACAGGTAGTCCAAAATCCACTTACTCAAAGCCAAATAATAATATATCATCTTTTATAGCCAGGTGTTCAAGCTTCCAAAATAGCATTAAAACGACAACTCTTGCAAGAACACAAACATATTGTGCATATAGTCTGCATATTCATTCTGGAACACAGGTCCAACTGTAGAAAGAAAGTTCAATTTCAAGACATAAACCCTTATGTGGCCTCTGGAAACCACAGGAAGTCTCAGGATAGCACAGCTCACAGCCCAAAATTCTGGTGGTGTTGCAGGCTTGCAAGGCAACCAGCACAGGCAGTGCTAAAGGAAGGAGGAGACACAGAGAAAGTAGGGGGTGGGGATAAAGTACAAGCCCTCTTTTTGATTAGAAAATCTAAAAGAAGAGACAAACCAGGATGAATTCACTATACACAACAATAGCTAAGCTGAGGGCATGAAATATAATCAAACCTTGCAAAATGAACTGGCACATAAGTAATAACAAAAACAACTGGAGAAAGGGGGTGGTGAGCAAGCTCTGGGAAAAGCTTTGAGGCAAAGATTATGACAGCAAGAAAACCAGTATTTGCATGCATAAACCATTCAAGATTTTATCCAGGTTAGGGGGAGCCTAAGAAGTCTCTCACCTGTCACTAACCTGAATTGCTCAGCCATATTTCCCACAATGTGAAAGCTAAACAACAGTAGACAGAAAGAAAGCAATATCAAAAGCCAGTATTTGCATCCATTTCACTAAGTTTTGGAAAGAAAAGTATCATAAATAAGTAAAGTTTGTAATGCCAAATTCTTTAAAACTGAAAACATTACAAAATTAGGATACTTTCCCCCCCATGCTGTTACTTGTGAGAAAATTAGGTGCTATCTGACAACCAGGGGCAGGAATTTCCTTTTCATTGGAAACCTGGAACAATCTATAGAAACTTGAAGTTGGATATTATTTTTGTGCTTTTAATTTACCATCTTTTTTTCAGACAAATTATTTTACTAACTGAATTCCTGTACAGGATTATTATCTCAATGATTCAGCTCAGAGAACATCATGATGCTATTTCATTGCACCCCTGCCAGTTTAGAACATTTGCCTAGCAGGTATGTACATCATTCCAATGCTTAATGCTTTGTCAATAGAAAATACTAAAGCTGTACTCCTATATCATTATATATCTGTGTACTGTGAGAGTGTAACTGCCCTGCTCAGCCATAACCACATATAATATTTTATCAATCCCTTTTCCTCTCTCATTTCATTTGCACTATTATAACAAGTGCTATTTTCTTCAGTCATCCAATGCAACTTTTTGTTTCTCCCAGTCTCAATCTTTTTGACCAGTTTGTACTGTTCTCCAGTATTCACCTTTTCTTCACTCCTTTCTTCAGTGATGTTCAGGCATCTCAAGTCTCATTGTGAAACTTTCCTTTGTACAGCAACAAAATTTTCAGTTTGTAGAAGAGAGGAAAAGTATTCTAAGGCATTCTCACAATCACAGAGTTAATATCTGTAGTCATGTAAGGTATTACTGATCCTAGCTCTTTATTGGTGCTTTACACAACTCTGTAAATTAGAATGTGCTTTTTCCTACATTACAGAGGTATGTGCAGGGGCTTTCAATGACAGTGTGAGTTGATACACTAAATGGAATCAGAGAAGCTCAGATACAGATATTATGCTTTCAGCCTGCTTTGTTATCACAGCAGAAACCCTACTGAAGGGGCAGATGAAGCACCTGGATATTAAAACCTGTTAGAATTCTGACCTGGTCACAGTAACCTGGCTAAAGGCACATATACAATAGTCAGGAAATAGTGGTGTCACTGACAGGAAAAGCTGACTGGGCTTCTTCTTATTGCCTTGTCCAACTGTAGAGAACATAAACTAGAATTATCACACATTTAATGCCATATTCTCCAGTGATATAGAGGCTGCAGCTCTGAGTTTACATTAAGCAACAGAACTGTATCAGCTATAGACCTATTTTATATCATGGCATTATGGTTTGTTTTCAGACATCCCATGGACTGTACAAAACATGTGCAGAAAGCATGGAAAATAGAAAATTGGTTGGAAATAGAAAATGTCTTCCATTGCCAGCAAGAAGGCCCTACTGCAATAGCCCCTTGCAACAAAAGGCTTCTCAATGAACTAGAGCAAAATCTTCCTCTGTAACAATTTGTTTTACATAAGTACTGTATATTCAGTCCTGGGACTTGGGTTGGACTATTGTGAATATGCTGGAGCGTTATTAAGACTTGCAAAGAGCTGCTGCAGCTCTGTATTACTAATTTAGGGCTGGCAATAGTACTTCTATCACTATGTAAAACTGCAGAGAAAAGGGACCATTTAGACTTCTGGTAAAATGAAACAGCACCCTTCACACTTACTTCACTTGTCATTAACAGAGAAGCTTCTTCTCAAATTAGACATTAGTTAAGGGTCTGCAGACTTTATGACCTCTGTTTCTGCCACATACTTCAATATTCAGCTGAAACTTTGAGCACTGCTAGAACACAAACCCCAAAACAATAGCAATCTGAGCTAAACAGAAACTAGATAAGACAAGGATATTGCATAAGGTCACCCTGGTAGGATGGTGTTGCAGTAGCATAAAATCAAGTTCAGTCATCTGAGATTAAAGGCTGCTCTCATGATCATTTAATTGTGTTTGTCAAAACCTTCAATGCAAGAGGATGAAAGCATCTTGATAACTGTTGTAATCATCATATCCTTAGCCTATATTCAAAAGAGACCTATGCTAGAAACTACAGATCTAAATCATACCAGATTTGTCCTTCAAAAATCTGAAACTTGACAAAGTGAAGGCTAAAGGATACACAGGCAGAGAAAGCAACAGAATAAAGGAGGTTTTAGAAAACTAGAAAAGAGGCACAGATGCTATACACTATGGTTAAAATGTTCTTTTTGGCATTAAATAGTAATATAGTTTTAGTGGCTATGATGTAGAATGTGCACACAGTAGCAGCATCTAACTAGCAAAGAACATAGGCAAGGATCTATGAGGAAGAGATTCTAAGTTTTCTTTAGAGAAAAAGAGATGTACACACACACAAAGTCCAGTCACCAAACCAGTTATTAGTTTATCTTGAAGTGTAATTAATATGCATGCTCTACAAAAATCAAGAAATAACACAGCATATAAATACATGACAGACCCCCTCAGATCAGAGAAAGCTTGGTAATAGAAACATTATTACCCAAACAACATGCCAAAAGAGAACAAAAATATCTCAACCATAATATTATAGAATCATAGAATGGCTAGGGCTGGAAGGGACCTTAAATATCATCTAATTCAGCCCCACTGCATATAGAGGGACACCTTACACAAGACCAGGTTGCTCAAAGCCCCATCCAACCTGGCCTTGAACACTTCCAAGGATGGTACAGCCACAACCTCCTAGGGGAATCTGTTCCTGTATCTCAGCACCCTCATACTAAAGAATTTTTCCTAATACCTAAACCAAATCTACCTTCTCCCAGTTTTAAACAGTTCCTCCTGGTGTTCTCATCATCTGCCCTTGTAAAAAGTCCCTCTCCAGCTTTCCTGGGGTACACCTACAGGTACTGGAAGGCTGCTATAAAGTCTCCCTCGAGTCTTTAAAAAACCGCTGGAACTTTACAGTTCCAGCTCAGGCATACAAGACAAGGTTCTGACATGAATCCCAGGTGATTTCAATGAACTTAAACAAGAATGGCAGTGATTTAACTCAACTGAGCATTTATTCCACTGACTTCAGTAAGAAGTTTAGCCAGGGCAAGAGCAAAAAAATCTGCCTGCTTTCAGTTCATTCAGCCTTAATTAAGAACAAGATAGAGACAAGTGCATCTGATGGCCCCCTATATTATCCTTTCATACAAATTTTGGTCTTAATAATTCAGTTTTGAATGTTGGAATAACCTATCTGATCTCCAGAAGAACTCCTCTCCTCATTTCTCAAGCTGAGTGCTTGTCTGAAGGAACCCAGCAGAAAATAATGAATAAACAATTAAGCCAGCTCTGCAAATGGCTCACTACAGGCAAAATGTAAGCCCGTCAGCCCAGTCTGTGGTGCCTCTGCAAATGAGAAGATAAATCAAATCAAATTAAATAAAAGAATCACTGAGAGTAGGAAGGAACAAAAAGAGAAAGAAACAGGAAAGGGATTACCTAGGTCAGAGAGAGTAGGAGGAGATGCAACAGTGCCAGAGTTACTACACCCAACAGCCTGTGGAAGAGACTGTGCCAGACAAAGTATTCACTGCAGCCCATAAAGGACCCAGTGCCAGAGCAGATGTAAAGAACTGCAGACTGTGGAGCAGAGAAGTTTTCCTGACAGGACCACATCTCACTGAAAAACCCCACTGGAGCAGATTTTCATGATATTGGACTGCACCTCATGGAAAGCCCACACCAGAGAAGACTTTATTTTTCTCCTGCGGGACAGCAATATATGGGGAGAGCCCATGCTGGAGTAGGGGCAGAGCAAGAGAAGAAAATAGGAGCAGAGAGACTGCTATGGTCAGACTATACCCTCTGACAACCCCCCACACCCCCTGCCCTGCAGCTCATTGAGGTCTATGGAGTCTGGAGTGAAGGAGTAATGTCATGCCTGGAAAATATGGGAGGAAAGGTATTTGAATGTTTGTCTTTGATCCTCACTACCTGAATCTACTTTAAATGACAATAAATTCATTTTCCCCCCCCTGAGGTATTTTTTTGCCCACTGTTTTAAGCAATAACAATCTCTGTGTCTTTATTTTGACCCAGTAGCTTTCTCATCTTATTCACTCCCATGGTCATGCTGAGGAGGACTCTTACTTTCTTCCAACACAAAGATTCTTAGTCTAAGTCCTTGTAGGTTTGTTTCAGAAACCTTAGACACTTAGTTATATTTAGGAAAGAGATCTCAGTTCAGTAGGAAAAACATTTGCATGCATAAATATAATACTGCTAAGCAAGACTTCAGCTATTTCACACAGCTGGAATTTGGCAGCTCACCCCTCAGCAAAAACTTCTGTGCAAGCACCCTCAACCTTTCAGTAAAACACTTACTTGCCACTGATTTCAGCCATCTCTAGAAGGTGTATACCTATGTCCAGGCTCTTCTATGTCCAGGCTCTTCTAATATTATCAGCTTTACAAGACAGAAAAGGGCTGTAAACTTCCTCTCATTCCCATCTTCTTTCTTACTCTCAATCCAGGTTTAACTGCAGCTGGCATTTGTTGTGGTGTTTTGCCAACACTTCCTCCTCTGAACTGTATCTACCAAGAGATTACTTGGGCTGCTTTATGACCTGGTTCTGTGGAAAACCTTGCCAAAAAATTGGACAAAAACCAAAACTGAACAAGTGGAATGGTTATTGTTCTCAGATGCAGAAGATAACATTACAGGAAAAAAATTTCCACTAAAGGAAAACCACAAGAACTGAAGGTAATTATCCCAAAGACAGTCTGAAGGTAATTATCCCAATGGCACTTACTTTATAGCAAGAAGACAAACCACACACACAGAAAAAAAAATCTAAAAGAAAAACTGATTGGCAATTGAAGCTGCTGATGAATAGAAAAATTCAAACTGAAGAATAACTCTAAGATGAAAAGTCAGTACCTCAGAGCAGCTATGTCATTTTGAATAGAGTTAGAAATTTAATTAAAACTCTAACTTTACAGCTTCTCTATGGTTTCCACAAAAGCTGTATGAAAAAAGTTCTCTGCATAGTTCACCTGGAAGCCTTGATCTAGCAATCAGAGAAAGAAGTGAAAGAAATTCTCTACCTCAATAAGATGGAGATTTATATATTTTTACAAACCTTGTCGAAAATTTTTGGAAGAAAGCACAGAATATAAAGCACAAAATTTCCAGAGTTTAACTGAGACAGGCTTGGGGTTTGTTTTACTTGATATTGTTTTTTTGATTTATTCACCTATTTGCTTCTAAATCTGTTAGTTTAGAGTGCTATTCAAAACAGAATGGATTGCTACTCAGAGCAAGGAACAAGTTTGGATACGACTATCTAAAAAACCTGCAGTAGATTAGAAATACAACACAGACCAGAAATAGAAGTTTTCAAGATTCTATTTCTCAGTTTACACATTTAAGTATCTTAATTGCAAAGAGGTTTAATGCCTACCACCAAACTAACATTAAAATTCTATTGATACCATCAGGATCAGCATTTTGGAGAAATAACTGGATTTTATCCCTATATACACTAACCAAAGCTTTGATCCCTTTAGAAGAAATAAGAAAAAATAGGAGAACCTAGGAAAGATGCCAAAATACTTAGCTTTGGTATGCTCCTTCCCTCCATGTGACTTGGGTAGATTGTTTCATTGATTTAAAAGCCTACATATGCATCCACATTGTATCACTCTCCTGCATGGCTGAAATAAGAGAACTCTTATTTTCTACAGTAATTGCCAGGAAATTCCAGGAGTTACTTAAGACTTTGCCTGAAGTTACCACATTGTTCCTTGTTAATATGGAGGAATAGACATATGCCTGGAAAGGGTATTTAGTGAAGACTGCATATTGAAACAAACCTAGAAAAGATGCTCTAGCATCCATTGCCATGGTGGTTTCATTATTAAGTAACAACATAAGTTGCTCATGAAGTAACTCAGCAAAACAGGTATAAAAGGAGGTTTATGTTTTGGTTTTTTCTTTAGCACGCCTTTAAAGGACACCTGATACAGCTAAAATTATTCTGAAACTGTGTAAAAAGTCATGTTATATATTATTAAGGACACATTAGATGGCAGGTTATTCTTGAGAGTGTGCTTTAAAATCATCTTTCTGCTAGCTTCTTGTCATCTGTCATTTCTTATTACCAATGTAATATGTGTCAGTGTTCAATAATGACTGGTGAAGTACTCATGCTTGATGGCTTAGGATGTCATGATGAAAGTACAAGCTTTATTAATCCTCTAATCAATAGAAGCCACAGGGTGTCTGTCACATTTCATTTATATGTGCCAAGAGTAAATAAGCAGCAGCAAATGAAAACTGTGTTTATAAATATGGACAGATGTCAAGTGGTTTACGTAGTTACTCGTGCTGGTATTTTCTATTAAAGATTCCCAGGCTTTATAAAAAGCTGACAAGCCATATTTGAAAGTACCTGTCTTTACATAGATATTTTTATATTAATGCTGTAAAGAAATGAAATAAAAATACTGTTACATTAATGGCCAAGTAGGAAGAAATTCATCCCTCAGTCCACCTCAACAGTTACAAATTATCCAGTGGCTGGTAGGGCAAATTATAAAATTTGAGAATCTTAATTATTTTTCAGGACTGATACAATGTGTAGATAAAGTTAAAAGAAAAAAAGATAATTTTCTTGATTTTAGGCATTCAAGTCACAGATTTCTGTTCAGGGATGCATCATAGAATTTGATTTTACTTGGCAAGTGATAGCAACCACTGCTTTAACAGAACTGGAGTTCACCAAGATACAGAGCAGATTATACTGAAAGACAAATTATCAAGTCACATTACACATAGAAAGTTCAGTGCAAAGGGAGATAATACATTCAGAAATCCATGTGCTTTCCCATGGTTCAGTTTCTTCTTTTGTAGCTTAATGGCCTTTCAAAAGCCTGTAGAAATCACTAGGGTCAGGTAAAAAAAAAATTCAAGGTAATTCAATATATGTAAGGTAAGACACACAGGAAAAAAATAACTGCAATTTAATCCACACAATTATGCCTGAACATTACGGCTGTAAATGAGGCTCAGGAGTGAGAATACATGGTTCGAATCAAAAAAGTGTTCTCAATCATAAAGCAAACCAAACACTATTCACTGGCACTATTTACAAACAGTCCTGCCCAATGAACCTGGTCTCATTTATATCCATGTGACCTGCCCAATGGATGAGGGGAAGCCTGCGGAAGTTGCCTACCTGGACTTTAGTGAAGCTTTTGACACCATCTCCCACAGCATTCTCCTGGAGAAGCTGGCAGCTCATGGCATAGGCACCTACATTCTTCATTGAGTTAAAAACCTGATGCTTGGATGGGCCCAGAGAGTTGTAGCAAACAGACTTAAATCCAGTTGGTAACTGGTCACCAGTGGTGTTACCCAGGGCTCAGTTCTGGGGCATGTCCTGTTCAATATCTTCATCAATAATCTAGATGAGGGGAATGAAAGCTTCCTCAGCAAGTTTGCAGATGACACCAAGTGGGTTGGGATCTGCTTGAGGGTAGGCTCTACAAAGGGACCTGGACAGCCTGGACCAGTAAGCCAAGGTCAGCAAAATGAGGTTCAGCAAGGCCAAGTCCTGGGTTCTGCACTTTGGTCACAACAACCCCAAGCAACACTACAGGCTTGAGGAGAAAAGGACCTGGGGGTGCTGGTCAACAGCCAGCAGCGTGGTCAAGAAGGCAAAGAAGCATCCTGGCTTGTATCAGAAAAAGTGTGGCCAGCAGGAGATGGGAAGTGATTGTGCCCCTGTACTTGGTATTGACAGAACCACACCTCGAGTCTTGTGTCCAGTTCTGGGCCCCTCACTACAAGAAAGACACTGAGCTGCTGGAGTGTCTTCAGAGAAGGGCAGCCAAGCTGATGAAGGCTCTGGAGAACAAGTCCTGTGAGGAGGGCAGAAAAGGCAGGCAAAGAAAAACAAAAGAGAACAGCTAAGAGGAGAAGGAGTATGACAAAGAAAAACATGGAAGATGGAAGGAAGCTTTGCAGAATGGATCACACAACCAGACACTTATGTCACATTAAGGTAAAGTCCAAGTGCTCACCTTACAATTTGCTACAGAAATCAGGACGTGGAGAAATGTTCTTTAGTTTAACCTTCTGTTAAACTTGCAAATGTAGTATCAAATCATGGTTTTATTCATTGGCAATAAAACATTGTTTATTGATCCAATCAATAATATCCTGTGAGACTTCATCTTGCCCACCATAGCTCCACTGAATCTCAAAAGTGTTGCCAGGTGCCTTAGAATTTTTTTGAAGCTTTGTACTGAGATTGCAAGGCCTCCTAGCAAAGGATTCTCAGGTGTGCTTTGTCTGAGCTTTATTTCACCTATATCCTGCAGCTTTGTTTTATCTGGTTTAACTGTACCAGCTGTAACAATTTGTCTAGTTGAGCAGGTGCCTTGCACTAATCTGTTACGGCTTTGTCTGGTATCACCATGGCTTTTTGACTCCTAGCATTACGATGCAGTATAAAGAAATACAGGCCTGAGGCCTGGAGATATCAAGAAAACAGAAGAATGCATGCATGGGATGACCAATAGCTACAAGTAACTCATAGCAGTGGTAAAAGACATGAAGAAATGAAAGAAATAAATGAAATTATTTTAGGGGTAACAAAGAAAGCAGCTGGTATCTAACCAGATAAAAGGCATCATATATGGTAAATGTGAATGTAACATAATGCTGCAGACCAACAAGGAAAGAGCAAAAATTGTGTTAGTAAATGCATAAAAATGTAAACCTATGTAAAGATTGAGAAAAACGAAATCAACACCATAGTTCTCTTAGTGAAGGACTCCAGATACTGAAGGCTCAATTCCAACACCTGCAATACCCACACCAGAATGAAGCTGCTGATCTCAGGAGCCAGGGACATGGCAAGGGGGCACATAATATCAGAAGGGGTCACAAAATTCAGGTATAACCATTTTAAGTGCATTAGTATTGAGATTTCTTTCCTGGAGACGTATTCTTTCCCTGTCTGTAACAAAGACCCAGACTAACAATATTTAGGTTGTGGAAATTTCAGTTACCCTAAAAAAAAATTCTTAAATTCCCCAAAAATGGAATAAAATTTATTTTGAGCTTATATGAATTAAATATTTTGGGGGAATCACAAATAGATGGGGTTTTAGACATTCTCTTTATACAGGAGTTAAGGATTTTGATGAGCTGCTCAAAGCAACAGTTGTAAAACTACACTCCTGCTATCTCATAATTCAGAACCATTTACTTTACAATTAGTCTCAGCAGCACCTAATTAACTCCTGCTGTAGAGATCTACTTACAAGCCAACAGCTATTTAGAAAGTCTGTATCAATTTTATATTCTGACAACTAAGTTTAAAAAAACTAAGAATATGTTTTTACTGGAATGAACTTGGAATTAACAATCAAGAAATCTGACAACAGATGCTTTTGAATTGTCACGAATATAAATCAGACCTTTATAAAGTAAAACTGAAAACATTTTATGAAGTTTTGTTTACTTAGGGACTGTTGTTAAAATAAGCATAGGTAGTTAGATTTCATACGTCAAATACAAAGATTTTAGCTTGTGGAGAACCAAGGAAACAACAACTGTTAACATTTTTTAAACTTATAGTAATGATACAGAACAGATGCATAAAACTCAATAAAAATCTCTACATTGAAGCTTTCATTTTAAGAGCTTCTCCTTTATTCACATTCATCCTATATCTGCAGCTCTCAGAAAAAAATAACCAAGCAAAACACACTCCCTCAACAGACTTTTTTATATGATACATCAAAATGCTCCACAACTTCAAATCTGTTTTTCTTTGCTTTAGATGAAAATATTCAGAACTAAAAATGCTACTTTGGACACAAATGGCTCTATTACATAAACCACCAAATCAGGAACTGCTTTGTAACCCCAGCCTTTTAAGCTTTGCCTTTTCCAGGTAGTAGTGCCTCTGCTAAAGTAAAGACATTCTAAATCTTTTTGATTTATTGATTGCTCTGGTTGTCCTAACATTAACAAAATCGCAGATCAAACTTCAATAACATGAAAGAATATTCTTTCAAGTATTTTTAGATCTACATGAAAAGACTTACCACACCAGGAAGCAGGAAAGGCAGAGCTTCTCCACAAGGAGGGACAGAACTAAGATGTGCAGGTAAGCCAGGGGGTCTGAGCAGGGCAGGAATCCCAGGGAACTGCCCAAAAATTCACCAGCAGCCCTGGGAGGCTTAGCAAGGTGATGGAGCAGTGCAAGCAGCCTGGTCAGGAGCAGCAGGAATTAGGTTGCAGTGTGGATCTAAAATCCACCTCCAACATAGTGGCTGCAGACCAGGACAAAACCACATCTACCTCACATTGTAAGGCTAAAAAGGTTTAAGCACCTAAGCATCAACTTAAATAGAACTCCTGGAACAGAGTGGAACCCATGTGAAACCCATCCAGGCAATTAAGGCCTATAAGTGATCTCAGTGCTTTGACCTATTTTCTTGAGGGGTAAATCCACTTGTTTTTTACATTAGTACTTGTGTATTTTTTGTATTTCCTTTTTTTTTGTTTGCTTTCAGCAAGAGTGGAGAATGTAGTTCACAAAAGAAATTCTACATTAACAGAAATTATGCTCATGAATCAAAATGAAAACTTATATTTACCAAGAAAAAGCTCATACTGAATCCTTAGTGAATAACCATGTGAAATCATTACTTAGAAAAGCATACCCCATAAAGTTTATTTTTATTTGATCTTACAAGCATTTTAATTTTCCTATTTTAATTAAAATGTACTTTAAAAATTTGGTAAATATTTCCAAGTTCCACGATAAACACACCAGTGCAAAAAATCACTTCTTTAGTTGTTAACGGTGGATGTTTAAGTGTTGTTTGGAGTTTGGTTTTGTTGTTGTTGTTTTTTGTTTTGTTTGTTTTTTGTTTTGGTTTTTGGTTGGTTTTATTTGGTTGGGGTTTTTTTGTTTGTATTCTGACTTTTTTTTTTGGGGGGGTGGGGCAGGTAGATGTGGGAATCACTGTTTTCTAAATGATTGGAAGAATGTTTCAAAATAACCCAAAACCAGAGAGAAACTCAGAAGTTCATTTTTAAAAATCTTTTCCCCATTTTTGTTTAACCAGGTGCAGAAAGGTTTAGCACACTGACCCAGCCAGTGAGGACTTGATATGGGACTGAGCACTGTTTCTTAAATACACACAGTTCTTTCTGAATACCAAGAAGAGAAGTGAAGTCATCACTGACTGTGATGAAGTCAGCTTTTCATTGATCTGTGATTTAATAGGAGCTGATTTTTGATTGTTTTTCAGAATATCAGTTCTTTTCCAGATCTTTTAAACAAATCTAACTTTAATGGCTCTTTGTATATGTTTTTTATCCAGCTCATCACATGCAAGGTTTGTTCTTCCCTACCTTCTATTGCTGTAATTAAAGTTTAAAGTTGATGTGCCTGTAATTTCACTGACAGTCTTTTCAGATTAGCTGATACAATGAAAATATTTTTAATAAGAATGTGTAGTTTGATAATAGATTTGAAACCTACTTTCAATTTTCTGTCCTGTCACTGATCAATTCCATGACCATATAAGAATAATGTTATTTTCAGCATCTTACTTAATTGCATGTCTGAAAGAGAAATAATAATGCTTCCTTATCTCTTTGAATAAAAGGATAGCAGAAAACAGTCGTGAGGCCTTCCAATGCCACAGCTAATATGCAAGATTAGCCTAGATTGCTTACTTTCAATGAGAAATTCAGCAGGCCTGTCTATAACACTGATATGACTAATGAAGATCTATTCAGATTTCACAGTTCTCACTTTATTATAGTTCAATTAATTATAGTCTAAATTAATTTAGATATGATACCAACAAGAAGAGCAAGGACTCTTACCTACACCAAACCATGCTGGAGAATGCAGTCTGGGAGACTGGAGAGAACATTGGGAGATTCCCACTCAGTTCCATGAGTGCAAGATCAGAAGCCTGAGACCTGAACAATACAGATACCTCCAGTGTAACCAGGAATGTATGTATGAAGAAGGAAGCATCTCAAGCACTTCATTCTCCTGTTTTTTTACAGAGGGTTATGTCAGTTTTTATGCTAGAGAGGTTACACTACACAACATGGAGTAATTTAGTCAGCATGGGTTTATGAAAGGCAGATCTTGTTTGACTAATGTGATCTCCTTCTAGTGGACAAGGGGACATTGTCTATCTGGACTTTAGTAAAGCTTTTGCTTTACTAAAAGCAAAACTTCACAGTTTTGCCTCTCACAGCATTCTTCTTGAGAAACTTATGGCACTTGGCTTGGATAAATACACCCTGAACTGGATAAAAAATTGGTTGGATGGTCGGGCTGAAATAGTGATAATTATGGAACTAAATCTGGCTGGCAACTGGTCACGCGTGGTGTCCCCCAGGGTTCAGTTGCTCTGAGGGGCCTCTTCTCTTTAATATCTTCATTAATGATCTGGATGAGGAGATTGAGTGTACCCTCAGTAAATTTGCAGGTGACAACAAACTAGGTGTCTGTGTTGATCTGCTGGAGGGTATGGAAGCCTTACAGTGAGACTTGGGCAGGTTGGACCAATGGGCCAAGGTTAATCGTATGAGGTTTAAGAAGGCCAAATGCCAGGTCTTGCACCTGGGTCATGGTGAGCTACAGACTTGGGGAAGTGTGGTTAGAAAGCTGTAAGTTGGAAAGGGATCTGGGGGTATCAACTTAAAGTTAAGTTGAGCAACAACTTAAAGTTAACTTAAAGTTAAGTCAGCAGTGTGTACAGGTGGCCAAGAATGCCAGTGGCATCCTGCCTTGGATTGGGAACTCTGTGGCCAGCAGGAATAGGGAGTGATCATCCCTCTGTACTCAGCTCTGGTGAGGACACATCCTGAGTCCTGTGTTCAGTTCTGGGCACCTCACTATAGGAGGGACACAGAAGTGCTGGAGAGTGTCCAGAGAAGGACAACAAAGCTCATGAAAGGCCTGGAGCAAAGTCCTGTGAGGAGAGGCTGAGGGATTGGGGTTGTTTAGTCTGGAGAAGAGGAGGTGAGAGGAGGCCTTAGAGCTCTCTTCAGCTGCCTCATGGGAGGTTGGAGGGAGGAGGGAAACAGACTCTGCTCCTTAGTGACTGTGACAGGAGCAGAGGGAATGGATGGAAGCTGCACCAGGGGAGGTTTAGGCTGGATTTTAGGAAATATTTTTTCACTGAGAGGGTTGTCAGGCATTGGAATGGCCCAGGACAGTGGGGGAGACACCATCCCTGGAGGTGTTTAAAAGGCTTTTGGACCTGGTCCTTAAGGACATGGTTTAGTAGTTAGCTTATGGTGTTGGTCATTGGTTGGACTGGATGACCTTGGAGGTCTCTTCCAACCTAAACATTCTGTAATTCTATGTAATTTATATCAAACTGAATCTTGACAATGAGTAAATTTAACATAGTAGGCTCCCATGTAAGATCTGATCTTTAGAATCCACTATTATATATCTATAATCTATATCTAATATATAATCTCATACCATTTTACACATTCATTTCACAGAACTGACTCCTCTGCAACTTTAAGATGAGATCTAATCAAGTAAATGCTTAATTTGGTCTTTAAATAGTAAAAATTATTTAGCCCAGTGAGAGTATTTCCATAAACTTCAAAGGAAACAGAAAAGGATCTCCAAAGCAGACAGGGGAAAGGGAGGTCACTGTATAAATAAAGCTGTTTAGGAGTAGACAGAAAAGGACAGGTGTATAAATATACTTTTCTTTCATTATTTTAAATTTATTTCCACTTATAAAACAGGTTATACTGCAATGCTATCTTTAGATGAATCAATATTTACTAAAATAAATCTCCACATTTGCTCCTTTTATCTCTTGAACTTTTCCCTATAAACTAAATCCTTAGGAATTAAAGTAAGCTGCTGAAATACTATTTATAGGCAACTGTATTTACCCAGCTCTGTGTTACTCTGATCTAATAAATGAAATCTTGAAAAATAAAGCACTCTTTTCAGTCATATTTCTTAAAACTGTAAAGCACATGCTAAAAAACTTGCTTACAAGGCTAGATCCAATGTTATTTCAAAAAAGGAAGCATTGTCCAGCCATAGGGTCCTCAATTCACTACAGAAAAGCAGAGGTGGTGCCTTCAGCCACCTTTCCCATGAGGAGTGATCTAAGTGTGGAAATTGAAAAGAGGATTGAAGATGGATCTCAGCTGGGACAGTACTGTACATACAATAAGAAATTTAGAACTGATTAGAAGGTGAAGCTAAGACACCTTGATTGTTTACATGCTGGTAATTTCCTTGGGATAAACTACACAGATTTTCACATCATTCTCTTGACTTTGCACAAGGAGTTTACCCATTTCTCTCAGTCTGAGAATTTTAGTGGACAGCTAAAAGCTGACAGCACCCAAGAAGCAGACAACACCCAGAAGACTGCTGTGATCACTGCTGAGATGCCCACATCCCCGGATGCAAGCTGTTTATTTAAACACTCTGGACAGTGCTGTATCTGTTAATAACAAATTTTATTTCTCTCCCAGCCCCTTGTCTTGCTTAGTCAGGGTATGTTCTGCCCTTTTTTTCCAAACATTTGTAGATGCTGAGGCTCAAAGCTATACTGGCATCCTCTTAGTAAGGACTCACTACTGTGTTACAAGCAATGTATGTTGCATTTTACTTTACTAAATACCTCATTTCTTAAGTAAGCATTTCTAATCCTCTGCTCCCCTAAAACCAGAGAGAGGTTATTTAACCACCTCTAAGAAATCTTTGTAGAATACTAAATATTGGGAAGATGTTAACTTAGAATCCAGATTTTTTTCTATGTCCTTCTGCACCTTAATAATAAAAATATTTTCTCCTTTTATCTTCCCACATTGTAAATATAAACAAGTAAAATTTTTGCATGCTACTAGGGTATTCTGTGGGACACCAAGAAGCAGGATACCTGTAACTGTATATACTATAAACTCTATATATTATTGTTTCAAGTACTTTTAGTTCTGTCATCTAATTAAATCTAAAAATAAGTTTTTGAACCATTTAATTTTAAATTCTGAAGCACGAATTTTGAACTAGGAGTTAATTTCCTAACAAGTTCATGTTTACTTTTTGCTTAATTTAAAAAAAATTAATGAATACAATCTGTTCTATTGGCACTGTTTTCCCTTCTTGCTGTTTTGGTCACTCGATGAAGCTGGCAAAGCAGATGCCTATACTGGATGGGATAAAATTATCTGTAATCTTCAAGCATCTGAGTAAGTTGTTTCAGCATCAATGAAACACAAGTGTGTTCCAGAAGATACCCTAAGTTTTTTTTTGAACCAAATAAAAAATTCAGATTGTTTAAATGTCTCATGATCAGTACCAGAATAAAAATCTATGGAACCAATTTGTATTTGGAAAAAAAAAAAAAAAAAAAAAGAATTATAAACAGAATATTAAAGTATAGGAATAATATACTTGTTCAACAAACTTCTTCCTTCCACAGACCAAAGGGTCTCTGTGCAGGCACAAGGGAAAACTTGCAAAAGTTATACTTGATTTGCAGGCTTTGGCAGATGTTGGACATCTGGAACAGTGAATAATTACCTAATAGGCTTTTCAGAACTACATAAATGGGGTACATGCCCAACTCCTTTTGGATCCCAGCTAATCTATTAGAAACATGTTTCAATTTTGGAAAGCCCATGTAATGAGTTGTTCAGCCATTTGTTTCAAAAGGGTCAGCATTTTCTTCTGATAAGCATAACAAGACATTAATACTCATCTTTTGATTAAGCTTTAGTCACCTGTATTCTTGGTGATATATTCAGGAAGAAATAATTCTTTTCTTTGTTGTATTTCATCTGATGGTTTTCTGCCTAGAGATAATTTTCTTAAATGATGCTTGGGGAGTTATAAAAAAATATTTTTTAATTTTATTTTTAAAGGGATGAGAAAGTGGCTAAAGGAAATTACTTGTAAATATTGTGTATTCCCTTCCAGTATCTAAATGAATAGAAACATAAATTGTTAGTATATATAAATTAATATATAATATAAATTAATTAGAATATAAATTAATATAAATTAACTAGAAAAAATTTCACCATTCCTCAAGCTATCAAAAAAATGCCTAAGTATATGCCAGGTTGGGTGAGGGTATCTTAAATCAGCTATTATTCTGCACTCCTGTTCAATAAGAGAACTCATAGGAGGTTTTTTTATCTCAATCCAGCATAACTACTGGCTAGCAAAAGCCATTCAAATATCAAAGAGACACTCAGCCAGCTCCATCAAGCAGTGTATCATGGAAGGAAGTTTATTCCTTTAAGAATTTGCTATGCCAAAAGTTGGCACATATCATAAAAGTGAGTGTTCCATGATACTTGTAATTTCTTTCTCCATCTTTATAGAAACTTGCACAAGAAAACAGTATCCAAAGGCAGCTTGTAATTTCTAAATTTCTAAATCAGTTCAGGAAATGCTGTAGGTTTAACTGGGGACAACATTTGCCTGGAATGAAAATCGCTGTATTTTTTTATTGGAATATATACCAATATATAAGCACATACAATCACTGCATCAGGTCATAAAGCCAGACAGAGTGAAATATAAGAAACAGTGAAGTATGTGACTTTAGACTTGGTAGAGCATCAATTCCTATCTGACCAGCCTGCCTTTTTCAATCCTAAGATTTATAGAAATGTCCTTACAGACAAATATTAATATGTGCATTATATTAAGCAGAATTTTCTCAGCAAACTTTTTCTCTAACTATGAACCAAATCACATTTCAAACTCCTTGCAACTGTTTTTTCTCATTGAAAGTGCCAAAGATAACTCATATTTTGAAGCAAAGACTGAACATAACTTAAACACAACTCACACTTAACTTTAATTCACTGATTGTAGTGAGACAGGACCAGGTGCCCTGAGTTATTGATGAGTGGGTGTGGGTTCACCTGTGTCTGGCCTCCCTCCTGAGCATGTGCAGGAGCAGGGGGACAATAAGAGAGCAGCTGACACCCACGGAGAGGGCTCTCACTCTTCAGTGAGGATGGAGAAGCCCACAGCTCGAGGAGCCCCAGGAGCAGGCAAGAAGGGGTAAACCCCGAGGCCTCAGGAACAGCCCTAGGACTTCGTCCAGGAATGGGCTAAACCCCGAGGCCTCAGGATCAGCCCTAGGAGCAAGAAGGGCTCCTTCCTGCTACAACTGATCCTAGTTTTTCATTGTTCTGAACCTAGACAGCCATTAATGCTAGCAGCAAAAAGCCAAAGCATTTTAACCAAAAGGATTTATTCTAAAAATCTACTTTGTTTTGCTAAATTGCGTTTTCAGATGTGGTAGCAAATGATTTTCATTCAAATATTCTTGATGTTAAAGGGGACACTAGAAGCTCCCTGAAAGCTTTGTCAATGGCAAGTCTTAGCCCTATTAGTGCATCAAAATATCTGTGAGCTGATGGAGCCTTAAACAGCACTAACACTCTGGAAGATTTTTGGTGCATTTTCTTAAGAAAACCTGTAGATGTGATAAGTTGTTTACTATTGTAATTATCTGGAAGATGAAAACAAGATTTTAAAAAACATTTATTTTTTCAGCAGTGAGTGACAGTTAAGTAAGCAGACAAGTCAAAAGGAAATCAATAAAGATGACCTAAGGTCACAAGTGAGAAAGTCAATCTTGTATAGTTTAAGCTACACATGGGCAGCAGATGAAGACAGAAGTAACACTGTAGGCAAACAGTGGATTTTTTTAGTGTACTTTCTTCTTTTAAAAATTCATACACGCAGCTTGCTGGATTCACTCAGGAACAGCTGAGCTTCACTGAGTAAAATCCACTAAGAAGTCAAAATATGGAAATACTTTTTTCCCCTTGACCTTATTTCCATTAGTTGAAGGTATTGTAAAATAGATATAAATCTGGTCATATGCAATGAAACATTAATTTTTGATAATGATTTTATTGCCTACTGCTCATTCTCAGCATAAACATCAGGAATATAAACTGATATTATTATTAAAATACCCTTTAAATGGAAAAGAAAATACCTGTCAGAAGTAGTCTGCATAGGAAAGTTCAGGTAGTTCTACTTTCTCTAAGAGAATAATGACAGGAAAGCTGGCAGAGGCAGGGCTGTTGGGGAGGATTTTAGTTTGCCATACCCATTGATAAAGCCTTGGGTATAGCCCTAGACTAGGTATTAGGAAGAATTCCTTTATGGAAAGAGCACTGGAATGGGCAGATCAGGGATGTGATGCAGAAAACCCATGCAGATGTGGCACTTCAGGAAATGCTCTTGTGGGCATGATGGGTTTTTCTAAGTTGAGGGTCAAACCTGGTTATCTTAGAGGCCTAATTTGCTAAATTTGCCAAAAATTCCAAGAATGTCAAGGACTAAGAATACACAGATGGTATCACAACAGATTCCTGTTTATTTTACCCTAGATTGAAATGAAATGCAGAATTTTACATTTGGAATTGTAGTGACAGCTTTTATACTGTTCAGGAAGGGAGAGAACAAACACATACATGTCTATTAAAAAAGACAATATTTTAACAGCTTATATATATATATATATATGTATTTAGTCATAGCCACTCTCTGGCCCTGTTTCAACACAGAACTAAGTGACCCAGGGAGCTTTACATTCTTAGGTGCAAACAGACACCCAAAAGCAAATGTGATATTCCAAAATAATCCCAACAACAAAGCAAAACATCTGAAACCAAAGGAGTTAACATCACAAAATTTCACACAGAACTATTCCTAACATACTTACAGGAATGGAAAGCTGGTAAAAGAAAAACTGTTGCTTTCTTAATGTACTTAGCTTAAACAGTGGCAATACGGTTAATACTTCCATGTCACTGTATGTCTTTTAAAAGCAAAATTCTTCACTATCAGTTTATAGAGTTTATTTAAGAAATAACCAGTTGCTGAAGCTCAGAAAGAACCACAGAGAGTGGGTAGCAAACTTCCCTTGTGGTTTACTGTCTACAAAAAAAGAAATATAATTAAAATAATCTACTGCTCCATACCACCTACAAGTGAACAGACTTTTTTAAGGTTTCCTTTCTGTTATTCAAAACAAATTCCCGTTTGACAGACACTGATTTTCCTACATTTCAGTGGGACAGCTTTTAATTCCTCTTGATGTGAAAGTAGACTTGTGTTCTCTATTTGAGGAAATACATGAGACTGGAAAATGTAACCATCGTCTCTCATACATAAGGTGAAGCAAATAAAGAAAGAAATTACAATTTATACAGGTTACCAATATATTGCACCTCTGTAAAAGCCACACAATGTCAACTTCCATGTGTATTTTGGCTTATTCCAGTACAGTACTAATGTTCTCACTAAGCAAGAAAGCTTATCTGATTTAAAAGTGCTGAAATCAAGGCACCTGCATGAGGAATTCATTTGGATCAATATATGAATTAAAAAGTCAGGCTTATGATTCCACTTGATTTCAAATGAGATTTAGCATTAAGAGATGTGAAATGGAGTTACTTGTACAGTGGCCTGAATATGAGTTTTGAGGAGAAGAGAATTCTGTTCTCTACTACTACTACAAGTGCATTTGTCCACAGCTACATTAAAAGCATCAGCAGATTTCTAATTTCTTATTTGGAAATGTCTCACATAGTCAGACTTTCAACACGAATGTAGAATCTACAGGAGAAATTTTATTACATAATACCAATACCACAAAGTGATTTTCTTACAAATCAGGGCTGTTCATGCAGAATCTCTCCTGCTTTCTTTGCTATTTTCCTCCACTCACATTGCTGCTGTTGGTTTTTGGACACTGTGGAAATAACTTCCTTCTTGCTCTACAAACATACAACTTCATAAATATTTCCATCCTCTGTGTTCTGAGTTTCCGGAGGCAAGAATGTGGGAAATATGTTTGTATCACAGTAATGGAGCAATTCAATGTGCATGGAAGCATCAGTTTTCCTGTGGTACTTGATATTTCTTTAGAGCAAATGATACTGGAAACATTCTTTCCTCTGAACTATTCCTTTACTGTTAGGATTCTCTCACAAGGGACTCAAGAGAATGTGGTAATTAGACAATGCTTTCACTGAGTTAATTACAATTTATTCAGTGTTTATCTTTATATAATTGGGTTATTTCAATTTTCATCAGCAGGACAGCTTTAAAGGTTTTTCAAGCAAACCATCATATTGTTCATCAATATCAGAAAGCAAGCCATTAGATGAGGGATATTTTGATCAGCTTTTGCTTTAATCTTGACTTTTAATTGCCATTACATCAATGTATATAAAGCTAGAAACTAAAAAAATCCAAACAATACATTCATATTTTATGCATCTCTTGCCTAAAAGCCAACTGTAACTAAGGCTATTCAATATATAATGTTAAGACAAAGCACGTTGTAAAGCCTGCTGTCATTAAATCTTATATATTGAGCCTTCTAACAAAAGCTGAGTGTTGAAGATGATTGTATTGGTATTTCTCATGCAAAAACCAAGCAACTCTAAAGAGAAATGTCCACTCCCGTGTGGGCATAAATTATAGGCTCAAATAACTATACTACACAAAGAAGAGAATTGTTTTTATTTAAAAGGTATTTTGTGGGGGTTTTTTGGGGCATGCAAAATAACCTTGAATAAGTAAAAACTGTAAAATACTTTGTCTCTATCATTGCTACTTTATCTGCTTCATTGCTATCACAAAGACCCAAGAGCTCTGACTACTCAAAATTCAGTTTTCCAATACAGAGTTGTTAAAAAACTAAAATTTAATAATTTTATGAATGCTTTAGCTTTGGGACGATATTACAGGTTAAATTACTTGGCCCCTCACCAGATCCACATGTATGATCTCATTGCTGCAGCACCTCTGAAAGAGTTTGGGCAGAAGATTATTTTTGTCCAGTCACATAAACCAATGTGGATCATTATGTCTATGTCTATCTCTATCTTTATGCCAAGTCCAAATAGATCAATATAAAAAGCACAGACAGAGAATCCATCTTAAATCAGTTCTACAGAATTCCTACTAAATCATAGAAGTCACTGGCTGGCAACTGGATTTCTATGCATTAAGAACTAATATTAAGAAGTTTTCAGTAGCACATATCAATAAACACACAGGCCCTGAAACTTTTCCTACACTGCATTCAAAGTGCTGTAGTCTCATTGGTATCTGAGATAGTCCTAAGTCACAAGCACGCAAGCAAGAAGAGAGCCAAGTCCAAAAAAACATCATCCAGAAATATAGATTTTAAAAAGGGCTAAAGTCAGCTTCTCTTTTTCTTCTGTGTAGGATGACATAATTTTCCTGCATTGCCTTTTAAGGGAGGGGTTAACGCAGTGGGATTTGTCCAGGAAAAACTCATTTTGAAAGTATGAAACATCAATGTCTTGGTGTAAGAAGAAACCTATATGTCATATACAATATAAAAGGTTGCCCTTTCAATACACTTTGTATTCCTGACATGGAGATACACATTCGTGTAACATCTACAGGGCTCTAGTAAAAACATCTTTTCCTATTCTTAATTCAGCCTCCTAAAAATGTGAAGCTGACACTAAAACTCTCCAAAGAGCTTAAGACTCTTAAGTGGGATTTGTGTTTTATTTGTACTTTTAATTTTAATGGAAAACACACTGTCCTAATGCCAGGTTTTTAAAGTAAGGAGGGCCCTTCACAAGAAATACAACAGTAATTCCAGGACTGACAAAGTAATGTTAATAAGTTTTCTCTTAAGGATGGAGTTTAGCTAACCATGTAAAAAGATTCCATGCTTCCTTAAAAAGCTCCACATTTAAAAAAATGCAAATAAGCACAAGTTGCCTTGTTTTTATAAAATCTTGGAATGATTATGGAGATAGGCATAATAATGTAATAGAGCTGACAGATTATTTGTGACATTTACATTCACAAACTCTCTTATAGAGTCTATTCAGACCTATGAGTTCTGTGCATGTATGTAGGACTGAAAACTTCACTGGAAACGTCAGTAGAAAGCTGATCATTCATTTCTTCATTCTGTCTTTGACACCAGTTCCTAAGAGATTTAAGTGCAGTTCCTCTGAACATGTCAATATTCTAAACCATAAGAACTTAGACTGAAGACTGTTTGTCAGTTCACTGGCAAAGAAGCCACCTCAGAAATATCTGTGCTAAAGGATAGAGGCTCAGCAGCAAGGAAACTCTTTTTAGCCTTCTTCAACAGCTTCATCTAACAGGTACCTGCATGAATCAAAAGATCAATGGGAAAACCTTATCTCTATGAACCCTGGAAAATTTTATATAATCTCAAAAGGGTGAAAGAGCACTGTATGAGTTTAAGGATGCCTCCTTTCAGAAAATTAATTGATACAGAACTTCTTTACTAATTCCTGAAATCAGTGGTGAGATGTAAATGCTCGACATAGCCATTTTACTTTTTTAAAAAAAATAAAAATCTATTTGCACATTGAAGTTAAGGTCATAATCATTAGTAAGGATTAAATAGCTGATCTACTGGAGCAATCTTCTTCTCTCATATATCTTCTTTTAGCATATATATTTAGCCTTTTGAGTTAGCTTTCTGACATGTCAGTGATGTCATCTGGCTTATCAAGGAGATGAAACGAGATAGCAGCCAGGCGAAGGGAGAGAACTGGAAGGAACGAGTACATGGCCCAGAATGAACAGACTTAAGAGGGACTGTGACTGTCTTCAGGGACACTCTAACCATATCCTGTTATAAACAGTGGTAATGTGAGCAGCAAAAGCACCTGAGATGCTTGAGATGATAAACCAGATATATTACTTGAGTGAAAACTCCAAATTGAAGTGAATATATGGCCTCAAATACTGAAAATAATGAAAATATCTTGTTGGGAGGTAACTTAGCTGTGTTGAAATGGCATGGGATTGCTGATTAGACATTTTTTGTTCTGCTTCTTTGCTCATGCTGCTGATACTGCAGGCCACCTAGAACACTAGAATTCTCAGCTTCAGTAAGACTCTGTGAAAAGTTTTATTGAATATTTAGTGACAGTATAAGTCTGACAGTACAAAATAATTAATTTGACTAAATTCCAGCTATCTGGAAGGAATGCTGTACAGACAATCTAGATCTTTGAGTGAACCCTGAACATTTTCCCTGGGGTCAATGTCAGTGTGTACATTCAGTTGGAATCTAGAAGCTTAAACTAACTCCAGCACATAAATGATATCTTGAAACATGTCACCAGGATGCTTGACCAGATCCAACCATAAAACAATAAAAGACCACAAAGATCCAACTATCAGAAGTAATATAACCTTGTTTGGTTTTAAAATTACATACTAGAAATCTCTCAGCAATTTTATTGGAGCAAGAGCAGCAGGTATAAGTTAACAGATGTTTCATACAAAAACAGAAGGCAACTGTCTATGGAGTTTCAGACAGACTGTTTTATTTCAACCACTGTAATGCACATATTCCACTTGCAGAATTCTCCAATGATCAAGTGCAACTCCAAGAGGACTTCATGTCCTCTGTCCAAAGGAAAAAAATAAGGTCAAACCCACCATTTAGTTATCCTAATTGAAAAGTCACAGCCACTAACAGCAAGGCTCTGACAACACTGGGGATTCAATGGAGCCATGACTGATTTGCACTGGAATACGCCCAAGAAGAATCAGAATCAGACCCTGGAGTTCAAAGCTGAGTGCAAAACAGGGAAGGAAAAAAACCCCTAGTGTACATTAAAACAATGTGGTATAGATCCATTGGCTATAATGCAGTGGCTTGCTTTTAACTCTCAGTCTGAAACCAAATCAATTCCAACAGTTGGCGCTGGACAGAGAACAATTGCCAATGCCAACCTCCTTTCTCCTCTTTCCTGCTGCTTAATGGGGCTACAAATAATGGTTTAAAGTTACTCTCAGAGACCTACACACACGCCTTGCAAAGCAGACACCAAAGTAGCTTAAATGATCAAATACCATTTGCATTGCAAGGTGCAATGTCTTTGAAACGGAAAGAAAACAAAAATAATGGGAAAAATTAATCCAAATGATTCATAGTCACTGCAAATGTCCTGTTTGAATTTGCAATCATGTAAAGCAAATAAGAGGAGCAAATTAAAAAAAAATAAAATCAAAAATCAAAACTGGAGAAAAAAACTTCTCAGTAAGCATTAATGTGTTACAGAACACTCCCATCACTGCAAAACTATAAATGTGGTTAACTTGCCAACTCAGCAGATTTTGTTTCTGCTGTGCAGCACTAGAGAAAAAAACCAAACAGCTGAAGCACAATGACAGCTCTGGTTGTGTTCAGACAAGGGCTGGTATGTCTAAAGTCTCTAGCAGGTAACTCACTCTGAAACTGCTATGTGAAAAACCACACCTCCACAACATCCAGAAATCTACATCAAACCAAACAGCAAACCTAATAAATGTATTACAATAGAATCACAGAAAGTTGGGGTTGGAAAGGACCTTGAAAGATCATCTAGACCACCCCCTGCCAGAGCAGGGTTATCTATAGCAGGTTGCACAGGAACACATCCAGGTGGGCTTTGAGTGTCTCCAGGGAAGCAGATTCCACAATCCCGTGGGCAGCCTGGGCCAGTGCTCTGTCATCCTTACAATGAAAACATTTTTTCCTAATATTTATATATAGTTTATAACTAGTTTGTAACCACTTCCCTTTGTCCTATTGTTAATCACCCCTGAGAAAAGCTTGACTCTGTCCTCCTGGTACCCACCCCTTACGTATTTATAAACATTGCTGAGGTCACCCCTCATTCTCCTCCAAGCTGCAGAGCCCCAGCTCCCTCAGCCTTTCCTCACAAGGGAGATGTTCCACTCCCTTAACCATCTTGGTCGCTCTGTGCTGGACTCTCTCAAGCAGTTCTCTGTCCTTCTGGAACTGAGGGGCCCAGAACTGGACACATTATTCCAGATGTGGCCTCACTGGGGCAGAGTAAAGGGGGAGGAGAACCTCTCTCAACCTACTGACCACCCCCCTTCTAATGCACCCCAGGATGCCATTGGCCTTCTTGGCCACCAGGGCACATTGTTGGCTCGTGGTCATCCTTCCATTCACCAGCACCCCCAGGTCCTTCCTCCTGTGCTGCTCTCCAAGAGCTCAGTTCCCAGAACAAGTATGAAGTTTCTTTTTAAGGCCCAGTTCTCAGTTTGAAGTCTATCTAAATGTTGGTACTATTTTATATCTGCTTTGCATTTATTATGTGCAACACTTAGCAATGCAGCCAAGCATAGCAACGCATTTAAATATTCACTCCATTTTAAGAAAAGGGGCCAGTCATGGAATTTAATCACAAAACTAAGGATTTTGGCTTTGCATTAAACTCTGGTAATTGGCCAATAATGTTAAACTTGTTTCATACTTCCCATAAGAACAAAAAAAGGGTGTGAATACTAAGACAAGGTATTAAAAAACATAATAGTGGTGGTAATAATGGTAACCAATTTTTACTTACAAAAGATGAAAGATTTCAAAAGAAAAGCTTACATGCTGTACTGTCTGGGAAATTAAAATGTCTCCTGCTTTTATATGTACGAGGACTGATCTGTTGAACTTTTAATAAATAGTTTGCAATGAGCACAAAGCTATGCCAAACTAATAAAGTCTTCATAAAGTACAAAGGTGGATTAGCCAACTTTCCAACCTTGTCCAATATCAGACTGAAGTAAAGGGAAATCCTCTCAGGTTACATAAAGGGCATCATGCAAAGAAAAAAAGTAATTTTTTGTTTTCAATTCTTGCTTGACGTTAGAAATATAAGAAATAATGAGTCCCCAAAAATTAACTTTTTAATGCAATTCAATTTTATGTCACTCATTTCATTTCACTGACACATAAGATGCCTTTACTGGTATCTGCTGACCAGAAACTGTTAGACAAAAAAAGGTGGTAAGAGGAATTTTTGGATTTGATGGTACATACAGTTAAACAGTTTCTTCTTAATGGAGGTTTTCATTACTTGCGTGGTGCTTTTGGTCTAAATCCATCCCTAACATAATTTTAAGTACTGTGAAACAGGGACACTTTTTTTATCTGTGTTGTTTCACTAGACTGGGAAAAAGAATCAATAGTCTCTTATTACGTGAAGATGCAGCGCCTTAGATTGAAACAGTGACATATTAAATTAATCAATAAGATGACATATTAGATTAATCAATAAGAAATGAGTTCACACAAGGGTAGCTGAGAGCATAGGAGAATGTGAAACCCCAGGAACTGGGACAGCTTTCTGCTAGAGGTCTGGAGAAGTTTTGTGTTTGCTCGTGGCACATAGAAAAGAACATGAGTTATGTATCTGGCTTCCCATAAAATATATGTTTAAAAGTAACTAACTGAGGAGATGCCTTAGAAGGAAGAAACACAGGGAACGTCTAATTGGGACTCATTGATTATTTGTTACAATAATTGTCATCTATGTATTTACTTTTTTATTTATTATTTTATTTATTTATTATTATATTTATTTATTATTATTATTTATATGTATTTACTTTTTTTAAAATTTATTTTACTTTTGTAGGATGCTCAGTTATGAGTGCTTGCTGATAAGAAGAAAATTCTGGCTCTGTAAAAGGATGGGAGGAGACAGCTTGACCATTGGCTCTGCAAACTACACAGAAACTTGTACAGATTCCTTTGATGCCCTGTATGTACAACATATCTTACTTCACAGTGCTGAAATGTCAGGCTTGAACGCAAGTTCTATAGAATGGACTCATATAAGTAAGTCCCTTCCTCTGTGAACCAAGAGACATAAGAGCATATTATGGCAAACACTGTTAACAATCAGAAATTAATTTCTGTTTTTACACAACAAAGACAGAGTTGAAAAATAGAAATAAACTAGGTTATGAATATGAATGAACAGATCTTGATCTTAACTTGATTACTTAGAATTATAGATTCAATATAAATATTTTCAAATATCAGAAATATTTCATCTGGTTTTAATTAGTAAAAGAAAAGTTAAAGCACAAAGTGAGGACAGATGTCTTTGGCAACTTTCTTTTAAGCACTAGGCAGGTCATATGGTAATCATGTTTTTCAATAGGGGTATTTAAGTTAGGTTTTACAGTAAAGCAGAACCTACAATAAAATATGTTTTATTTAAGATAAATCTTTGTAAGTGGGTGAGACACCAGAAATATGGAAGGAGTCATTAGAGTGGAGGAAGAGAGAAGCCTTAAAAACTTCATGAATAAATGATAAGTCATGTCCAAAATTGAATACATCAGCTCTGAAAGAGATAAAATACTGAAAATTAATTACTCATTACATGAACAATAATAGCTGAAAAAAGAATTTGTAGAAGAGCTGGGGGGGGGGGCTGGAAAACTGAAACAAAAACAAACTCTGCTGGACCAAACAAGGATATAAAACCACAAGTGACATACTAAGTGATTTCTTATCTCTTCAGTATTTATAGACATTTCTTTTAAATTAGAGCTGACGGAAGGCACCTTTACATCAACCTATATGAGGGGAAAAAAGCTACACTAAAGCAGAATGGTGAAAAACTGACCAGAATGGTATCCAGCTGTCCAGCACATGAAACAGAGTGAGAAAAGGCAGTATTGCTTTTCAGCTTTTAGCAGTCTAGAGCACTTTCTAAAATCTTCAAACTGATAAACTGAACTTGATTAATGAAGTTTGTATCTGACACTACAACTGCTTTATGTTCAAAATTGTACTCAGTGGAGGTTTTCTGCCTGCTTTTAGCCTTGCCTTTTCTTTAAAAAGATACTAATATATAAAATAAAATTAAGAGGTGCTGGTTTCACAAAAGTCAGAGCTGCATTTTCCCCAAAACATAAAATTTTTTTCTGGTACATTATTTGAAGTTTGACTTGATACTTTACTGCTATTTCACCATTTCAGAGTCTCAAGCTACACGTATAAGTACTTGAGAATAGAAAATATACACACTAATTTGGGAAAGTGTATTATATCATGCCCTTATAAGCAGGGGAAGGCTAATCAAATTCTTAACTGATTTTTTTTTTTGCAGTACTCACTGACTTATTGATTCTGATTTATTTTAGCTAGGCCTGAGTTTTATCTGGAGCAGTCTGACTTAGATTTCCTGCTGGAATTACTCACAAAAGCAAATTAAATAAGTTAAAGTTTGGAAGCCTTTTTATTCCTGTTTGGTGAGCAAGGTGCAACCTGATATGCCTAAACTGGGAAGAGCTATGTCTCTAAAGTGTAGATTTATGTTTTCTTATTCCCAATATGATAATTTTTTGTTAAAATTTTATTAAACAGAAAAAAAGATTTGATAAAGTAAGTGGCTTATTTTCTATTTTGTTTTCTTACAAAACTCTAAGGAGTTCAGGTTTTTTTCTGCCATGTTTCTCTCATCTTCTCCCTTCCCTTCTACCAATCAACAGCCTTCAAACATCTAACAGGCTTTTTGCTCATTACCCTGAAAAAAAATAATTAAAGAATGGAGAAGAAACCTCCGATTTTATTTATGGTAATGTAAGATTTGCATTACAGCTCAGCATTTTAATGAGTGAAGAGCCTTCATTCATTAAATTTCTGGCACTTGCTGCAAGCACTGTAGTTTAAATTTCACATTCTTTGGTTTCTTCTGCCTCCATGATCTCAAGAAGTAGAGCTCCAGCAGTTTCACTGCAATCAGACTTAGCTACTAAAACATGCTTTTCATTAAATTACTAGAAAAATAAAAATAAAACCAAAGCTGGCATGAAATTAGGTTACACAGTAGGAAATTATTTACAGCAGCACACCAAGCCCTACACCAGGGAAAGTAACACTGTCTGAGCCTGCAGAATTTATGCAGCTTGACTGTATTACAACTGCAGGTCGACAGCTGGTTATTATGTACACCTAATTTATCCAAGCACTAAATACTAGAAGCAGAGAAATCTATTCACCTAAGGCTTATTGTTCAAGTTGGTTTAGTACTTTATGTTGAAAATAAAATGTAGAATAAATTAGGAGCAACTCCTCCCCTCACTCGCTCCATAGTTCACGATGCTTCACAGTGTAAATACACTGAATGAAATTTCTTTAATCAAATTATAAATCTGGAAATGACCCTAATTCCTGCTGGCTTGCCAAAATATCTACAATAATAATTCTAAATTCTAACATTTCTTAGATAAACAAGAAAAGGCATCAGAAGACTTAAAGTATACCTGACACCAAAGGACTATCTACAGTCTGTAACAAGAAGGAAAAAACCCAGCAAACCAGTCTCTGTTAATTTGGTACTGAACTAATTTTAATATGGGCTACTTCTATCACTAAAAAGTATACTAAAAAAGCTATGTGACAGAATGCTAAAAATTAAAGTCTGTCTTGGATATTATGCTCTGTCATAAAAACACCTGGGACAGTCTATATCCCCTGTGCTTACAAGACAAGATTTCTGCAGGAAGACAAAACCCAAAGTTTATTCCTCCTTCTGGAGCCTTAATCTACACATAAATCTGAAGGCATGCAGTTGTCTTCCTGTCTAACCAGAGGTGCCTCTTTCTTTTCTGTGCTATGTATGCTACTCATCTGTAAGTGCATGGAGTCTCTAGAGAAAATGTCACAGCAACAGGCCAAGGAGAAACGAGCTCCTACATCATAAACAAAGCCTACACTGAAGTTGTATACAAGGTCTGAACAAGACATTACTAGGTTCTTGTTCAAAAAACTGTGAAGAATCATTACCAAGTTCTTGTTAAAAATAATTTGCCTTTGTTAAGGTAAATAATCCAAATAAACTGTTTTGTACCTTTTTTACTTTACTGTGAAAAAAGTAAGTGCGTATACAGAAATGTCAAGTAATTTTCTATTCAAATCACTTCCTAACTTAAAAGTAAATTTCTAGCTTTCTCACAACTCTCAGTGTGCAAATGGATTAGTCTTTTTTTGTGCTTAGCAGGCTTGTGCAGGAAACAGGGTATAAAAATCTACTGGTATATATTTGAAGAACAAGGTTGATTTGCTGTCACTGCCTCATGTGGACAGATGTCTTCACTCCAAAGGAATACAAAGCAATAATTTTACAGAACACTTCCTAAAACTTAAAATTGCTGTTCCAAAATAAATCTGTTCAAATTATTCAAGTTTATGTAAATGTGGGAGTAATTTTCAGAACTACTTTGTTCATAGGGGAGAATACACAACAGGTTGGTTTATTAATATTTGCAATGAAATGCAGCAGTGAACATTGAAAAAAAAAAAAACCCAACTTCTGGAATTGCTCAGAGAATCTATTCACTATACAACTACCATCAAAGGTAGGTCATTACTTTGCCAACTTGAACTCCCCAAGATTGCTAAATCAAGCCAACATTTTTTATTCTATCAAACAGATGTGCTAAGAAATATGATACCCTGCCTAAAATTCAACTGCCTACTCACTTTATTATGCCATATCTTGTGGATATATTTCATATTCATGCAAGCATTCACCCTTGTGTTTAGCTTGTTGCTCCATCTCAGGTATCACTTGCTCAGGTTGCATTTAATCTTTTTAATATGCTACCTCATAAATCATTGTCTAAGGTAAAAATTCTTGGTTTTCTTGTTTCTTGCCTCTACTTTGGCTCATCTCTTTTCAAACAATTTACTTGTATGTGTTGCCATTGAATACAAAGGTCTCAAAATCTTAATAATATATCAAACAAATCAATTTTGGGGGTTGAAGAGTGAAAAAAAAAAAAACATTCAACAATAGTCTATTTATAAATAACAGTAACTGAAGAGTAAAGCACTTTCTGGAGCAGTTCCAAGTTCCAAGCAATCTCTCCTATTACCATAAATGTTATCTCCCTTATTGTGTGTTTCTGCTCGTCTGACTTTTATTTGTACCCCACTGACAGTCTGTTTATACAACATGCACTGAATACAAGGAAAATTCAGAGTTTTGTAGAGTGCATGCTGTCAGTTTTCTTCTTAAAAATTAATGCTTCTAAATATACTTCTATTTACTCATTGTAATTTACTAAATGTACTGTTTACAATGATCCTTGCAACTAGTTTCCTAGTACTAAGAGGAACTGTTTTTAAATACAGACATTACAAATACATTTATTTAGTATGTATTTACAGTAAAAATTCACTAATATAGGGAAATGGGAGAAATCTAATCAAACCATTTACTTTTTGTCTTAATTTGAATCAGTGTCCAGGTGTCTTCTGGAAGAACTGGTACAAGAATTGGTATGAGAGACACTGGTTATTCTCCAGTCAAAAGAAAGAATGAAAAAAAAAACTTGCTCTATAATAACCAAGGGATGAGTAATTTACATTCTATAGCAAGCTTATCACTCTGCACCATTCATAGCCAAGAAAATATTTTGTAAACAGATTTTCATGACACAATCCATGGGGAAATGCATGATGCTTGCTAGATAAAATTCTGATGAAGAGAAAGCTATGGTAGCTTTCCTTTGATTTCCATGTGTGCTAAAAATCCAGAACACACAAAATGACATCACAACCTTATCTCAGTAGCCATATTTAACACAGGTTAAGGAGAGCCTTGCAACATCTTAAGTCAGGTGGAATTCAGAGTTTCTGCCTCCTACCTAATGCACTGCATGAACACTTCTGTGCTGTACCACAGACCCACTGGCACCAGGCTCCTTTAAAATTTCAGGACCTGCCTCTGGAGATGTCAAAATGACATCTGTACCTTAATAACTGCAATGCTATAATTGCACAAGTATGTTGTGAGGACTAAATGTTAAAAGACAGGCTGACTATGACTTTGTCAGGACTTGCAAAGAATGCCCATAAAACAAAGCTTGAGGAGACAAACATAGAAGCAGCAAGTGGAGAGCATTACATGGGAAGTTCTCTTTGTCAAACCCAGATGCCCATCTGAGGTGTCTGGGCACTAACACATGTAGCAGTTTCTGCATTCAACATCATGTTCATTCTGGCTGCAGACTACAAAATAAGCAGCTGGAATTCACCCTCCAAACTACCTCCAAAGACCTTTATTCTCTTGCTTAACCTGCTGGAAGAGTTTTGCTGGCCTGTCACTCCTTTGGCATTTTTTGCCAAATTGTAGTATATATTAATTCAAATATAATTTCAAAACCACTGACTTTAAATATTAAACTCCTTACCCTCAACCTGTTTAACTATGTTTACCTTTTATCTATTTCTTTTCATTTTCCTTTAAGTGTTTTTTTGTCTTAAAAATGCTCTTGGAATGAAATTACCTGGCTGTTTCTTTTATATAAAGATGTTAAATTTAAGTCCATCGTGATCCCTAGTACATCTTGAATCAGATCTAAATTGAGTGCTACATCCCTTGAAGCTTTCTGACTGACTGTGCTGAAAAGCACTGACTTAAATTTTAGATATGACAAGAGCAAGCATTCTGTCCTGGTATGACATTTATTCAAGATTTATGAAGTTAACTGAAGCCTTCCATTATTGCTATACTTTGTAACACTCTTAGTTTTGTGTGCTTCGTGTTCTTTGTCACTTATCTTCATTGTATGGTACAAAGTACAGACCTGATGTAATTCTCTCTGCATTTGGATACCACATTAAATCCACAGAGATTCTATTGTACTGCTGAAACTGCTGCCTGAACTATCTTATCTGACTTGGAGTTAATACATGATGCTAGTCATGAACTGTAAAACCCACCATAAAGTTATAATGAAACGTCTAAGTTGGAGTTACTATATCAAACATTTCTATCAAGACAACTATTTTTATCACTAACTTCATTTAAATGAATCCAACTTAATTCAGTCATTCAAGGATAACAGTCTTTAGGTATGGGGTATTTATGCAGAAAGTCTGTTTACATGTACATTTCATAATTTAAACTTAATTAAAAGATCTCTATTTCCTACTCCTTTGCTTGCTCAATTACTTCACCAGATGTACAGGATTTAAAGCTCAGTCCTGAAACTGTAGACCATCCTGTACCACTATCCTATTTTGTTCCAAGTGCCTTCACTCAGAACTTGCTTTAAAAAGCATCTTACTACTTAAATATTTATAGATCTCTCCTACATGATGCATATGTCCCTGAGCTGCTGATAAATCTGTATTCTTCTTTCTAACAATATATTGTCTAATGTCACTGAAACTGTCTGTCTTGGTGGAACAAGGTTTTTCATCAGAAATAGGAATGCAGAATATTCCAAATGCTGCTACACTGTCTTTACCTTCCAGACAGCAAGACAGATTTTGCTTTCAAGACTACTGGGCTTTTTGAACGTGTAACTCTTACCCACACACACTATGACCATGTAAGATTCTCCCTTGCTGAGATCTTTTAGATCTTTTCATTTTCTTAGCAAGCAAACTACCAAACTTCTCCCTGACATCAAAAATCTAGTCAATTAAATTTGTCAAAAAATGTAATAGCTCAGTTACTACATTCTCAGTCAGTTTCAATCCCTGATGCCAGACAGCTATTTCTTCTTCAAGATACTATAGTGCTGTTATTCAGCACAATGAGAAGGGTGTGCTGGTGAGGGCAAAGAAGAGAGGCTGAGGGCCCAGAGCACAGACTACTCCAGCACATTGACTAATATTTTGTCTGTGTACTTCTCTGTCTCAGTTCCTCCAGTGCAACAGGGTTAGTCTCAAAAAGGAATACTCTGTTCCAGGGGGCTACAACCTACCTGCACTGAATTCATAGCTACACCATCTACTGAAGTGATCAATTTGTGAAGAATTTAGGGCTCTATTCTAACCCTCCTGACAAACTCTGAGAAGATAACAGGGGATTCTCTGCCTTTTTTAACATAAGAAGAGTCAGATGGCCTCTGCAGATGTTACACAATACCATCTTGCTATGAGTCAAATACAAGACCACTGCATTTTGAAAGATTTCAGATATTCTTTCAGAGAAATACAATTACACACATTTGATTTGCAATTCTCAAAAGCAGTAACAGAATATTATGTACAGAGCACTGAAAGATAAAAAGAACACACAGTCCCACAATTAATTTAATTTCTACTGCCAGATGAATGAGACCAGGTGGGGAGGAGAGTGAGAAAGAGAGTGAGAATAACCCATCCAAATCTATGACCAGCTATTTCTCAAGTCTTACAATACATAGAAATAGCACTGTTTTCCAAACTATAGTTTCACTTCACTGTTCTGTTTAGACATAATCTTTCAAACATAGGATATGCTGAGAGCTGAATACCCTAATTATCCATAATAATATTATATACCTACATATTAAGCTAAGACACAAGTTTTTCACATTGAATACCTAAAACCATGGCTCACCTTTAGGGTTCTAACTTTGAACATTTTGTACCTAAGTATATTAAAATGTTCTGGCTAGCATAGATGAACCTACCACTTCCATATGTATGTTGTACCCTCAAGCTAAAACTATCCAAAATACCTGAAGTTCAAAATATTTCATATGGAAATACATAAACCTCAGGCATACATGTCTCCTTTTCACCTCTCTGACAGATATCATTACCCTCAATTTCTTTGTCATCAGCACAGTACTCCAATCACTTTGCTACTGACTGCATAGCCCTCTTACAGCTTTCTTTACCTGAAGGGTAAAGAAATACCAGCAATATCATTTTATTAAGGTCCTAAAGTCAGTAAATGATAGAAGGAGACTTTCAAAGCAAGCTAAAGAAATTTCAGAGATGTTTAAAAAACAGACAAAAATACCAAAGAAAGACCCAGCAACAGTTCTGGAAACATTGTGTAGAAAGGAAGCAGTTTTATGATTTTAAATTAAAAAAAAAATTTAACTGCAGAAAACACAGAACCTAGAGATACTCACCTGGGGAAGGGGAAAATCAGGCACCCCTCTGCTCTTAACATGGCCAAGGAAGCAACCAACTGGCTCCTACCCTTATCAACAGCTGCTGCTTCAGTTTCTAGGGAGTGGCAGTAATTAAAAGTGAAATGCAAGTTAGAGTTAAGTGAGTGAGCCTCATCACTGCTTGATTTATTGTCTATAATAACTTCTTCATCAAGGTAATAACGTCCTTGGAAAAGTTTGGGTATTATTTTTTTTTTAATGCAATAGCCACACACGGTTCAAAATAAGGTTTTACCCATGATAAAATGCCCATTATAATGAGTTAGGAGTGCCTACCACATAACATTATGGAGTTTGTTTTCCGTTTCTGCTTTTTAAATATGAGTGATTAAATACATAACCAAACTCTGTTCCATCACTTTGATAAAACTTGAAATTATTTCTTATTTTGATAGGCCTTTAGGATAAGTAAGAGTTTTCTAGTCCTGACCTGCTGCATTACACATGTTGAAGTACTTGCTCAGAGGATGGTGTTAGTCTTCTCAAGACAACAATTACAGTTACAGAACAGTCAAGATCACAGCACTGACGACAATATTTAGACTCACGTTACCATATAGTTCACAATAAAATATAGAGAAATCCTACCAGAATTAAATATTACCAGTCCTGAAACATTCTGAAAGAAAAATATTCCCTGCATATTATTTTTTGACACTCGAGTCTAAAACAAGGTAACTTAAACAGATTAATTTTAAAATACAATATAGGCTTACATTTAATCTTTAACTTGTGCAATTTAAGCATATTTCAAAGCAATATACCTAGGCATATATTATACATTCATGACCATTTAAGAGAACTAAATCTGAACTTACTGTTCCTCCATTAATTTCTCACTTAATTGTCTATTTTTTTCTCTCACCTTGCAGTAGATTGACAGTCAGCTACAGTAATGTGGTAGCTTATGGCTTTTTGAGAAACTATAACCTAAAGCTAAGTGTTTTACATTTAAATGTTACTTATAGCAATAGCTAAGAACTGTCTTGAAAAATTGAAGTCAGCAGGTGAATTAAGGTTTGTATAGTTCTCTTGCACATGGCAAAACCAGGAATGAAACAGTAATACCAAGCAACTGAATACTGTAAATTCTGAAGAAAACTCAGTTGGGTTGCAGAGTACAGGTAAAGCTGGTAACTCAAGTGCATGGAGAATCTCACAGAGTAATGCCAGAAACAGAGAATGTCAATAGTTTTGCCAGTTCACTGACCCCCATGACTGAAAAATAAATGCCATATATTTATTGATCAGGAAGTTTGTTTGGTTTAAGCGAATTTACTTTAGCAAAAGTAAAATGCATTTTTCAACTGATTTCAACTAATCAGAAAGAACTGAGATGGTTATTTAAATACCTTTATGACTGCCCTACAGGCCCTCGGTATGTTTGCTTGACATAATGTGCTCCTTTGGCTTTCCCATTATGTTTGTAAAGACAGCAACAAAGGAATAAAAATACATAAATTCTAAAGAGCAACTGCCTGTTGTTTGTTTTCCATCACACAAATTGATTTATAATGCCTGCAAAATGCATTTCACAGTGGAACTCTATACTGTTTAAGGACTCAGCAGGCTCATTACATGCTGCCACTCCAGCCTAGCTATAAAAGTTGGGTTTTATTTTGGTAGCTTTGACTGTATCCTTCAGCAATAGAAAGTTTATAATTACAGCTCCTATAGTATTGCTCAAAATAATTAAAGCCTAAAACATGAAACTTCTGAAACATAAATCAAAATAGCATTCTATCTCCTCATTTCTATGATTAAATAATTGATTATTTTTCTTTCCAACTTTCTACTTTTAGTTAGAAATGCCCATGAACAGTGTCAATTAATGATTAATGTAAAAAGTCTGGAAATATTCAATGATTTTGGTAAGTGAACTTGTTTCTCAAATATTTTCTGTCTCTTTTTTTATTATCAGAGCTAAACTAGGTTTCATATAACAAATTTTTAATGCATGAATTGTAAACTTCAAAAGAAGAAAAACTTGTTAATCTTTCTCCAGCACACACGCTGCATTGTGATTTTACACAATGCAGTCTTCTGGCTCTTTTTATCAAGGACACACATTTTTCTATTCACACAGCTGCCCTGATCACTTAGATGGAGTTACATTTCTCTTAATAATTCAGTTAATATTTACTACAACATGCATACGATTAAGAATTCCTGTGGTATTCATGTGAATGTCACAGGTACTTCCACGTGAGCTCCATTTTAATGCAGCATATTTAGAGTCCAATTGGTACCATGACCTGAAGTATATAGATAATAATAATAGAGTAAGCAAAGCTCCCCTTCTGCTAAAAACCTCTATTTCAAGACAATGCAGTAAACTGTAACATGACATAAAAATGTGAAGCCACACAAATAAGCATATCACATAAATATTCTGGGCAGGAAGCTTTAGAATGGAAGGCAAGCGTACTTTGAATTTTTTCTTCTATGCTTGAACTCAGAATTCACATAGTGAAGAGGGGGATGGGGAAGGACTATGTGAAACTATTTTTATCACTTATAATATCTTAACAAGAGAATGATTTGTTGTCCTCTGTCCATATGTTAAGGGATATATGGGTTATGAAAGTACAACAGTCCATCTAAGTTTCATTAAAGTATTTTAAAAACTATTGATAATAAGCCTTAGTCCCCTTCAGACTTGGACACTACAACTTCTCTGAAGTCAGCATAAATTACTGCAAAAATCAAAGATATTCAGACCAAATATATATCTGCAGTCATGCAACAGAACTGCTGTATCACTTATTCTAAATGCAGTGTACACTAACAGGAATTACCCTTAATGAGAGGGGTGTTTGTAGAGACCACTTATAATGACAGCTGCAGTATGAACAATTTATTACCATTTAGTTTTGAAGCTAAAGCTATTTCTGTACTCAGTGAATGTTAATATGTTAGACATCTGGGACTAATTCTGTCTCAAATTCACTGTGGCTCTGGGTACATACAAATTTTATAGGTTTCATATGTGCATATGTCCCCAAAGAGTTCTCTTACTATAATGAAGTACTTGAAGTACTACCTTATTGTATTGTTCTAGACAGTATAACACTAGCTCTAAATTGTAAATTTATTTTATACATTTTTTTTTGCCTGATTAAATAAAATCACTTTACAAATTCTAGAGGATTTTTCTTATATAGTCATCACAGGTGCTTTCAGGAGTTCATTTCCTTTGAAATAATATTTGTATTGTTTTAGGTATCAACCATTCAACCAATATTACTACTATGACTAGATTACTTCAATCATACATTAACAAATGAATTGTTCAACCACAGGAATAACCTTCATTACACCTGAAGAAATATGCACAATACAAGGATAATCATGTTAAATGTAAAGGATTGGGTGAGATTAATTAGGTTAAGATACTTGTTTGCTCTTATATTCTATGAATATACTAACAAATAGTAACCAATGCACTTCCATAATTAGATTTAATATATTTTCTTTTATATTTTTACAGTGAACTTGAATTCTAAGATATTTTTACAATAAACTTAAATAGAGTTTATTTATTTACTTGAGCACTCTACTGTTTAAAGCCAGGTAATTTATATTCAAGTATATATGTTTCTTAGACAACTGTGAGAATATTAGGTTTATAATGCCCTCTCACACAGAAACATTCCAATGCCACCAGGATTTGTATAGTGAAATATAATGTTAATAGGGGCTAGTTCACTATATAAGTATAAATATTAAATAGTACTAAAAAAGATATGTTTTATAACAAAACATACAAATACATTCTGAAAAATCCTGCAAGTGCAGGAACAAAATGAAATACATCTCTTCTATCACAAATATAGAAAAATCCCAACTGCCTTCCAATCAGCAGTCCCCAAAATCCCTAAAGCTAGAAAGAAATAACTTAACTACAGATCAACATAAATTGAAACCACATTAGTATTGAGAAAAATACCAGTACAGTAGTTATACTTTAGCAGTGAAAAGTACTTTTTGGCTGTTTTTAAAAAACTGTATATGACTTATTGATTACAGCATTGGAATATAAATAATGTACTTACTTTTGAAATACATAAATAAAACATTAATGAAAATCTATAATTAATATTTTATCAGATTAAACATGCCATGAGAACTCCACTTCAGAAATGTAATTTTTTCTTACCTGACACCTGCAATCATGGAGTAGAAATGGAGTAATCCTGATAGCTCTGCTGAAGGTAAATCGCTGATGTAAATTCCATGCATTCCCAAAAGAAAATTCACTGAGGAAGACAAAATACTCCTGGTGCTTCTATCATGAACCTATCAAGTTGATTTGACATTCCTAAAGCATGTTTTCTAACTTTTTATTTACATATATTTTCACCTGTTTTTACAGGGAAAACGACCCAAAGCTGGGGAGTTTTACTCGAGTCACTTCACTACCCACCACCACAAATTTCTGATCACTGAATCAGATAGTGAGGAAAACCAGAACATGAGCAGACAAACCTTGGCCCTCCCACCCCCTAACCTCATTTTTAATGCCATTCCTCTGCAAATCCCTCTGAGGAGATGGCAGGGGATGCAGCAGCTGAGGCGTCTGCCTACGGGTTTCCTCCTCTATGTCAGCACCCGCCCTGGCTCGGGTCTGCAACCAGCAGAGGGTGAGGGCCTCTGGCTAAGAGGAATGTTCTCTCAGGAACTGTCCCTGTGTTGGTGTGGCAGCAGCTGGTGTGGCATTTTCCTCAGGAGTATCCCCACTAGGGTCTGGCAGCAGTTCTGGTGGCACTTCCCTCAGGAGCGTCCTCACACTGCTGTGGCAGCAGTTTGAGCAGTGATGCCCTCAGGAGGGTCTCTGGTGTGGTAACAGCTTTGGTGGAACTTCCCTCAGGAGCATTCCTGCTCTGGTGTGGCAACAGTTCTGGTGGAACTTCCCTCAGAAGCATTCCAGCTCTGGTGTTGCTCCAGCTCTGGTGGAACTTCCCTCAGGGGGGTCACTGACCTGCTGTGGCTCCAGCTTTGGTGGGATTTCCCTCAGGAACATTCCTGCTCTGGTATGCCTCCAGCTTTGGTGGAACTTCCCTCAGGAGCATTCCTACTCTGCTGTGGCTCCAGGTTTGGTGGAACTTCCCTCAGGAGTGTCCTCACTCTGGTGTGGCTCCAGCTTTGGTGGGACTTCCCTCAGGAGCATCCCTCACTCTGGTGTAGCAGCAATTTGGGCAGCAGTTCCCTCAGGAGGACTCCATTCCTCTGAGCAGATAGCACCCAGCTTAACAGCTGCCATCTTCTTGAACACAGGACACCATTTACTTCTCTGGTGAGTAATTTGGGTGTATGCTGCTTTTTTCTCCCCCTGGTTCTCTGCCTCAGGGCCAGCCTGAAGCCATTGTAACTGGTATGGAGCAGCCCGTGGCCCCCTGCCAGACACCTGAGGACAGATCACTGAGGGGAACAGCCTAAATAGTCTTTTCCAATTAAGTTTAAATCATCAGCTCCTAATTTTTAGGGCAGTATGATACACAAAAATTCACAAATGTTGAATGCAGACACACTAAGAGTAAAATTTCACGACAGTTTCTGTCTCCACAGACTCATTTTTTAAGTGCCTGAAAGTATGATCCATGCTATGGGAACAGGCCGGTAACTCAGGAAAATGAAAAGGTTACACTGATTCTGAAAACTTACCCTTTGAGCCAAACTAGTTTTGCATCATTGGAAGATTTACACCCATATATTCTGAGTAGTCCACATTTACAGCAAATGGTGTTTTCTGAATAATTTCTGAAACTCTTGGCTAACATGAATGTGGTTCAGAATTAGCAGAATATAAACTCATAACCTTTTATTTTTTGGTACCATTATACTCTTTTGTAATTCATTTTAATATATAATAGGCCTACATACCATTATATGATTTATTTCTTCAATTGCTTATACCTTAGCACAATGAACACCTATATTTGAGAACTGGAAGATTTTCAAGGACCTGACTCAGAACAGCACTGAAGTATATAAAAAAAAGCCTGGATTAAGCAGCTTCTAGGAATCTAGTCCCTATTTTGCAGTGTCATAAAAAAACCTTGTAAAACAGAATTATTTATACCATCTAGCTTAATTAGCATTTTAATACCCATTCTACTTCTTCCTCTAGGAGCATACTTTGCAACAGTTGCAATGATGAAAACCATGCCTTTCAGGTAAGGAAAGTCAAATAATTACAGTGTCAGAGGAGAATGTTAAAAAGAGAGAAGAAAAAAAAGTCATTTAAAAGAAACTAAGTGGAAAAATGTCACTGCACTGCAAAGCTCAAGTCATCTATAACTTAATTATTGTAATCTTTGATTTGGTCAAAGACAGCTTTTAGCTGGCAGGTACCACCATAAAAAAACCCACTAAATTCAGCTGGCATAAATCAGATTGGGGTTGAAGTGATTTACTGGTTTATTAATGGTATGTCATTAACTACCAAACAATGGACCAATCACTGGGGATCAAAATTTCAGCAGTAAAACACATACAAAACAGTGACACATTGAAAAAATATTGATAAATTTTTAAAATTTCTAAACATCTTGTTATAGGTAATGAAAAAAATTCTAGTTACACACAGACACTCACAGCTGTAAGACCCCTTGACTTCTGGGGGTGAAGGTTCCCTTATTTCCTTATTTACACACACTGCCTGTGTATGGGTGCCCAATAAATCATGTGCTGGGGAGATTTCTGCCAGTGGATCTAAACTGCTGCTCTTGTTACCCTCTTCTCACTCCAAGGTTCCTCAGGATCGTTGCATGCTTTCCTTGTGCCTTTCAGACTCCTTTTCAAGGCACTGCTTCATTGTTTAAAAACTTTTTTTTTTTTTTTTTTTTTTTTAAATTCCCTGCTTGCTTTTCAATCTGGATGATACCCATCATCTTCAGCTGAATCACTGTTTGGGCAAATCCCCTCAGGCAGTTTTGGCTGTTCCAGTTACATAGAATCACTCTCACATTGCTTCTGTTATCCAGACCATTGTATGCTCCCAACAGCATATCCCTCTGTAGACCAAAGAGGGAATGAGCACAATATGAGAGAAAAACCTTGGGGGAAAGAAAGTGAAATGGGGAAGGCAAAGTGTAGATCAAACCCACAAAAATAGATCTAAGACTCACCTGAACCAAATAACTCAGACCTAAAATTCACAGTATCTACTCATAATGAAACATATTGAATATAAAGTATTTATACTTAAATCCTCAGTGATTCCAGATTATGAAAACACATCAATAAAGCTACAAGCACTTCGTAAATAAACCAAATACACTTTATATCAAAAATAATAGGAAGAATGAAGAGACTGTATCAAAGCTGCATTAATTTAACTTCTTTTCACAAGCTTTGCCTTTTGTTGAGTGTAGCACTATTCCACTCCAGTGGGCTCTTAATAAAAGTGGTGTTCACCAGTCCTAGTGCTATGTCACCTGTGTGCTTAAAGGAATGCTTTTTTCTGAAAAAAAAAAAAAAAAAATTAAAGCAAAAAAGCTATCTGAACTCTGGAATAACTGCTATTAGTCATCCACTTTTGTATATCACACATTAATCACTAGGAGACAAAAGAGAAGGAAAGAAAATTGTAAGCATTTAGTTGAAGGATTATGAAAGGTATTTTTGAGGGAGTTTTTGTGTAACAAAGGTTTATAAAATATAGAATACTGCTTTCTGACTCGCCTCTTGTTACAAAATGCAGAGGAAAATGAGATGTATTGTGTATGTGCCTTCTCTCCAGGTGTTCTGATCATAAGATCAAAATCCATGCTTCCCCTTCAGAAGAACATTTGATGGGAACAATCTCACTGACTTCTAACTCCTGCTTGACTTGGGACCAAATTTTCTATCTAAACATTTCAAAGTATGGAGCCAGCTGGAATGCACCTTATTTTATTGATGCCACAACAACAATAGAACAGTTATTCACATAATTAACAGCTTATGAATCTAACAAAGTTTGTCAGTTCAGCTGAAAGACTTGTGTAGGCTTCTGTGACCTTTTCAGAATAGCCTGTTCCAAACTTACCCAAATTATCCCTGTCAATCAACATGAAAACATTCTCTTTTGCATTATAAATTTTTTATTTTGCTTTCTAAAATCAGACATTTGTGAGAAAAGAAACATAATCAGTGTACTTAAATATGCAGTATTTTTAGAATTAGACTTTAATAATTTCTGCTTACCAAGGGAAGATAAAATAATCAATATGCAAGCATTTTCATAATTGTCACTGGATACTGGGCATTTGTTATTCCATACACTGAGAATGTTGTCAAGCAAGACTTGCTCAGAATGTCTATGATGTGCTTTTGTCCCAGTCTTCAATCACAATCAACAATTCTTGAAGTAGTAACAGTTCAAAATGGCCCCAAGGCACCATAAAAGAACAGCTGAGCTCTGTAACCTTGATCTTTAGAAAAGGTAAACATTTTTAACACTGGATCTGAATAGCAATGTTGACAAGATGCCATTTAACAGTTTTAGGATTTTCATATATAAGATGTAATATTTTTTATTAAAGTGTTTAGTAGTTTCTTAACATTATTTTAGAACATGGTGTTCCTAATTAGATACGTAACTGCATCTATTTTTCAGTACACAGCCACTAAAGGAACAAGATAAATGCTGCAGGAAATGTGGTATGACCTTTTCATTATTGCTTTGTCAGGGTATCTGTCAAGAGGCTTTTCTTCTATTCCAAAGCAGTCAGACATCACAGTGAACTGTAGTAAAGTGTAGCTGGTTCTTGGTAGGAAGCCAGATTGTGTCACCCAGTAAGATTCATAATGTACTATAGTCAACAAGGTATCAAGACACAAGGTACATAATATGACCAAATTTGCCTTTCAAAGTAGTAAAGGTCAGCAATTTACTGCACTTTAGAAAGGAAGACATGAAAAGATAAAAAATTGCATTTTCCACATCCTGCTAGCATTGTGATTGTCCTCCAAAATTTTTACTACACAAATTTATTTCTGAAACATTTTTAATGAGCAATTCTGTAACATCAGCAATGATTGGCAAATGAGAAATGGCAGCTCAATATCTGCTGAAGAAAGAACAGACATAGGCAGACACAGTCTCCTCACACACACAAAAAAGGGTTAGATTTATCAAATTCTGGAGAGTGTAATAGTTACGACAGGTTTCAGGAAGCTGCTAAATCCATTCTGTCTTCTCAGGTTAAAATAAATTGTTTCAGAGAGAGGAGAAGGATGCCAGCCCCCCCCCAATTTATAACCTGTTTTCAAATGCTTTTTAAAAAGGAGAGAAAAAAGTGACAATCACAGCATGGAAGAGCATACATGCATAAATTTTCTAGGAGCTTCATATTACTTCTGAGAGAACTGCAAAGAGTAAGAAAAGTAGAAGATATACTTCAGCAGTATTGACAGTCCTCAATACTGAGAAGCTTTTAGAGCCTTGCTAGTCAAAAATACCATGAGTATAGGACAAGATAAAACTTATCAGTAATTACTTGCTGCAACAGCCACTCTGGGACAAACATTTGCTGCTCATGAGAACTCATGTCTTCATTCCAAGGAATATACAATTGCAACATTTAGAATCTTCTTGAATTTTTATTGGAAATTGAATTTATGTATATTACACCTTTCTCTTTTCTTCTGGTGTTTCACTTAACCTGTTACATCTCTCATTCTATTTAGCTGCCAACTTGTAATTGATTATATGCAGAAAGGCTGCTGAACTTAAATATGGACCTTCTGGTCTTTCTACCTCTCATTCTAAAATTGAGTTATGAGACTACATTCTTTGGAAAATAAGTGATCTGGTGCAAGCTTCTTTTTTCAAGTGAAAGAAATCATTCATTTTAAATTTCAGCCCTCTACAACTACCTGAAAGGAAGGTGTAGCCAGGTGGGGGTTGGTCTCTTTTGCCAGACGACTTTCAACAAGACAAGAGGGCACGGTCTTAAGTTGTGCCAGGTGAAGTTTAGGTTAGATATTAGAAAGAATTTCTTTACAGAGAGAGTGATTCGGCATTGGAATGGGCTGCCCAGGGAAGTAGTGGATTCTCCATCCCTGGAGATATTTAAAAAGAGACTGGATGTGGCACTCAGTGCCATGGTCTAGCAACCGCAACGGTGGTTCAAGGGTTGGACTTGATGATCTCTGAGGTCCCTTCCAACCCAGCCAATTCTATGATTCTATGATTCTATGATTATCAATGCTACAGAACTGAAGAGCCCCAAAAGCTTCATAAATAAGCATGTCATTATTATAATGAACAATTCCAGAAACTTTCATTCTTGTTTATTAGTACACCAGAGAAGAAAGCAGGAAAACTGCTTCCCAGAGTGATATTAATATCACTGAGGAAAGACTCTGTGATCTAGCAAATACCTCCTTCCTTCTTTAATTCCGTATAAAGTTTGTGATGCTTTCTGTTTCTTCAGTCAGCCCATTCCCATCCTCCCCCCACCCCCTTTACAAAGAATCACCCTGGGAGCCATGTTTAGTTACAGCCCTGTGGCCTGGTTTATTGTCATTTTCTAGAAAGAAGTCGTGCTTTAACATGTCAAGTTACTATTGTTTCTTTAAACTTTTCCTGCAGTGAATAAAACTGAACTCCCTGAGATGAACACCTGCAGAGCTGCTGCAGCTGTTTCTGCTGTAAAAGGTTTAGTAGTGACACATGACTTGGAGAACCTGACATCCTACAGATAGTATACAAATAAAAGTACTCTCAGTCAGAAGAGTAGAGATTCTTATCTCAACAATTAAATCATGCTTGGCTGCAAGCCTAAACCCCAGGATTTCTTGTCCTAGCTTGACTAGATAGATTGGAGTTAGAATTATGAAATTCATAGGGATGTCAGAGTGAGAGGAGGGTAACACAGCAGCCACCTAAACCTGGTCTTGGCATGTGCAGAAGCCACTCCACTGACACCACAACCTTCAACCAGGCCAGGCAGAGCATCCTCCCCCTTAAGTGCAATAAGCAGCCTGTACCCAGCTAGAGGAACGAAAATTAAAGGTGCAGCACCAGGGACCCAAGCCTGGGTGTGCACATCTGACACCTTGTTTAACAGCACTAGGATTAGCAGGTTTTAGGGAGCAGCAAGGCACTCACAGCTCTCTAAGGATATGTATGTAAGTAGGAGGATGTGCATGCCCTGAAGCTGAGTGGGATGCTTGCAACTCACACAGACTGCAAGAGGGGGAACATGCACACAGTGTGACTCTGGATGTGTGACTGGAACATTTGAAGAGCAGTTATAAAGCCTTTAAAAAATCGTAGGTGTTCATCAACATTTTGTGTGGGCTACTGCAGCAATTCTGAGTGACTGCCTCACTGATGGACAGTTAACAACATGCCATTAATAAATCATTCAGTTTCTACAATACTTACTTGTTCTAAACCATGAGTTGAGCAGTTCCCTAGGATAATTATTTTATTATACACAAAACTTTGTTTATGCGTACACCCAAAACAGCCATACAAGGCAGCAGAGTTGAAAGGAAAGATACCAAGACTACCTCTCCTTATTACAAATATTTATCCTGGCTTGAAAAATGTGCTACTAGACCTTAGAGCTCCATACCTGTCTCTATATATGTCAGCATCCTCACTTCCCTATCTGCTGCTGAAGTTAAATAAGGAAAGGAATGAGCATATAGAGCTCTTCAAGACACTGTTGTCTTTCACCAGAGCTCTTTACCAGTTTATTCCAGTATTCCTTAGAGCAATTAAGTTCTAAGCAAAGCAGGTTCCAACAGGATTTGTAGCAAGAATAAGTAGATTACTGCGTTCAAAGGACAAATTAGAGATCTGAGATCACCTACAAAGAGAAAATGAGAGGGATTAATTTCAGTAAAAATTATTTAATCTACAAAAAAGACCTTTACACCCATTTAAACTGCTAGTACATGAAGCTAACTGAAATCACAAAAGAAGGTATTTGTAAAAAATAATCTAACAAAAGCCTAACAAAATCAGGGTATAACTACTGGAACCATATCTGTGGTACATTGTTTCATTGAAGACTTAGCTAAACACAAAAAGTACTTCTCTAACCAATCAAGAAGTAATGCAGCTAAAGTGAAATCTTCGTGATGTAAATGATACACAATGATCTTTATATATTGGATTATAACCTAATACTATACATTCCTTGTACCATTGTTAAGATTCCTCTGTTTGCTATGCAGAAGAGGTTTTTTTCCTCAAGCTTAATTAGATTTTAACTACGAAGTTATAAATATGCAGTGTGTATAATAACATTTTCATGAAACATTGGAAATAGGATGAAATCAGTTCAAGAGGAATTAAAGATAGCAAAAATGTAATTCAAATAAATTCTGTTTAGTATTTATTGTAATTTGATGTAGAACTGACTGTGAATTTGCAAAGTATTTCATAAATTCTGTTTTATCATCTAATGTTACTGTGTATTAAGCCTACATTGGACACATTAGTGTTTTTTCCCCAAGTTACTGAAGTGTTCCTCCAAGTTGTGACAGCTTTTGATTACCTTCTACAGAGGAGTAAGTTGTGTCAGCCAGTGACTACAAATATCATCTACAAGAATTATGTACAGAAAAAAACCGCACACCAGATACCAGCATTTAAACTTGAGGGATCCAGTTATGGAATAAACTTGCAATAGTGAGCAGCTGCACAGCATCTGACAGTTGTATTTTACATTATACTTAGAAGAAAATTCTCAGTGACACTACAATCACTGACAGTCACACTGTAAACACCACTCTGTTGGCATCTGAATATACACAGCAAAGAAACTGAGACAAACAGATACCTCAAGCAAAACACTTTCTTTAGGATATCATGAGTACCTTGGGATACCTGAAAGCTTTGATATTAATTTCACTTAGATGTTGCTTAGCAAGTCCCCTGAAGATTGCATCTTGATGACAGTCAAGATGAGCAGTGACTAGAAAATACTTAATTATAGGTGCAGAGACATAAAGGTTGAGATAGAGATTAATGTACTAGAACAATCATAATGAAAAGCAATCTTTATTATTAGGTAAACCAGGCACAAGCAAAATACATTAATCTTTCTTAACAGCTAAGTATATGGGTTTGAGCATATTAAAAAAAAACAAATTAGTTTATATTCTTTAAGGATAGGAAGCTATTGGGAAGACCAAAAATCTCTGGGAATAAAGAGCCTAAATTCACAACACGACCAAGCACTAGAAGTTGCCAAGTAAAAGCTTTTTGGCTGCTTTGCCATGGTGTTCAGGGTCACCTGGCAGGACAGCCAGTGCCACAGCAAAGAGCAGGTTGCTGTATGCCACCAAAAAGGGGGTGGTGGCCCCCAGGGTGAGGCTGCAATCCTTCCCGTTGTAGCCTCAAGTCTCCCAACCCTATGGAGACCCAGGACATGCTGTGCCAGGATTTTTCTCAAATCTTGCTTGGTGGGGAAGATGGTACTAATCCCAACCTCTGCAGTCACTGTGTGAAGGACATCTACAAGTATCTGAGACAACTTGAGGAAAATCAACCTTTCAGACCCAAATACCTGGCCAGCTGGGAAATCAATGAGAACATGCATGCCATACAATGATTCTATAATTGTACCTTTATTTACCATGATACAATTGCTACTGTGGCCAATGTTTACATTGAAGAAAGCTGCAGAAATTAGAAGGGTTTACTTGCAAATGTCACTGAAGGTTTGGAAAACCTGTAAGGCTGAAGCATTTTGGTATATTTATCTTACTCAAGAAAAGATGAGATTAACATAATAATAATGTATAAATAAAAATATGGAGTACAAAAAGGTAAAGGAATTCAACTTCCAAAAATTCTTCGTGTTATTTAGAGTTAACACCTAAAGACTTTTTCACCTTTTTTATAGGGCAAGAGGGAGAGATGGCTTAATGCCAGTCCTGCAATTCATATATTTACTTTTTGCTATTACTTCTCTGATACTGTAAGTAGTCATACATGTATCACTGCAGTTTGTCTTTATGATGGAGATTTAATTTACTCTCCCACAGCAAATGCAAGCAAACCTGTGCATTTTTTAGTAATATGCTTATTTCTATAAACAAAACTGGACCTAGTTTTACTCCTGTTACATACAGATGGAGTCCTCATTTATATGTCAGTAAGTATATTATATACTTCCACCTGTTTTCAAGGACAAACAGGTTTTGTTTAGACTTCATGAAATAAATCCAATCAATCTACATATAAAAAAGTTTAGTGTAAAATATGTTAGAAAAATTACTGTAAATTGCATTTAAGAACCTCAAAATATTTAAGGTTTGTTCCTTATTATTAAAATATCTCTTCAATCTTTGCTTCAAAACCTTACAGGAATAAAACCAACTTTAACTCGAGGAATTTCAGTTATGTAGAAAACTAGAGAAAATAACTGTAGAAATTATAAAATCTGTTAAGATTGGATATAGGACCCTATTGTCCAAAATACTCTCTAAAACATTTAAAAGTTTTTTTGACAGGGTTTTAACAGCCTTCATGACTCTATAGTCTGACTCTTGACCTGGATTTCATAAGCTAGTACATAAAAGATGAGTCAAAGTGTGTGGAAGAAAGAATAAGGTTCACAGGCATGGCAACAGATCTACAAAAATTAAAAACAAACCAGAAGAAAAAAAATTAAAATTAAATTGAAAACTACTTCAGCCAGGTAACATGAAAGAAAGTAAAAAATGTTGTGTGGTTTTCATGTAGTGAAACTTGACAACAGTCATATTTAGGAGAACTTCATAAAAAAAATGCTTTAATGTTTCAGATCCCCTTAAAGTGTAGTTGTCCTCAAAGAACTCACCTCTAGCATAATATCCTGAGTTATCCATTTATTATTCTGATTCTACATCACACATGTAACAACCATCATGAAAGTATGAAACTTAGAGCTCTGAACACTAAAAACATGTTTACAATGTATTGGTCATTAGGACAACATCATAATCATCATCAGTGAAAATGTGAAGGAGCATGATCAGTGAGCAGACCCATGGGAAACTTTCATCACCAATAAAATAGGTGAGGTTTGAATACCTGTTATGTTACTTAGGAAACAAAAAACACAACCACAATGGAATATTCCTGTAAATGTAATTGAATTGTTTAATATGTTTGCTTTTAAAGCTGATAAGCAACTTGGAACACATTGTGAGTATTAGTTGTTTTTTTAAACACACACTCTATAACTGAGAGGCACATAAAATATAGAAGAAAGAAAATGTTTCATAATTTATCAGGAGTTTAGCCTACATAAGCAAGAAGTATGATGAATATAACATTATTACAGCATATCTGTGAGCTAAATACTACAGCACTTGCTTCTAACAAAGCATCAAATTGGCCATTACTAACAGAGCCATCAAGAAAAAGAATTCAGTTTAGGACCACTTCAAATTAATTCTGAATTATCAGATAATTATTATTAGATATTTTAACTGTCCTAAAACAAAGAAACAATCAAAACCAAGGAAAAAAGTAGAGTGGATTGATATTACACCTCCCTTCATGTGAAGTGTGAGTAACACAGATGTAAGAGCTGGTATTTTCCAGAAGCTTTTGTTAAATTAAGACAGACCAAACCTTTCTTTACTTTCAGTTTTCAGCCTCAGGGTGCAGTTACTAGGAAAGGCCTAAGAGCACTGAGAAACCTCCTGTTATTGATCGTTCTACAAATGACCATGATAGCCCTTGGCTTCTTTCCCTTTTTTTATGTGACAGGTAAGCCTGGAAAATTGCAGTCTGAGAATGAAGGCAAGCAGTGAGCAGCAAAATGTCTGATGCTTATCGAATCCTACCTATATTGTCTGTACTTCCTGACACCAATCAGTCACATAAGATCTACATTCCCTCCAAATCCCATACAGTTCACAAATAGCAGGAAAATTGTTTTTAATGTTCAAATGATGGTACTTTTGTCTCTGCAGACTCCAGCTAAGATCTGCAAAAGCAAAGAGGTGCGCAAGCAAAAAAAATGACTTAACATAAGTCTGTTTGATTTTTGAGAACTATTATCACTTTCATTTTTAAAGCTCTCAACTGCCATCCTATCCTTGGCCTCAGGTCTGCCATTTGACTTGTGAGGAGTTATATGCTGTTAGTCAGATCACCTGCTTTTGCATCTCCTCATAGCTTTAAATGATTTCTTTACTGCAGCAGGAAATCATGCACTCCAAAGAAATTAAGCTCTGGCATGGGAAAAAAAGGCAGACACAAAAATAAATTGTACTTACAAAAACGCTCAGGGAAGAAAAAATATTACTGTAAGGTTTCCCAAAATAATTAATTCCAGCTTTATAATTTCTGCTAGAAAACTGGACAGCATTTATGAAAGAGGAAACCGATCCTGTTTTAATACTTTTATATTGAAATTAAAATGATATGGTTAAAATCCATAACATTATGCGATCCATTTCTAAAAAAATCTAGTCATGACTATAGTTTAAATTGAAACTAAACCACTGATTCTCCTCATCTGTCTATTGGTGGAGACAGGTTATTCTCTGAAGATACATATTAAATGTGCATAATCATTAACAACATCATATCTCATTTGAGAAGTCAGGCTTACAGTTACATGACTGTGGCTGTGGTTAGCAAAATCTTTAAATGCTAAGAACTGAAACAACTCTACCCTCTTCAGCCAATTTGTTAGAAGAATGTGAAATAATAGTTAGGTCAAGACTTGTAACACAACCTTTTTGGGAATGATTAAACCCCTTTTTCCATCGTGGAAATCAGAGCAGCACAGCTGACAGATGGCCAAAATTAAAATAATTGTAAACTATATTCATTTGATTGCATTACATTTATCATGAACAGCTAAATCATGTTTGATTTAAACAAATTGAGGATTCAATTCTTCTTCCTCTAGTCTGCCTAATGAGGAACTTGCTTGATTCATGGTAGCAACCACCTGAGATTCCTACATCCAACCCTGGGGTGATTTGTTCTCTACTGTTCTCTTATATGGGTCTCCTATATGTATTTTCTGTGAAAACATGCCTACTTTAGTACTGCTTTTCTTATTCCTGGTAGTATGAAAATATTTTATCATTCAAGTATTATGAAAAAGCAGTCACTGCATTATTAGGGGGCATCTTCCATTTTAAAAAATGGGATATTTTTTGTTTACCAACTTGTGTTTCAATATTGTAGAAGATGAAAATATCACACAACCTCTGCATAGGTAGGAGTGTCTGTATGTGCCAATATGACTGAAGAATGCATCTGTTAGACAAAAGCAAAGCACAGCCTAACATACATGTATGTACATCATACTTGTGTAGGAAGACAGTTTAGCAATCTGAGACACACTGTGTTTATTTTCTGCCATGCTCTTCAATAAAAGCAGAACTACATCCCTCAAATACAACTCAGACAACCACCTACCATTCCAGGCTAGCATCTTCTGGCAGAAAATGACTATTCTACAACAAAACTAGAGAAATCTATGCTTACTGCCTTGCAGGAGGCATCCTGAAATGATAAATCTAAGGAAACTGGTTTATCTTTGACTTTCACACTGCATTTGAAACATCTAGTACACACACTGAACATCCATGCGTCATATTAAGATGATTTTCAAAGTACATGATTTCATTCTCTTTATACAGAACTTGCCCTCAGTTAGAAATTGTCTTAGCACATCATTTAAGGGAAAGGGATCTGGGACTTCTGGTGGATGGGAGGATGACCATGAGCCAACAATGTGCTCTTGTGGCCAAGAAGGCCAATGGCATCCTGGGGTGCATTAAAAGGGGGGTGGTCAGTAGGTTGAGAGAGGTTCTCCCCCTCCTCTGCTCTTCCCTGGTGAGGCCACATCTGGAATATTGTGTCCAGTTCTGGGCCCAGAAGGACAGGGAACTGCTTGAGAGAGTCCAGCACAGAGCGACCAAGATGATGAAGGGAGTGGAACATCTCCCTTGTGAGGAAAGGCTGAGGGAGCTGGGGCTCTGCAGCTTGGAGGAGGATGAGGGGTGACCTCAGCAATGTTTATAAATATGTAAGGGTCAAGTACCAGGAGGACAGAATAAAGCTTTACTCAGGGGTGACTGATAACAGAACAGGGGCAATGGTTATAAACTGGAACACATGTAGTTCCATAGAAATACAAGGAAGAATTTCTTCACTGTGAGGGTGATGGAGCACTGGCACAGGCTGCCCAGGGGGGGGTTGTGGAGTTTCCATCCCTGGACAATGTTCTAAACCCATCTGGGCACGTTCCTGTGCAACCTGCTCAGGCAGGAGAGGTTGGACTAGATCATCTTTTGAGGTCCCTTCCAACCTCTAACTTGCTGTGGTTCTATGATTATGTTAATCTACATTTCACAAACACTGCTAAGGCATAGTCTTTACTGCCCTGTTTGAAAAGCTAAGCTCTTTGTATCTTCAAATCACAGGCTAAAACCTCTGAATTCAGGAAAATGTTCGTAGTTCAGCCCTTGACTGTATGAACACCATTTTTTCATTGATCATTGCACTTGCATTTAAGAATGTCCTAAGTATGAAAGGCAGTGCATCGAACTCGCTCGCAGTTAATGGCCTGTTCTAAAGCCACACACCTATCCCCTTTTTCATTCCTATTGATTCACCCACCCTTAATTTTACTAATTTAAAAAAACTGCATCTAAAATTTTTAGATTTTATACTTTCGTGGTCTACTTTCCAAGATTGCCAGCAATAAATATTAACTCCAACTTACCATTTGAACTATTTAAAATTACTTAGACTTGGAATACCAAATTAAAACAAAATTTACCCACTTGACAATGTCTGTGTTCTTAGAGGTTTGTTTCTAAGGCTTGTTTTTGTTTTTTTTTTCCTTCCAGACTATAAAGGAATCCAAATTCTGAAGCTACGTGCATAAGTATCCCATCTCTGACAGTATTCCAGTTTCTGCCAAACCATATGGCACATCTTTATTTAAATGATAACTATTTTCATGTTCAGCATGAACTCTTTGAAGTGATGCTGCGTTTGTCTTTCATATAGTGCAGTTTGAAATAAACTAAAAGTTAATTTAATAAGTTTTCAGTGTGCTATAACTATAATTCTCCAGCATCAGCTTTCCAATCAGGACATATTTTTAATTGGTGGAAGAGTTACAGTGGTTTCAGAACATCTTTTTCAGTTAACTCAGAAGGGTTATTCTGATCAGTAGAATCAATGTCTCTTGCCATTTATCTGCAAGGAAATGTTTTGTTTCTTAAGCAAATAAAATCCCAAAGGACAAAATTTTGTATTTTAGTAGGATCTCAAAATATTTGAAATAATTGCAAAATGTGCTGGCTGCTTTTGCATCATATGACTCCAACTTCTGTGCAAAAGTCCATGAGACACATTCTGTACCTACAGTGTCCTGGGGGAAAGATCAAGTCTGACTGCTAATGTGTTTTTTTAACCTCTAAGATTATATTCTCTGGCTGCCACACTTAGGTACCACTTAATGTTTTGATATCTTTCTTAGAATTTTAGTAAATACCCCTAGTGCTGGTCTGTTTTCCAGCACATTCACATTGTGTTCCAAATAGTCTTGTTCAAACACCTGTCTGAGGAAGCCACAGAACTTCCATGCACATAATATGCAGACACATTTCATGCAGATTGGATGGATGGCTCTTCTCACCAGGAGAACTTCTTGACTTCCTGCCCTCAGGTTTCAGCCTGTTGCAAATGCTTGTGTAATTATGCAGTTACTTCTGTAATTTGTATTGGAGCATACGTTTCCCTCTCCCTTCTGCCCCCAAATGATATTAGTTAATAAAATTGACAGGAAACTAGGTTAAAGATAGTGGTGGTTTAAAGTTAGAAGAGGCAGAACAATTTTGTTATTGAAATTTATGCTAGACGTACTTACTGGATGAAGCTATCCTATGCAGGCTTGCTTGCTTGCTTGCCAGTACATGGAATATTAATTCTTACTTGGAGAACAGGAAAAGTTCAAGCCTGCATGGACTTAGCACATCTGTCTACCTGAGATCTGTCTACCCCTACTCAGGGTCCAGTCTTGAGTCAACCAGACCACAAACTGAAATTGGCAACATCCCTCTTGTCCAGACAGTATTCTTAATTATCCCTTGTGCCTTATGCCCCAGATTTTAGATTATTTCTGTTCCAATAAAAATAATATCAAAACATGGAAATTTTCTTTAAAAGGAAGAATTATTTGCTAGTTACCCTTATTCCTAAACTAGTGATTTTTCACTGAATAAATGTCTGCATTCATGTTTTAGGAGGACATGAATGGAAGTGAATGGAATCAGTATTTACCATCTGTCCATCCAAGCTAATCAGACAAAAGCAAGTTCTAATCCACAAACAGAAATTACATCAGCACACTTCTATGCTGAAGGAACATTAGCACAACATCATGCCTTAGAAAATTAACTCAAATAAACTTGTCTATCCATAAAAGATGCTCTAAACTAGATGTAAGAATTAAAAAAAAAAACAGAAAACAACATAGCCATCCAGTCTAGGAACATTTATTCTAGAATCAAATGGGCTGAAATAAAATGAAAGATTTGAAGCACAGCGTTATGGAAAGGCACAGAAATCACTAAGTATTCTACCACCAAGAAATCCTGAAGTCACACACATAGCCAATTTTTTGATCAACTCACCTCATAACTCCATGCAAAGTATTTACTGCATTTCCTTATTCAGTTCCAGAGAAAACAAAATTATCTCAGTGAGACTGGGTTAAGGGAATTATGTACTTCATTTCTTTACTTGCAGAAAATGCAATTAATTCATGTTTTACACTGAGTAAACTTCAAAACCTTAGCTGCACTTTGTCTATTTTGTTGTGGTCTAAGTAACATTAAACTGCATCTCCTACACCCTGTAGGAGTGAGCTAGCTGGGTAAGAATAACCTCTAGAAAAAGTATATAAAAAGAAGATGTCTTAGGTTCTTCTGATCTGGATATGGGTCTATATTTCATCTATAAACATTCTAACAAACAGTACAGTAACTTTTAAAAGCAGGACTGCCTATTATTTCCTTATGTTACCATAATGTCCACATTATTCTGTGTTACCAGAACACTATGTCACACTGTACTCAAAACTTCCCTCTGCATTACAAAAGTTTCAGGTTGCTTTTGGGCAGTGGACCAGTAAAAATATTACAAACTCATCCAGAGTGATCTAAAGATGTAACTACAGCACTTTCTTCCCTCTTCAATAGGAAAGTCAGAATGTGCGTTTAGGAGAGATCATTCAGGAATAATTGTAAAAATCCAAGAAAACACATTAATTAAGGTATAATTTTTAGGAAAACATATCCCCTTTGTCTCCAAATTCACAATGAGATGACAGTGATCCTATGAAGTATTCAAGCTGATGTTGTCAAATGTAAGAAACTTACTTTCTGTGCACTGACTGTTTACAATTAGTGCCATGTTATGTCAGCATCTCCTTTAACAAAAGGTGAAACAAGCTGGTGGAACACAGAACACTATGCAATGATTAATGAAGAAAAATCTGTAAGATCAGTCACTTGTCAGATATTAGTAATTGGGTAAAACAAAGAAGGGCTGGCCACAATAATCCATGAGCAATTTAATCAAAAGATAAAACATCTGAAAAAATAATAAATCCAAAAAGAAGTAGCTGTGTTTAGCTTAATGTCCCCATTTAAGAGAGATTGAGAGTCTCCCACTACAAGACATCCTGCAAAGCATAACCCTCAGAGTGCTGAAGAGTAAGTATCACATCACCTCCCATTTAAAAGCTGTGCTGCTCTTCTCATTTAAAGGTTTTTACATGCATGCAGCAGATGGATTGTCTGATAGTAGCATATATATAGCTGAAGAGTTTCTACCCATAGCAAAGCCAGTAAGACACATAATGCTGTTGTAAAAGCTTTTTCAGTAGAAGCACCATATAGGCTCAACATCTCTAACATAAGGCATGAAGTTTAAATCATACTTATCTTTCAAGGAAGACCCTGGTGAGTTTCTCCTCTATTTAAGAAAACTTCAGTGATTTCTATATCCAGGAGAGATTTGATCTTCTTAGTGTTCTATGGCAGTTGTCAATTCTTAACATTTCTCCCCTATAAAATTAAGATATTGAAGTTGTTTAGAAGAAATCTGATCTAACTTAAGTCAAGAAATCCTGAAACCAAAAAGCATCATGTTCAAAATACCTAACTGCAATCCATGAGCATTACTCTTGTGTGGTGAACTTCATGTAGTGATTCAGAACACAGTTTGTTACAATATAATGAGCTATTAGGCAAAATATAAGAATTGTATTTTGTTAGTGGCACATTAGTAATAATCACTATATAATGTTATTAGTTATACTGTTATCTTACTAGGGAATGATTTCATCATTCATGTACATGACTCAGTTCAGCTGTGTGCCTCTTTCCATTGTTCTCTCTCCTCTTCTTAACATCAGGGCAGAATCAGTACAGCAGTGTCCAGCAAGGCAAGTGCAGCTTTGGTATGTGCTATTCATTTCAGATCACTTGTATTTCACTGCCTTGCTAAATGCAAATAGCAAGGAGGTGAGAAAATAATTAACAAAATTGTATTCTGAATTTTGGATGGTAATTGAGCATAAACAGCAAGGTCATTACTAATTTTCCTAGGAATTAAACAATTCACCATTCAAATGAAGCCATTTGAAATCACTTCACTATTTAGTTCAAGGAATGTAACATTTAATCACTCCCCATTCAGCCTGGGTAGGTTCCCTTCATTAAAAAGCAAGGGTACACATCCCACTACAGGTTAAGCAACAAGATTTAGTTCCTACATCAGGCATTAGGACTAAATTTGGGAATTGTCTATGTCAGTCCTGTCAGGTCAGGTGCCTTCTGTGTACAGATTAGAATGACTCAGGGTTATAACATGAAAAGATACCCAAATAGTTCAAAGCATTATCACTAAAGCTGTGAAATAATTCCAGTAGTGTTAGTTAGATCCCTAAGTTTTTTCCATTAACACAGGCTTTAGAACCATGAAATAAAAGCAGATGGAAAAGGCTTAGGTAGTCTGTATTAGATTGTATATAAGAATTTACAATCTTATGAAGTATACACTGAATAATACAAATGGAATTATACATTCAATTTACTAACAGTACTCCCTGCTAAGATGCTAGGTTTGTCAGACATCATAGAAGATACAATTGTATTTTTTTCGTGGTAAAAATACCAAAAATTAAGTCTCAGGAAGCAGTATACAAAAATTATCTTACTGAATAGTGGTTGGTGCATAATGAGTGTCACCTGTTTAACAATTTCCTGCCTGTCACCTGTACTTATCTATAAATGCAAAGAGATGGCAAGCCAGTGCATCTGAATGGACTGTTAACTCATTTATGGCCTAGTTGGATTTACAAGCCCTTTGGGGCTTTTATTTCTTTCTCTTTATGTTTGGAAGGTCAACTCAGTCAGAAGAAAAAAACCCTAGAAGTTTTAATGTGTTTCTAGGGTACCCTAGAAATTTCTGGTTAAGCTGCAATGCTAAGTGTTATTTCATTTATTTTTTTTTTATTCTAATTTACTGATTTTATTTTGTTTTGTCTGGTATTCTTTAAATCCACAAAGACACTGGAGACACCTCATAGGTAATAAAAAAGTGTGAGGGAGAGGATGATACTGGATAGTGCTTGAAACATGATACTTTCTGACTTTTTTCTGAGTAGAAGTATAGAAAAACTACTAGTAGAACTACATTTAAGAGAAATGTGGAATATTGATCATTAAAGACATACTATGGAAGATTGCACTATCAGGTAGAACTGCATTAGGTATACAAAAATATATTAATTTTCAAGCTTTTTTCTGAAAACTACTGAACTTAAGGATTTGAAAATTTAAATTGGACTCTAATTAAGGACTTGTTTCTTACATTGTGTTTTACTGTCAGGTTTGCAAAACAAAAGGAATATAGCAGCAATATAAAGCATCATATGAACACAAAACTAAATCATGTAATGATAGGTTTCAATAACAAAGTATAAAAAAAAAAGTTATATTTTTTCAGTTGCACAGTGTCTACCACAATGCCTTTGCCTACCTAATACTGTGGTAACACCAGGAAAGTAAAATACCTGAAGTAAGAGGATAGTTGGATTTCACATCACTGATGTTTCCTTTGCTGAGAAACACAGTCCCAGCATTGTTATATCTCATATATTTAGGGAAAAAACCCAAAACCTAACAAACAAAAACCCAAACAAACAAAAACAACCAACCAACAACCAAAAAAATCACCACACAAACTAAACCCACACATGATTATTCCTGGCAGCAGACACCACAGATTGCAATTTAACTTTTCAAAGGCAGATTTTTATAGATTACTAGCATCCCATTGCTCAGGAATATAGATCTCAGGCTGATCTCATGCCTTTTATACAATAAAAATCTTATGTTTCCATAATTTAATGATAAAGAACACTTTCCTGGAAACCTACAGCATGGCAGCCAACATCCTTCTCTCCTCTGACTCTAGGGAGTCATTAATTTTAACAGAAAAATCCCTCAACTCTACATTAGCATCCTGTGGAGATTTCAATATTAGGCTGTCAACATTTTCAGTTTCAGCAATTACCAAGAGATGTCTTCTTAATGAATTAACCAGGCTGCTAATTTACTGGAATTGTCTCATTGTCCATATGTTTATTACTTCCTGCAAATGAACATTTTTTTTTTCCCCTTTCCACTACTTATATTTAAGGAAATCTTGTTTTGCTGAACTAACTTTCAATATGAAATCACCTTTTCTTAGGATAACTTCATTATTTTATTAAGAAAACTCCAAGGCGTATTTCAGAAAACCAAAGCACAGCACATTCCCTTTATTTACATGACTCCTACATTACAGCAAAATAAATCTTGTTCAGCTCAACAATGTCTCTACATCCCCACAGTATCTTACAATATATTTACTCAAGACCTTTAAGTGACATTTAAACAGACCCCTTCTGCTAAAATTAAAACATCAACCTCTTGCATCAAGATTATTGCTGGCCCAGCATTAAATCATGAGAGGTTCTTACCTGTAGAGTAACCTTTGAGATAGCTGCTCCTCTTAAGACAATACAGCAACTACTCAGCCACAACTTATTAGATCACCTTCTGGTATCACCTGTGGTGATGTGTTTTATACAGAAGAACAGAGAGGAAAGGAATAACATACTCTGACTGACATTTTTCTTGGGGAGCAATTTCAGAATATATTTTAAAGCATTGACCAGATTCATAAAACTAAGTAAATACTTAATAAAAAAGATGCTCTCAGATATTCAAGAATATTGGGGATAAATTTTGGTCTGTGAACTGAACACAAAAATTTTAAGCATCCAGAGAAGATGATTGCTTTTTAATACTTAGGACATTACTTTTTTGTTTTATTGCCTTTATCCAAAGTTGTCTACTAGATCTAATCTTTACCTTGCTTTTATTAAAAAAAAAAAGTTTCTGCTATCTGAAATATTTGAAAATATCTTTTCTTTAATGGTATCTAAAGTTTAAATTAATTTGAAGTGTGTATATATATATATTTTATTAAACAGCCCTCATCAGACCACTCTGCAGCTCCAAACTGTATCATTCCCTGTTTACAGATGAGAACCTGAGGCCCAAATATAGTAAGATTTTTAGAAATATGAAACTTTTATAAAAGACCTGAATTGAACAAAATCTTCTCAGTTTAGTCCACTGACCACAAACTATCACTGTGGGCTTTTCCTTGCTTTTTTCTTTGGGCCAACTATGGGCCTTTTTTAGCAAAACAGAAACAGGCTACAAGAAACACTGCTACTTCTCAAAAAAGAGACTGAATTCAATTTTGTTAGCAATATTAGCTTAGAGACAGACTGTCCTGTACACTGTCCCTTATTGTCATTCATAAGGGCCAGTAAAAATCTCTTTTCCATATCTTCACTACAATAAAAGCTTCACTGAAATTAGGGCCATCATTTATAGATTACATATGAAATTGCCAGTTCTAATTGTTTTCTAGCTGTCTAGGAAATAGAAGCTGTTCATATTTGCACTGAATGACAACTTTATACATAATCTAAACAATTTATTGTAATTAATGTTTCAATAGTTGTGTGATATCCCTTTTCAGTGATATTATTATTCAAATTCATTGTAGTCAATATGACCTTTATTATATTGCATTGTTACAATGCAATTGTTTTCCACATATCTGATATGGATCTTGATTGCTGATAAAGCTCTGTGAATTTCCCATGGTGCATGGCATTCAGTTCAGGCAGAATAAAAAAGAATAAAAGCCAAATAAAACTTTATTTCCACGTCTTGAGGAAACACAGAGGTGTTTTTCTTCCTTCCCCAGTAGGAAAAGGGACCCAGGCACAACTTTTCTTCACTTTTTATTATGGCAACTTACTGTAAAATATTTTATAGATACAAAGCAGAAGGACAAAAGCTGACCTTCAAGTGTCAGGTACTTAAAGAAATCTCCCATCCTATCACTTGTTAGAAATCTGAAAACGTGGCTTGCTCTGAAATCAATCTAGATGAAATTATTTAGGGCTTGGCTAATCAGACTCATCCCCAGTGGTGTGTTTGAACTTTATCCTACACCAGTTGGATACACCAGTGTCACATAATTATGACAAAACTACACTTCCTACTGATATTTCCTCTGCTGGTGAAAAAGCAGAACTGAATACCCTTACATCAGCTTACCCCAGGTAATTTATTAAGACCAGACAGCACATTATTCTAAAAGCAAATGCTATTCTGATCCCATTAGGTTTGGTGTAATAAACAGAATAATTGATAGCTCTGTAAGCAAAATATTAGGCTTTGAAAAAAAAAATGAAATGTACATGCATGTGGTCATGTTTTAGTTACAAAAATAAAGTCAAAGATTTAAACCCATATCTTTTCATTGAAGAAAACAGAGCTGTCATTTCATTTGTGCTAAGAATTCAGTCAGTAAGATTATTTTCTCATGGCTGTATAAACCCACTTTGCTGCATAACCTGTCCTCTGAGAGTTTAATTTTACTTGATAAATAGCACACCTTTGTTTGCTACACCTTGCTTTGTAAAGCCTTGATAAGCATACCAAAGGAAACATATTCTGAAAAATGAAACAACCTCCTTCTCCCCCCCAAAAACACCACCACACACACACCAAAAAAATGCCAGATAGTGAATACATCAGTACTTTTGCAACATTCTGCTATTACCATATTGTGTAATTTAAAACTGAGGTTTTATTTTTCCCTAGGACTGAAGCTAAGCAGTTGCATTTATCTCTGCTTACCCCATACAAGGAAATTATCAAGTGCACAGATCTTGTAGCTGCAAGTCATAGACCTTGATAATATCTAACAATTGATTTTACAGAAAAACAACATTAACTGTGATTTATTACAAAAACACTCCTTTCTTCTTGTTAAATTGTGATTTTAAAAACTATTATCCAATACTACACGTGGGGAACACCTTCAGTTAGAACAAATGTGAACATTTCAAGAGCAGACTGCAGACTGTTCATGTGAAGATGTTACCATTTCTGATAATGTCAGTGCCTTTATTTGGCAGCCACTTTACCCAAAGTACCTTTAGTTCCTGTGCATATTTTTATGAATGTCTTATAATAGTTCTTAAATTCCACTTCTATTGTGGGTCTGCTTTTGGGGCTTTGTTCATTATCTAATTTGCCTCAAATTCTGACCCCTGGGCTACTGGCAGGAAATCGATTACCCTTTATCTATTTTATAATTAACTGCATAGTTAGAAATGAAGGAATAAAAAGTTAGCATGAAATGAAATTACAAAAAGGTCAACTGTAATAATGGCTCTTATCTTCCCATGGTATTTGTTCCTAGTGAACTGATTAAACCAGATGCTAAGAAGGTGATCTGAAGGCTCTGCCAGTCAGTACTCTGCCAGTATTTACAGGCACATATAATTTTATATTGTTCATATTCTTGATACTATGGACTTTAGTGATGCCGAAATGCTATTGATTTTTTTTTTTGTTGTTGTTGACATTTTCAATCATTCATTTAAGGAGAGAACTTCTAATAAAAGTTATCACAAATTAATCATTTTTCTATTATTGAAAAAAACCACAACTAAGCAAACCACTCCGGAAGCAAAATCAATATCCCATACCAGCAATGAATATGAATAGCTGTTTGCTATAGCATGGAGTTTACAAGTAGAAAGGAAAAATACTGGTTAAAAATTAACCCTAAAAGAAATATGAGTACTTCAGAGGGAAGTGGAAAGGCTTACATATGTAAGATTTATAAAATGAAACTGGGAATAATGCTTAATGAATATAGCTTGATATGAAGTATCCAAGAAATTCTAAATTAATGGTTTTAAAGTTGTCATCTACCTGATAATTGGTTAGTTTGGCAATTGAAAACATACCTAGAACTGTTTTCAACCCCTTCTTTACAGAAGGCACTTGCTGTTATAAACACAACATATATAATGAAGATGACTTGCTGGAATCAAGTAAAATCTGTTGATTGAAATCTGTTCCATAATGCATGTCTGTAACATACTTATGGACAGAGAAATGCTACAAGAAGAAAAGCTCTAACATGTCCATCCTACAGATAATAGACTTGCTCTTGCTATACCATGCTTTTAGAACTTCGGGCATGTCCTAAAAAAGCTGAATTAAAAAAAAAAAGAATTAAAAATATTGTGGAATAACAAAAGAAAGTTGAAATGCTTTGCTAGACACACCAACATGCTTCTAAAATGCTTTAAGGATAACTTAATTGCTATAGTCATATTTTACGGTTAAATATAAATGTGAACAGACTCCATCAAGCTAGGCAGGAAATTATTTTCTCCTTCTGTACAACTCTTTTTCTCAGTAACCTCATTAAGACAATGTTCAGCCTTGAGTTACATTGGTGTCAGCATGGTATCTGTCACACCAGGATTTTGGGCAGAGGTAGCTGCAAGGACAAGTCCACCACACTCCCTGACAAAAATCCATGATTAATTACTAAGCAAGATGAGTCCGGGAGGTGGTAGCACTAAAGACCTCCAGTCTCATTGTACTGTGGAGGCCTTTATTGCTACCACCTCCCAGACTCATCATGCTTAGTAATTAATGGTAGATTTTTGAGTTTGAGAATCGAGTCTTGTGCTTGAGAGCTGGGAAGTGATCCCTGGGGTTTCATCCTTTTAGTATTTAGAGGTAGCCCACGTGCTCAGGTTCCTTTTAAAAAAAAGTGAAGAAAGTTAACATACCAGACTTCACTGTGAGGACTAAATTTCAAGTAAGCTTCAGGGCCTGATTAATCCATAGATTCATCTACAGCACACACTGCAGACCCTGTAGCATCTCCATGTGGAACAGCCACCTCTCTTCATTCAGATTCTGAGCAGATATCCAAATAGGAAGCATTGAGCTCCCTGATCCAGAACACAGGGACTCCATTCCACGAGGTACCTTAAACCCAGACTGGATACTCTCCCTGCAGTAGGGGGAAATGTCTTTAACTGTTATCAACATGAAAAAGTAGATTTTACGATGGAAAATTGATTCCTGTGGATCTGAAGCATGAGAGCCCAGATTCTCAAACATTCCTCAACATCTCCCTGCCAGCAACTGAGGCCCTAGGCAAAGAAGTGAAATTCCACAGCACAGAGGTACAAATTTGGTATAATTCCATTTACCAATTCTGCATCACTTTTGCTTCTTTATTGCTGAATTCTTTTTTCAAAAAGAACATTATGAGTGCCTGAATTTCTGTAGTTTTTTACCTTGATGTCTTGCTCATTTCTTACAGAGTTTGCTTGGACAAATTTTATTCTAACACACCTGATCATTTTAAAACTCCTCTTAAGTGGACAAATTCCAAGGCTTCCCCCTCCACTTCCTCTACTTCCAAAAAAAAAACAAAAAAAAAAAAAAAACAAACAAACAAACAAAAAAACCCCACAAAACCAAAAAAAAACCAAACAAACAAACAAACAAAAAAACTACCTTCTATAGTGCTTATAATTTATGATTTAGCCACGTAGCACACCAGTTAGGTAGTTTTTCATCGTACCATAAGCAATTACAGCTTTTCTCACATTGCTATTAGTGCATGAAAGGCTCTTGCTGAGATCTAACCAGACCTTGTAATTCCTTTAATTTTGTTTTCATGCATCTGGGATTCCTGCCAGTTCCTCAGTTCTTCTGTGAAGTGCCGACACCTTAAGGGGTTCCACTGCCTCATGCTCTCAAGGCTTTATGTACTCATTGTATTCCTGCACTTCTTCCTCTGCATGGCTTTTCTAAGAATTAATTCCTTGCATTTACCTCCATTAAATTCTGATTTCTACACAACAGACCTGAACAGCAGCTTCTATATTCAATTCCTACAGAAAAATACATGCCCCAATTTGAAAGAAAAGAGACACTCTCTAACTGTCCCTTCTTCATGCCAGGGCCACCTGTGAGACACAGCAAGGGTCAGGACTGAAGGATGGCAACTGTCCCCAGGAGCCAGCATGGTGACACTCGCCTAAGGGCCTCAAGGTAAGAAAAGACAAGGTCGATATAGAACATCGTGATGCTGCCTGGCAAGAACTGGATGACCTTGGCAGCTGGAAAAAAGGTAACGAATGAAATCCAGTACTTCAAAGCAAGGTTACATGCTAACAAAAATATTAGTAACAACAACTGATAAAGAAAAAAACTTTGTGACAAAAACTGTGGAAAAAATCAAGGTATTCTGGGTACTTTCTAGTCTGAAAGGATGAAGGAGGGAGGTGTCTTTGAGTGACCAGGTCATCCTGTGAAGATTATGAACCATTCATGAGATGTGCCTTGAAAAGGACAAATATAATCAAGACAGTGAGGTGCTACAGGCTTTGGACCAGGTAAGAATGAGACTTTAGCTATAATAGCTTAGTTTTTTTTTTCTTCATCTCTGTTGTGGAAGAAACCAGAATAACCTAATAAGAAAACTTCTGGACTGGAGAATCTTAAAAAGGAAAAAGTTAACCAGATTTGCTTACCAGAGTAAAAGTGGTATTGATCAATAACTTTTATTTTTAACATGAATTGCAAAGTTAACATTTGTCTATATGCACTTTGAAATGACCCTGTATGGCTGTCAGGGGATAGGTTAAGTCATAAAATCACAGAATCACAGAATGTCAGTTGGAAGGGAACTCTGAAGATCATCAAGTCCAACCCTCCTGTCAGAGCAAAACCAAAACTAGGGCAGGTCACTCAGAAAATGAAAGCTTTAGAAACAGCAGAATTTTAAAATGTCAGAATCTGAGAGGTTTGCACAACTGTCAGTAAAGTACAGTCAAAAATTTACTCTTTTATAGAATTCAGGCTAGTGATCTGGAGACCCTTTATTTTCTGTTGGGAAATGGCATCCCTAAAGCCATTTTGGCATTCTGCTGTTACTTTGCACATGTCATTTAGTATTGTTTCACCTTAAAGATCCAGTAAAAAAATTACAAAGTTTGCTACTAATTTGCTTTGGCTAAAAAGGGTTTACTTCCTATCTAAGCTAAGCATCAAGGTTAATGGATCTGGGCACACATATGGCTATACAAAGTTTTGACATGTTCATTTCAGTGGAAGACAAAAAAAAAAAAAAAAAGAATCAGCAGTCTGTTCCACCCCCTGTATATCATCTTACAACTTTTTATAACATGAACAGCTTTTTTTTTCTACAAGTCTGAATTTATTAACACTTAGAAGTTCTTGGCCTTACTCTAGAAATAAAATAGGGCTGACAGAAATATCATACTAAACAGTATGTTAGACTGAAGTGAGTGAAAGGCAGATGAGCTCAGAAAAACAAGAGTAACAAATGATGAGGAAAATGGCACTTGACAAGAATATCAACAATTAAGTTGGGGAGGGATAAAAATGCATTTTTTTTAATCTGATGAGCAGGATGGTTTCTCCGATTTTTTTTCTCTGTTTTTTTGCCACATCTCCAAAACTTAACAGCTTAAAAACCCAAACCAAACCTGCTTTTAAAATTATCTCTACCTACCCCCCTTACCAGCCAATCTAAACATTAGACCTCAGCTTAAACAAGAGAGGAAGTTCTGCCCTTGAAATACAGATAAAATCATGTTGCAAATACATTTAGTAGTCCTTTTCAAGCATGCCAGTGAACTCAGTAAAGATTTTTAAAGCCATATTCTTTGCATATGACTTCAGCAGCATCTCTAGATGTTTGAAATTTCCCATTTTCATACAACAAGAGATGCAGATGTCAGGTCAGCAGCAGACAATCTGAACCATGACTCTGTGAGGAGGCAATTAAATAGCAGCAGTCTTCTAACTGAACAAGTGATTATATTCTCTCAGACCAGAAAGAAAAACTTTTTATATTAAACCTACTGAATTTTGTTCAGGATGCCTTTTTCAGTCTTTTTCTGTGTTGCTGTTTCCTGCTCCCCCTCCTTTTTTTTGTATATTTGCTGTAGAATTCTCTTGAATATGTAGTGTAATCCATTCCCACTTAATGGAACAAGACTTGGAAAAGTAATTTGGATAAAGGGCATAAAGACTGATTGACCAAGCCAGCTACATCCCAGTTGCCAGGACCATGCAAAAGTGCTATGAATTGCATTTTTGGGATAGTAGTATTTGCTAATGAACATCTTATTTATTCTTACTTTTACATTGATTGCTTTCTCTATGAAAGCATGGCTCTAGCATGACAGCTGTTTCACATAAACCATTTCTAGCATGAAAGCAACTGCAGATTCACTATGCTGCCAACAGAGATTATACTACAGTGCTATCAGTTTGAGGCTGCTACAAATGCAGGTTTTTTCCTCAGAACTTGTAAGTAGCTCTGAGGTTTTTGGTTTTGTTTTGCTTAAAAAAAAAACACACAAAACACCAAAAAAACCCAAAACCACCAAAAAACAAAAAACTCTGAATAAAGCAAAAAAACCCAACCAAACACAAAACCAAAAAGCCTCCTACTGAAAAACAGTTTTGCTATTGTTGATTCTACAGTAAACTGCTACAAAATACCAAAAAGTAACTTTCAGCAGTTTAACACAGAATAGCAGAGATCCAGTGAAAATTACTTTCTATCCTCATAGAAATAATTGTCTTCAATTACTCAACATACAACTGAATTCAACAAGGCACCACAGGGTCAGGGCTGCTTAAAGAAACAAAAATAACAAACCAATTCATAGCCTTTAAAATTCAGTGAAATGGTGCCTTTTGAGTTCAGGAGGCCTTAAATGAGGCCTCGAGTAAAAACGACAGTTAAGGTTTACAAAGGATAGTCATGATTAAAAATATCTTTAAGAGGAAATTAAAACAAAAAGAAGTGAGTGCATCTAAATTTACTTTGGTAAAATGTACTGTCAGAAATTAAATTAATAATGGTAAGAGATTTCAAAATATAATGGCTTAAAAGAACCTAGTTAAAAAACATGATTAGGTCACCTCCTGTGATGAACACCTGCTGGAGACTCCACACACTGCATTTCTGAACACCTGAATTTGGATATATGGCTCTTGTGCTACTTAACAAACTGGTCTGGGGTAGCAGGCATGAAAATGCTACTATTTGAGATTTAAGGCTCTGTTTTATTAAAGAAATAGCGTATGACTTTACAGAGAATGAACATGGATTCAGTTTGTGAAGCACCAGGCTCTCCAGTGATGTTGAGAGAAGGGATAAAGGAAGGTCACGTAAACATGGAGGTACATTTATTTCACCATTTTCTTTTTGTTACAAGGGCTAAACATATTTGTACCAAAAGGTGAGATTAAGAAGATGTATGTAGCAATGCCAAAACTATTACATGTCATCTTCTGCCTTCAACTTCCCTTGATTACCTTCTTGAGCACATGAAGGTTTGTAAGACTGAACAAAACCTGCTTATTTTGATTTTAAGCCTTTTAATTTTTGAGCCTGTAATTAACAGCCAGTTACTAAATATACCAAGTTTAAAGGAAGTGTGATGCAAGGCACAAGTACTGCTGGAGAAAGAGGAGACAGTGTGAATATCTATTAGTCAGAGCCTGTGATCCATTCACAGGACAAAGGCAAGCTGAGGGGTGGAGGAGAAAAGACCAGGTGAGTTTAAAGGAACTGAAGCAAATGACCAAGTACAATGTTTCCTTAAATGTTTTCTTTCTGCCATTACAGTGCCTGTTTTCTCAGAGGCTGGGAATACAGGAAATTTGAACTGGGCAGCTATTGCATGAGTTCTCAGTACCATCTAGGAACTCAACACTAACAACTTTTAATTGCTCATTTTCTCATAAGAATCCACAAATTGCACAGATAGGGAAGAAGGGGATTAGGACTGAATTTCTGCCCTGAGCCACAGGGCTCTCTTGTGATGCTGAACTGGTCACTTAGGTTTATGTAATCAGAATTACCAGAGTGATTACAAAATAAATTAATTGCTGCAATTATTCATAGAAAGTTCTTTCACCTTTCTAGATCACAGTGATGACTGTGTAAGTTTCCTTGCACTTCTGAGCTTTCTGTATACTTCAAGCAAAGTTTTGAAAAGTAAAAGACACACCTCAAGGAGTAATGGACACAGGGCAGCTCCAGGGTGAAGGACAAACAAGAACCAAGAGAGACTTCAGCACAAGCTGTGTCCTCACCAACTGGCACCATCCCACAGAGCCTGAGCATGGCAGGCAGTCCCAAAAACTGAGGGGATGGAGCAGGGCTGTCCAGGGAGCAGCTAGAGACAGAGCTAAAGACACAGCTACAATGCATGACTGTAATTCATATAGGGGAGAGACACAGGCCCCCCTCTGACACAAGGCACTGCCCCAGAACTAAGCTCCAAGGGATACCCTAAATGATGGGCAGGGTGTATGGAAGGAGGGAACCAGGTGAGTCTTATCAGGGCATTTAAGGCTACAGCTGCCACCAGGGCCCTGACAGTACCCTTGGAAAAGTCCAGGTGAATGTGTTTCAGAAGTGAAATTAGTTAAATAGTTCCAATCCAGATGAATTTGCTCTTCAGCAATATAAAGAAAGCTTGGCCCAGCTCCCAGGCTGCCCAGGCTAAAGCCAGTAACAAGATGACAAGAGCTTGGCTGGACTGAACCAAACCAAGCTTCCTTGGCAGAGTCACAGGGAAAAGCTTGTAGAGCACCTGCTCTCATCATGCTTGACTCCTGCTGCCTGATCCAGCTTCACAAAGCTTTACACACAACAGCTTTCCTCTTTCCTCCTTAAAAGAATAAGACTCAAAAATGTGGCTTAGGTAAGGTTGTCTGTTCTAAATATTTAAAGCCACAGAAGGAACCTTTAAGAAAATCAAGACAATGAAACACAATTAACAAGATACTTTATGACTATATAGCAGAATAACAGAAAAGTAACAGAAAAATATAATCAAGAGACCTAAATTCCCCCTGGTACAGTCTGGCATGTAGCAGCCTAGCAAATTGTAAAGAAGCCATGGAGAACACTTAACAAAAATTTGTTTGAATTAATGGCATATCATATCACCTCTGGGTCCATGAGCTGTATATTCTGCTCCCCAAAAACACAGTTTAAAAATACTAACTGATTTTAAAAAGAAAACAAGGCCCTGGGCTTATATGGATGAGTCTTAATTCTGCCTATGAGCCTCTAATTTACCTCACTACCTGTCTCCTTCACTCTGATTACTGTAAGTCATTCAGACCAGCTGTAGATTCTCTACTCTTTCCCTATCTTTTCAGCCATTTTATTGTTGTTCATTAGCTGTGTATGTTCAATTTTCTTTTTTTTTTTTTTTCAACATTTCTCTGCCCTCTCAGGATCCTAGTACAAACGACCAAGACCCAAACATTTCAATTACTCTCATTACTCTCTCTCATTTCATGTAAAGAAATTGCAAATGGTAGGGATGAAAAGATGCCTTACATAGCAAAAAGAAAAGATAAGTGTATTTGGGTGTGAGTCTGACTAGAATACTACAATGAAGTGACAACTTTACTGGGTGGATTATGTCTGAAAAGGTTGCTGGATTTTAAGAAACAACTTTCATGCATACAAGAACATTCAGAGGACATACAATAACAAGTCAGAGGACTTACTACTTTGGAAATACTTAGGCATGGCAGGCTTGGTACATGTAAATAGGGACATGCATGCCACCTTTATTGCTGCATGGAAATCCAACATGTTTGGTAAGCCATGTTTAGAGCTGTGTTACCTACAACATTCTTAAGCCTCTGTGAAGAACAAAAATGCTGTGAAGAACAAAAATATACGGGAAACACATTCTGTCTGTCCAATTCTAGCTCTATGTATCAGTATTCAACATAGATCTTGGGCAGCCAAAGAATTATTTTTCAACATGGAAGGCAGAAGCAAACAGAACTGTAAAGCCCTTTTTGCTGCAATAATATTTTGCTGCTCTAATTATTTGTCTAAATTGAAATTTATCACTGACAAACTTAAAAGCAGTTTTTATAAGCTATTCATATATTATCTGTCCTCTTCCATACTCACAAAGAATTGGCACTAGCTCAGCTTTTGGGTGGGTGGTACAGATATGTTTAGCAGACTAATATTACCATTAATTATTGTAATCAATGCAAATTATGCAAAACCAGTAAAACTCAATTACCAAAGAAATAATAACCTTTGAACAGGAAATGCAACAGTAAATGCCAAAGTTCACCTCATAATGGCTTAATTGTGGCAGAAAGAACACTGAACAGTGTTTAGATGTTGGTTCTACATGCTGAGGTAGTTAATAAAAAGCTGCATAGATTTACAAAATACTATTATATGGAATATAATATAAGAAATGGTATATATAAAACCATTCATATACAGAAAATTTCTCTTAAGCTATTTGTTTTCTAGAATTTGGAACCATTCTTTAAATCAGCTGTTCCAGGAAGCAGTGCAAGAAGCTTCTCACAGATGATAACTGGCTAGCTAAATTCTCATTTTGATGGACAAACTACATTTTCCCCAGTTTTAAATAAATAAAGTAGACAAACAATTCTTACAAATACCAGAGTTTCACAAAGCCATAGCTCCATGCCTAACATGCCTGTATCTTGAAGGCTTTTTGTGGAAACAAAATCTTGACCTATAATCATTACAACCTTTAGTAAAGGAGTCAGGAGTTTGGGGTTTTTTTAGCACTTATATTATTTGTAATACAAATACTATATTAAAGATGGAAGAACTAAAATGGTCTGTAAACTTATAAACCCAGTCACAGAGTTAGTGAAAATCTGGTCCTAATGATTCTGGATTTTCTGTCAAAGAATCAGAATTTCACCAACTGCTGTATTCTGAGCCAACATGAGATGGTTTTAGCTTCTCAGCTTTCATTTTCTGAGCTTTTCTTAAAAGTTGGTCTTTATTCCTGTAAACCTATTACTTGGCTGAATAATAGGAAGGATTGTACTCAATTGTATTAGTAAACAAAACACTTCAGGATGTCTGAAAAATCAGTTCTTGAAGTCAAAACATATTTTTACTTCTGCACAATCAGCTATGAACTAACCAGTTCCAAAGAAAGGTATTCTTAATTTCAAGCAGTGCAAGCTCTTGATTGTGCAGGTTTATACAAATGCTATATTTCTAATGTAACTGTGGAAGTTCTCACCAATTTCTCTTAAGAATCCTCCAGAGCTCTCCAATCCAATTATGTTGTTCAGCAATCTCTCTCAGGTGTGAATTATGTGTGGGATTAAGAAAGGAAGCAATGCACATTTCATTTTACTTTGCTGTGCTAAGATAGCTTTGGAATAAAGAATAGCAGGGGTACTTCACACTGAACTTTGTAGATTTACATTTAAAAATTAAAACTTCCCCTGCTGTCAGATATCATATATGATTGCATAGTGTCAAATGTGTGAAATTAAAGGTATTTCTTTAGAGAAAGCACCATATAAAATTACCCTGCAACCTAGTTGTATGCCATGCAGTAAAGGTCCTCTTCCCTCCTATTAGGAGATAATGGCTCATGTCAATTAAAAATACTGCTGCTATTTATCTGAAGAGCAAAACTTAAAGCTCTCAATGTTGTTTTAAAGTATATGTTAAATGCTGATGAGATGTTGCAAAGTAACAGTCTAAAAACCTGACAGCTGTGAGTATTACACAATTCTCTGGAGAATCAGCAAAAGCCAGATAGGATGATGCTGATGGTAAAATACATCTGCTATCTAAAGAAGAATATAAATATTTTGGTAATGCATATTTTAAAATAAACTATGGTTCACATAGGTAATTGTATAAATAGGAGTTATAGGTAAAAAAACCCCAAGTGTTAGGTATATGCCTGTTAAGAAACAAGCCCCTTACAAGATTTAAGTGAAATAAGTACAATCTTGGTGACTGCAGGCCAGATCTAGAGATAGGTCTGGAGTCAGGGGCTACTTGTAAGAAAATCCAAATTTGTAGTTTATTTTGATCTGTTAACAAAAGGGGAAAAGTAAAGATTGCCCCATTCTTGGCCCCTTTTTCCCTTAGATTGACTTCAAAAGACCTTACATCATGCTCTGGAAGTACAGTTTCATGACACTGAAATAATTTGGATCATTCACTTCACTATATCCAAGCACATCTATAAGTGTTTGCAAATTCATTTGCCTTCTGTTAAATACTTCATTCAGGGGTTTTTTATTCTGCCTCTCTAAGTATGATGACAAAGCAAAACTGCTTTGGTTTCAAGGAAAGCTCAAAAATGGTCACTGTATCTAGGTTTTTGTAAATATTTTCATGCCACTGCTTATTAATCACATGAGCCTGTGTAAAAAGGTTTTTTTAAGGGTGGGTTTGTTGGTTGTTATTTGGTTGTTTTTATCCTCCTTTGAAATAAGTTTAAAAGCCATGAAAAGAAACCATCCAATTGACTCATTTGAGAAAATGAAGGGAAAAGGCAGCCTTGGAACACTGAGCCCAGATATTGCCAGTGTAGGAAGTGAAACCAGAGTAAAAGCCAAATGAATAGGTGAAGAAAACCTAAAGTAGGATGTTTGCTGGTCTGTAATGACAGGTATTACTCCTTACAACTAATTTCCAGAATTGCTTCTGTGTATCTTTACTATTTGTAGGATTCTGTGTATCTACTATTTTCTTCTTTTACTTTATTGCATGTTTCAGCTTTGCTTTTCTAGGACTATAAACAAGTTTCTGTATCTAACCTGTAATCATACAACAAACATAGGCCAAGCAGTAACACTCATTCTTCAGCACTGGTTTACCTAGCACAGGTAATAACAAAATCAACCAGATATGTTCCATACAACCCAGAAAAAACCAAGCAGCCCAAGCCACCACCCTGAAGCTTAATCAGGAACCTTTACTACTGCTATTTATCTTTATTTAACTCCACTCCAGCATGGATATGTTAATGGGCACTGCAATTGCATTCTTTCCCTGATCTTCCTGGCTGATGAAAGCATCACTGGCTTCAGCCACTCTTGTATGTTCCCACATGGCAAAAATAATGAAGTCATCTTGGAAATCCCTGAATACATGCAGATTTTATAAAATGATGTGTCCCCAAAACATAAAAGTTTAAAGGATGGTTTTAATAATGTATTATTAAAAGTATCTGTATACTAATGTTGCTGCTCCTCTACACAATTTATGCCAATGCATGGTGTTAGCAGTTCTTGGAACAACGTGTGATCATTATGGCAGGAAAGGGCTTTTGGAACAGAAAAATCCAGCAGGCAAACTGTCTCAATAAAGGACAGCTCTGGTCCTGTTATACACTTTGATTATGTCTTCTCCCAGTGGCAATTCACAGCAGCTGCTCACGAGAGGAGATGTCCAAGCAGCTGATTTGCACAGCCTCATGCATGGCTGGCCCTGCTGGGGAAGCTGCCACACAGGATGGACTCAGCATCCAGTGAGGACCAGTGACACCTAACAGGGCTGGTACAATTCTTACAGCAGAATCCTTTTATAATCTGCTGTTATAATTCTTATAATAACTTTGTTTACCCTGCTGAGAGCTCTAAAACTCTTCTTTACATATTCTTGTGTCTTGACAGCCCTGTTCCAAATCCAGACCAGGTAATCAATGAACAGCAGCAGCTTCCTCCTGAGTGCCCCTATCACTTATGCCCCTATCACACAAATATGCTTTTCCTTTAAATGAATTGCTGGTAATGTTAGCAGGAATAGAATGGCCACAAAAGCTAGAAGACTACACTCCCCCCCTGAGATGGTGCTCATGGAGCTCATGCTTAGAAACCCACTCCAGAGAAATGACATTCATGGTTAAGACAAATGTAACAAGCACTTCAGTGTTTTTTAATGACTGAATTACTCTAAAATAAAGGGTGAACAAAAGCCAAATGTGAAGATATGAGCTGTATTCATATCAGGAGGAAAAAAACAATCTATTTTCAATTTCAGCAATCCCTATTTCAGACACTTAAGGAAAGTCCTTTCCATGAATTTCAGCAGAACCACAGTACTTAAGTCTTATCTGTTTCATACTTCAAGAGCCAATTTAAGTTTCTGGACAAATTCTTGTTTTTCTTTTTTTCTTCTCTTTTTCCTAGTTTTATCATCAAGAAGTGTTCTAGGCTGTGGTAAGCTTGAAAGTATGGGATGCTTAATATGTTGGGAGTCCCATGAAAATTTCTTTTTATATGCCTCTCATTTGGCATGATGGATCTAATTTCAGTTTGGCAAGAGACGTTTGCCCTGTTTCTGAGAAATGACTTGAATTGATCTGAATCTCTGGAAAATTGAGAGGTAGTAGAAGAATGGTAAACTCCGGGATGTTTTTTCCGCTAACTTACTTATCCAAGAGTCTGAGAAAAATCAGCAACATGGGTGTAGTATTTGAGAGTCCTATGGAAAGTCCTTTACTACTGTTATGTTGTGTATTATCTCAGAAAACTTCCATTTTGAGAACTAGATTTGTTTCAGAAGCATCAGTGCTGTGCTGTACCTTGTCAGTTATGTAATTCACCTTATGGTGAATTTTACCCATAACCAAAAAATCCCAAATGCTGGCTGCCTTGATTTATACCTGGCATGCCCAAATCCTGCAGATGTTTATGTATGCATAGTTCAGTGAGCTTATGGCTTCTGCAGGATCAATGATTGAGTAACTATGGTTTCATAATTTAATATAAATCTTTTGGTTGATATTTTTGCTGCAGACTTGCAGATATCTCTCCTTGATGCCACTCTGCATCAACAATCACACTGTCAGTTTATATTGTAGAATGTTTCAAAAGAGGGCACTGTTTAATGCAAGTTTCTGTTTCTGAAAGAGATACCTGTCAGCACTTCTCTAATACAAGATCAGAACTTGGTAAAGGAAGAAAATTTCCCTACTTAGGCAATCTCTGATTACAATTAGTTCTGGGAAGGAAAAAAACAATAGTTTTGTACTGACCTGTACATTGCTTTAGCACTTTTCTTTTACTGAAAATAAATAAAACAGTACACTAATATACTTAGTTTGTAACCTAAAGAAACCTAAACCTTTTTTATCCTTCTTTTGCAAGAGCATCTCAAAGACCCTGGAAATTTGCAATGAACACTGTCTGGAGATACAGCACTGCTTTAGCTCCCCTCATCCTTGGTATGGTTGTGAAGTTAAAGAGAGAGGGTAGGGCTGGGCTGGAGAATGCAAATGAAACTGTCCTCTAGAAATCTGTACCTGTGATTCTCTGAATTTCTGATTAATCTGTAGAACTGTTAGATTTTAGAGATCCATGATCTTAACTGCTTAATTCTGTTTTTTTGAAATTAGAGACTGTATGCGGATTCCATCTCCGTCAGACACCTTTATTCTTATTGCTAATAAGCCAGAAAACATTTCTACTTGGTTATTCTTTGGCCAACCCATCTTTACAGAAGTGGATGAGCTTATTATAATATACACTTCAGTTGTAATTTTTTGGCAGTGCAGACAAAGTACTGAATTAGCTCGCCATTAGAAACATGGAGATGCTGTTTGGGATTAGGCCAGAGCTGTAAATATTTAATTTTTGCTACTGTCTACGTTTAATGTCTTAATAAAACGTTATTTCCTTGACCCTGCTCCCATAACTCAGTGTGAATTAGTGAATTAGTACTTGTTCTCAATGGACTGAGAGTCTGAAAACAGTGAGTAACACCCTTACTTATAGGGACATTGTGGGGCTTTCACCAATTTATCTGCAGGCCTATTTTGATTAATGTGGAACAACACAAATTATGTTGAGTAGCTGCACTCAAGGAAATCAATATGGGTCATGAAACTACACATAATACCAATCATTTTTATATATAGCTTGTTTACAACCTTTTAGGATTAGAGTGGACTGTACAGCAGATTATAACCCTATGTCCTTCATGTGATATTCCAAACAGTAAACTTTGGAACATTTTAATTACCTTGGATATGTTCAAATATTATGGCTGTTTAGAGCCAAGCTTTTAATTTGCCTTCTAAAATAGAAATGCTGTTCATCAGAGCCAGACCTGCTGAACTGGCAATGGAAATCCCCAGTATTTTCGGAGCATTTTATTTTCATTTGATTGAAATGAGGTCAAGCTGATTACGATCAAGTGTGAATATAGATTGACAAAAGCCAGTCTAGCAAAAATGAAGCTTAATTTGGAAGAGGAAAGAAAAAAAAAACCACAAAACAACCAAAGAGCAGAATAGCAACACTCCTCTGTTTCTTGTAAAGGAGCCAGGTCCTTTAACTGGCTTTGATACTTTGCAGGACATATGTCCTGGGAACACTCAGCTGTAAACGCAATAAAGTTTTCCCATTTTTCACCTGCTGTGGATCTTATTCTCTCCCTGCATGTATCATGTGTACATTTAAGTTGGGGTATGTTATTAGTACTACTGCACCTCAAAAAAACACATCAGTAGATGGAATGAAACACAAACACTTCCCAGGCTTTTCAACTGTGCACTGAAAGAGGGGGAGTAAGAAGCACCAGGAATGAATTACTGTTGGAGCTCACTTCCAAACGAGTGGAAGCAACATAAATTCCAGCAGATCTGTCCATCAAGTTCACTCTTCATTCCCTTTTGCAAGATTGAATGCAATGAACAAACGTTCAGCTGACATGGCGCTGTGCCATCATCCACATGTCCTAAGTCTTCAAACCACACTCTGATTAAACACAACACAATCATCAGATGCCTGGTACCTATCTGGCTTTCCAATGCCTCTTCCTTCCATTGCCTCTTCACAAATTCACTGTTTGATAGTTATTTTAAACTCTGCAACTGAGGCAGAGTGTTCATAACAGATAAAACCCCCAAACAACAGAAAACAAAACTCTTGCAGAGTGCAGCTGTGCTAAAACCAAATTAAAAATACTGGTACTGCCAAATTTGTCTGCAGGTAATTGTTCTCCTTGAAGGATCAGCATCTATTCCTCACAAATTGAAATGTAATTAAATGCAGCTGTATCTTAGAAAAGTATTTTGCTCATATAAAGAAATGCACAACTCTTAATGTTTGGGCTACTGATTTTCTGTTCTTCATAAACAGTCGAAAATAAAGACTTTTTCCATGCATAAAGTATCAGGAGCTGAACCTTTTTAATTTTGTTTTTTGTCTTGCTTGATGTTTGATACTGAAATAGCCAAGATGCTACAAAACAGCACATTTAAAACCGAAGACTCAAGCAATGTTCTGAGAGCTCATCTGGTAAAAATCAGTGTCACCAACCCCACTTAAAACAAAATATTTAATGAAGTCACAGGCAGCTTTTGAGAATCTCTAGCCTACTGCTGAATGACATTCAGGTTGTCATAGAAACAAGAGGTTCAGGATCATCTGGCATTTTATGGAGACATTTCAAAGCTATTTTATAGACAAAATACCTGTGGACTCGAAGGTATTTTTCCAATTTTGCAATTAAACAAGTCAATGCCAGAAATCCAAACATCTCTTTCTTTCTCCTTTGCTTCTGAAACAAAAGTAACAGCTAAGGATGAGCAGAAATATTTATCACCTGATACTACTCCTGGCTTTTATTTAAATTCAGCTGCACAGTCTACATATTGCAGCAAAAAGAATAAGTGGTTACATAGAAAATTGATTACAGGTTATCTGTCAATCTGCAATACAATTTGGTGGTAAGAAGCATGGAAAAAAACCCAAAAGAGCTACTAGAGAGAACAGGCAATAGTTTAGGGTTTAGGAATAAAATGCTGTATGAAACTGATTTCATATAAAATTCTAATGAAACTGATTTATACAGTTTGCCTTGAATTTATTATGAAAGTCTTGGTAAACTTTGAAAAGATACATATATATATATATGAAACTATTCTATGGGTAGATTTTTTTGTCAAATTAGAAAATTCTGTGCAAAACACTTCATTAACTGAGGAGAAAAAAAGGAAATTAAATCATGTTCCTATCTATTCAAGTATCTGCTGTTAAAACCAGAACTGTTGATATAATGACACATTACTGACTGAACACAGACTAGTGGACTGGCATTTCTTGACTGATCATAAATCACAAGTAAACCAACAATATGCTATCTAATTCCTTGGGAGAACATAAAATATACACGTAATGTGAATGCACATGCACACAGACATTCAGGCACTGTTGTGGTGAGGAACAGATGCAAAGTTTAATGTAAAAATATTTATATCACCTCATATATAGCTATGTGTACCACAGCAAAGTATTAAAAATGATACTTGTATTGCAAATAAATAAATAAACAAATAAGACCATACTCACACATCTAAGTAGTCTTTGTGTAAGAGACCACAGTGAGTATTAGCTGCACCCTTACATGGTCTTAATAGGCAGCCAGAGAGTCTCAGCATTTATAAACTGACCGTGGAATAACATTATTTATATCTGTTGAACATCCCTGAGTTGTACAAATTAACTTGAGTACGTCTCCAAGAAGAATTGCTCATGTAGATAAAGAGACTGACAGGGATTTTTCACCTCAGATTAGATAAATCTGATAGATGTTTCAAACCCGATCTTTGACCAAAAAAAGTTACTTGTATCAAACAAAATCTTTCTCTTCTTATAATGAATAAAATTAGCTTCATTATCACAGGTTTTACAACTGTACCCAAGCCTTTTTCATAATCCATCTCAATGGATGTTCATAAGAGCAGAATGAATGAAATACCACCTAAAGAGACAATGTCAGACTCAGATAAAGGATTTTAATTTTGTTTTTAAAAAAAGGTCTTCTCTATTATTGCATAAGTTGCTTCAAAATCAGTGGACAACTTAAAATAATAGTAAAATGTAGAAGTGTAAATCTGGAAAAAAAACCCCAAAACATAATCAAAGCTAGAAAGTTAATTAAAGGATGAGAAAATAGCTTTATACTGCTTTAAATATTTAAAATTTCAAAAGCTGGAAGATCAATAGTGCTTCAAAAGGCAATTTTTCCTGTGTCTTTTTGTAGCACCTACATTGTCACAGTGGATCAGAATAACATTGTGCAATATTTACAGTGTTAGTTAATGCACTTTTTCAAAAACGAGGCAAGATTTAATGTGTTATTTACACAATGAAAAATAACCTATTACATTCTGCCAACTATTTTTGTGTACACGTCCCTTTAACATCTCTGCAGTGCTGAAAATATACACTTATATCCTTATAATTTTCCTAGTTAGGAATGAACCATGTTATTTACTTTCTTGAATAAACTGAACCTCTGACAGCCCAAGGATACCCAGAAGCTCAAGCAGCAGATGTAACAGTGGAGGCAGAAATCAAGTGGGAACTCTGTCAGCTCTTTACCTCCCAGTACCCATCCCAGGCTTCCCTCTCAATTTCTGTTATATTTTCTTGTACATCTGACTACAGTTTTCCCTTTCTTCATTTTTTTACATCGATATTTGTCAGGTGTAAACCTGTACTGGAGCTTCCCAGTCAGTTCTAGTTACACTCGTTCTACATCCACTGTTCTTCCTTTTGCAAGGAACCTACATGAGATCTTTCTTTGTATCTTTCATTTCTGCATCCTCACTGTGATCTCATCCGCTGTATTGTGGTGTAATAATAACCTTGCTATGCAGATACAAAACTATGTAATATATACAACACAAAAGTTGGTTGAAACTAAAAGTTCTGTGCTATCAAATAGGGCAGATTTTTACAAACAACGAAAATTATACTGAGAATTATGCATTTGTGCTCTGTTCCAACCTGCTTTCCCAATCCTTGTTTCAAAGGACAGCTCAGATAACCTGCTTGTAATGACTCCTTTGCCTTTTAATTTCTCATTAGATTGATATTATTTCTCATAGGAACAGACACAGTTAGAATCATTACACTTCACATGCCAAATGACATCCCTACCACGTTCATAGAGAAAATGCAGAATGCACTCAAGAGTCACTTGGTTTGCTGTTACTTCAGCCATATACTAAAGGCCTTGAAGTATATCAAAGCAATGTCCCCTTCCTTAAACAAACCTTTTTTGTCACAGTTTCTCTTTTCTTGGTTTTAACTGACATACCTGGAGCCAGAGCTTGCCTAGCAGACTGCAGAGATATTTACTCCTCAAGTAGGAAATGATAATAAATGCTGAGATGGGAGTGGAAATCCAGTGTTTTACCTTAAGTATGCAGGGTATGGGAAGCATTTCCACATCTAAGAGAACTTCAAAAGTTACACCAACCTCTGCAAGTTACAGTTTAAGGAAAGGATGTTATGACCAGCACAACAGCACCTACCTAATACTCAATTTAAGGGAGGGAGGATAATTTCCAGTCTTTCACATGGCTGATTCAAAAGTCACAGAAAGATAACTTAAGAAAAAAATACAGGAATTAAAGAATACGGCAGAAAGATGAAGTCTTCATAAATTTCAGACTTTGCATAATATACAGAATTAAAGCTCTGAAATTCCAGCTGTCCTCAAGGACAGGTTATTAAAGTATCAGCAGTTGTTTTCCTCTTTATTCTACCTCATTATACCTCATGAAAGAGGAGCAGCAGCAAAAAAGCACGAAGCAAAAACTTTGTACTCCCTATTACCATATTGCTTGCCAGTTCTTCAAAGCACAAAAGAAAATGAGGAGTTTCATTGTTATCCTGACAAATACAATCCCCTCCCTCCAATTTCAAGGTGGTTGTATATGAAACGTGCACCTAAGAGAGCATCTTTCCTTTCAAGAACAGTTAATGGTACCAAGATTTTTTTGGCTGAAATGACCACTGTGATACTTTAAAAATTAGATATATTAGATATATATTATTTTAACATCTCAAGGTGCCCAAACATAAATAAAGCTCATAATTTCTAAGTATTCATGGCTGTACTAGACACTTCTATTTAATTTTATTTTGCCCTCATTATGCTTGAAGATCTTCTGGTATAGGTGGCTTTCACAGAAATTTGAGGCATGGTGCATTAAGGGAACAAAACGATTTGTAGGAGAACATGACAACATCACAAAAGTGTTTAAGGTATCAGTATGATTTAAACCTTTTATATATTGCTAAACATGGTAGCTGTGAATAAGCTCATACTTAAACATCAAGTGCTGCTTGGTATTTTTTGTTCCCATTTAGTTATTGTTTGTTTCCTTTTTTTAACACAGATGTGCCACATCTGTAAGGGCAGTGTTTTAGTAACTGTTTAAGAGTTTCACAGATAACAGCAGTTTTTAATCTAATGAAGTTCACACTTTTATAAAGACAAGAAACACAACACTGATTTTTTACTGTTCCAGCTGTTAATATCTCAACAACTGAATGGCCTGGATTTCTTCTCAAAATACAAACCCATTATGTAGTTCATGCCCTGACTCTTGAGATTGCCATTGCATTTTGTTCATATTTAGTGTATTTTATGCAACAAATATTTCATGAACATTTTTTCAAAAACACCATTATATTACACACATGATGGAATTTTTAAAATGGCTTTGCTTTCTGTGGTCATCAAAGAACGTGAGGGTTGGTGACTAAAATGCACAATAAAAAGGAAATGTTGAAAGAGCAAAAATATGAATGAACTTTCATATAACAAATTCTTCTGCATTTCAGCTTTCTTTTACAGAGAAAGTACAGACATAAGATGTAATTGTGTGACGTTTAAGGGAAATCAGTAATAGGCCATTATACCACCCCTATTCAGAGTTGAGTCATACAGCATGCACTAACTAAAAAATGAAGAACTCAGAGATGGTTCTAAATCAGGCCACAGACTGATCTGGAATCACATCACTATCAAAGACAGAACCCAGGCAAAACAAAACAAATATGTGTCATCCTGAAAAACATGAAACAAGAAGCAAGTCATGAAGCACTGTGATTACTGAAGTCCTTCACACAGGAATAAATTAGAACATGAGTCACAGTACACACAGCAGCACTCAGCTGGAAAGGCTGAGAAATTTCCACCAATGCCAGGGAGCTTTTTTTTTTTTTTAAATAAAAATAAAAATAAAATATATATCTGTGTACACCTGGTAGATTCAGACTGCGTGTACAGCAATGATACCTTTCCAAGTGGGTTACCTCATACACTGGCAATAAACACTGAGAAATTTATACTATATTTAACTCAGAGTAGTAGAGCACTCCAGAGAAATTTTACAACAAATCACTGAAATACATCCTTACCACACGTTACGAACACTGAAAATTTTAGAAATGCTGCAAACTGATTTCCTGTTCTACAGAGCTCTTCAGTCCTGCTTACAAGACCTTATGAGCATTTTAAGTGTCCCATAGCACTCTCTACATCACACATGCCCAGGATCATTTCTTACCTCACATTTGGCAATCAGAACTCATGCTTGTATCAAAGTACATTGATGCCTGGCTTTTTCTAGGTGGCTCTTAATCTATGTACATCACTGGCCATTTTTCTCAGCCTTCTCTTGTCCTTGCCTCCAGTCTCTGGGCTGTTTCTAAAGAGTCTGTGGAGTAATGGAAGCCCTGCAACACCTGCACTTCCCCATTCTTTCTTGCCCTCACAGACACTGTACTACCAGAAGAGCTCAGAACTAAGTCTTAGTTGTTGCTTTTCAAAGGCTTTTCTTCTAGTGATGGATTTCTAAGTGGTCTCAGACTGCTTTCCAAGTGACCAGGAAGAGATCTTAGTCTTGACCCTTCAGCTGTGTGATTTTACTCAAATCTATGATGCAAACCTATACAGAAAGGAAAGTGTAAAGCAAGAAATGCACCTGAGATTCTGGGGAGGAGTCAGCCCTGATGTTAATACAGCTACTAATACATAAAAGCAGAACTGGTATCATGCAATATATTTGATATGCCCAAAACTCCAAACTAGATCTGCTCATTTTCCATTTTGCCTGACAGAGCTCATGTTTTCAGCTGCTTTTCCACCTTTACTGTCAGAACTGGAGTGGATTTCTGCTGCTCTGCTCTGAGTGACACTTATCAGCTGCTGTGCCCTACATGGCCCATTTTAAGAAAAAGAAGCAGTTCATAGAAGAAAACATAGCTGCTGATGAGTTCTCTGTACAGCTACTACAAATGAAGATGAAAAAAAAAAAGTTGTCTGGCTGCAGTGATTTCTACTATGCATGCCAATGCCTTAATCCTAATTATTAACTATAATCTTCCAAAGGAGAAGAGGCCCTGTATCTCCCATCCACGTGTCTAGATGTGCAGATATGTGGGTCCCTGCCTCTAATTGTGATAGATAAGGGAGCCAAGTAATGTAATGACTGTGAAATCTCAGTCCAGGCATACAGCAAATCAGTCTGCAGTGAGCTTCAAATCAGCTTTTGCAACAGCTCTTAGAAGGACAGGGGAAAGTAGGAAACCCTATGTTTGGAATAAGGTTTGATAGAGTCCTTAATGCTTTCCTTTTCATGAGGAGTAAGAGGAAAACTGCACAGGAGGGAATGAAGAATGTTATAACTGACACTGAAATATAAAGGGGAATTTGCCTTGACTGACTGTTGTTAGAACTTGTTATCTGGGCAGCATTTGGGGTTAGTGAGCCTATTTACTAAAGGTGTCATGGGATCCTAGTTAACACAGCCCTCTTGAATTGATACAGAGTAGCTGATCCAAAACCCAGCACAAACAGAGGCTTCCTGAAATTGTGCTGAGTAGATGAGTACATCAGGAGGTAATAATTTGCAATTCCTATGGCATTTATCATTCAAATATTGACATATCTTAATCACAGTTAGTCTGAGTGTATTTCCTGTCCTGATGGAATGAAGAAGTCTCATTCAAGATGCTGTAGCTTGCTGAGCAGTCCCCAGGTGGTATGAATACAGGTACACAGCAGAGACAGGAGGGGTAACTACACACAGGTGTTCTGCCTGTGCTCAATAACCTAAGAAGCCAAATATACTTTATAAGCTATGACTTGCTTCCCTGAAATGCAGTCCCTTGCTTTTTCTTGATCTTTTTGCCTGTACCATTCAACAATAACAACATCCTCCTTGTTCACACATACAGTGACCAAAAATAGCATTCTTTGTTTTGTTCACCAGGTAATGAAAGAATCATTATTTAAAGGACAGTAAGACAATTTTCAATGAGACAGTTTCTGTAGCCAATGCACAGCATCATGCCCAAGCCCTCTTAATTCCCCTGAATGGATACCCAGATACCATCTGTGTTGTCTGTAAAAAACAGTCAAGAGTAAGATTTATATATTTGAAACCACAGTTAACACACCCTGACTGAAGTGTTAAACCTAGAAACAGAAGTTCTAGGGAAAAACCTTGCTTAAGTAGTAATATGGTTGGATTCTTACAAAATTATTAATTCTGAATTATTGATTCATAAGGACAAGAGGGCTGGGATTTTCTACTTCTTCCTTATTTCTTCATTTCACAAACTAACAGACATATCCATAAGAAATAATACAGCAATACCAAGCAGTGTAGCATTAAGATTTATTTTTAAAATGCAGCAAGCTAATTGGACTTCTTTGGAGTCAGTTTTCAATTTATCTTTAACAAAAAGCTAAGCTGAACTAAAAAAAAAAAAAAAGCTAAAGCTAAGCTCTCTGAGTATGAGAAAAATCACTTCTTAGAAGCAACACAAACAGCAGAACAAGTTTAGAACAAGAACAAGTTTACAGGATGGAAAACAAATAAAAGTGAAAAGGAAAAATAAGGAAATTTATTAACGGGGCAAGAAAACTACAAATTGGTCTTAAAATGCTGTGGTATCTAGCACTTAGTATTTTCCCTCCTACAGACCTTCTTCTGGTTTTGGCATGTCCCACAAAGTCAGAAATTACTGCATGGTCCTTTTAAGGGACATTTCTTCCTCTACACTTCAATGATGGAAGCATTTATTCTGAAGTAGTATAAAGTGTTCACTTTGCTTGTTTCTTTAATAAAAGCCTACAACAGTGGATACTTAACACACCTAATTAAACAAGCCTATTGGAGGGATTGTCCATTATAATAGAAGCAATAATTAGTGTTTTTTCATGCCACATTGTTGCTTTCTATAGAAGTCAGTCAAAAGGCTGCTGAATGACTTTTCACACCATCAGCTCCATTGATTTCCTGCTTGGTTATCAGTTGCTGCTTGAGCCTCTCATACAAACAACCCTAATGTTTCCACACTTGCAGCTTCTGCCACAAACTCCTCAAATTCTTTTTTCTTTGCAAACAAGAAAACTTTCATGCAACTTACATGCAGGCTGAACTACAACTGCTCCTGCATGGGAGCCTGGCCAGCTTCTTCCTCGAGACAAAGTAAGTGCAGAAAGGCAAATCCAGTTACTTCAGAGTCATTTTTGGCATGTCATAAATGAGCTGCTGTTTCCCAGCACCTCTCCCCATCTTTTGGGTCTGTGTCTCCCTTCAGGTAAAACCACCCCCAGGAGCTGGAGGGATCTTTTGGATCCCAGCTGATTGCTTTCAGAGTTTTAGCAATCCCTCTTACTCTGTGTTACCTCTAGAACTGCAATCTGTTGCCTTTTCATCACATTATTCTGCTTTAAATAGGGAAGCAAAAGGTGCAACCACATTTCCTCCATAAAGGAAATAACACCTTGAGTGTGTTCACCCTTATGCTCAAGGAAAGGCAGAAAAAGGAAAGCTTTTCACAAATTTATGGACAAATGTTCAGCAAACTCTCATCTTTCCTGTGAGAGATTAATTTTAGTTTATTTTTCTTGCATATCTTGCCTTTATGGATTAGACAATATTGTTTTTTCCCCTCCCACAATTGCTAAAGAGCCTTCCCAAATAATGATGGCTACATGAACAGATTTATTTATTCTTTTCCCATCTTTGTATTACACAGAAGCTTTTCTGCTAAATTATAAGTGACAAGAAAAATACGTATTTCCAGCTATGCTTCTTTTGTGCTTTCCAGAAAAAATGGCAAATCCTTCTCTTCTCAAAGAGCTTAGATGGCCTTTTGAAATATTGATCCTGTGCATAATACTATGTGATTATATTTCCCATTTAGCCATTCTGAGCCCCAGGTACTTGATAGCTGGTTTAAGAGGAGTAAAAGCTGCTTCAAATTCCCAAGCCACAGAGCAGCTTTTAGAAAATTATTTTTTCCCAACTAAACCTTCACTGAAGTTGAAATAATTCTATCCAAACTCCATGCACTACATAACACATTTGCACATGTAATTTATAAAGAAGGTTAATTACACTGCTCTGCTAGCTCGACCTGCTTCTGTGCTGCAGCCAGAAAGTATAAGTGATTTTAAAGAATGCATCAAGAGAGGAGATTTTTTCCTCTAGGGCTGCTTCTGAGTCTTCTGTGCTCAGCCAAGCAGTAAGAGACGTACAAGTATCTGCTGTGATTATATTCAGGAGCCTGAGAAGTTTGAAGCTAAAGAAATGTCAAGCAAATTTCAATAATAAATGAATTCTTGATGCCAGAATTAAAAAAACCCCAAGAAACATAATTTCTGTTTAAACCTTAAGTATGTCTGGAAAACTGTACCTATGCATCGTGTTATACTTTTACCATATATTCAAGCCAATTATTTCTTAATAATTATGATCTGAAATAGGGTAGATGATTCTTTTTATAGAGATATTAACTTAGAGAAAGGGTATCTACAGTTGCAATATGCAGCACATTCATAAAGTGTATCTGGCTTGACTCTGGCTAGCAAATTCTGATCATTTGCTGTGTAGTGCAATCATGGGATCAGTACATGAATCAGTATTGCAGCAGCATTAGTGGAGAGCACTGAGTAATTAGGGAATGTTTGTTACAGAGCAAGATGCATCCAGTGTTCCTCCTTTGAGGTGAGGGCAGTGATTGTGACTCAGTGAAGAACCCTGCATTCATATAAAAAACCTGCACGAATCCCAGGAAAAATAAAGCAAGTTGAAAAAATTGTGGAGTGAACAGTGCTTCTGGCACCTAACTGATGGTTATTTTCTTAGCACACCTCCATCACAACTCTTAGAGATTCTTCACAGCCAAAGATTTTTCCTGAGTTGGATGCCTGATGACAAAAGGAAGATTTTAGTAATGTAAAAATCTGGGACACTGATTTTGTCCTAATTCAATGTGAGAAGGAAAAGGCTCAAAATGTTACACACCTTTTTTGGTCCTTTCTATAGGATTATGCAAAAAGAGGATACAAACCACTTTATCAGTCTCATGCCCTGTGAGCATGTGAGGATAAGGAGTGTTTCAGACTGGACTTGAGGGGCCTAATGACTCCAGATCCACAGGTTTGCGCATCCCTAAGAGAAACAGCAAAATTAACCCATTTTTGGTGGGAAAACATGTTGAAACATCTTGTTCATATTCCAGAGACACAACCAGCTTGTCTGGAGTCTTTTCAAGAGAAAGACTTTATTGAGACTCCAGAATTAGGAAGCTTAACTCTGCAGATACAGGATAATACACTTGGAATTTACAGTGCTTTTGAGATAGCCACCTAAATCCCCCACCTGCAGTAATCAAGTAAGCAAGCTTGCTAAAGAAAGTTCCCATTCATGAGACACTTAATAAGATTTTTTTAATAATAAATGCATTAAAAAAACCCTCATCTATTCAGTTCTTTCCAAAGGAAGTAATTTTTTACTGATATGTAGCTATTTATTAATCTATGATCCAGCACTATGGCTGATTACTGCTAATAGCAGACTGTGTTTAACTATGTAGTAACAGATGAGAGAACTGCAACTCCTGATCAAATTGAATGGGCTGGATCCTGCATTCTGCCATGCAGTTATTTATTTGAAAATGAGAAGCAGTGTCTGATACAGAACAGCAGGAAGTCTGATACAGAAAAAATAAACAGCTCAAGACAATGTTTAAAATAACCTCCAACAAGCATAAGTATTGGAGAGTCCATAGAAACCAAAGCAGAAAAGTTGCAGCTTGATGTATCACCCAAGCATGACATTACAATTATTCTAAGCAACAGTAAAGCAGCCCCTAAGAACATACAAGGTGATCCTTTAAATGGCATTCACAAAAAAAAAAAAAAAAAAAAGCAAAAAAACCACAATTCTCTCATATTTGTTTGCTGTTTCAACACTTCTACATGTTTACTTTTTTTTTTCTTTTTTTCTTTTTTTTTTTTAAAAGCATACTTGATTTTTCATTGTGCAGGCAGGCCCCCTCTCACCGAATATCTTTGCATGGAATGTTCCAAGCCAAGACATCCTTTTTTATGACAAAAGAAATTCCTCTCCTGTTCAGGAAAAGTGCCTAGTGACTCAAACGAAAACAAAACAAAACAACATAGTATTTTAAACAGAAACACCAGTAAGTGAAACACCCTCTTCTAGACAAGCTACAACCTCTCTATTAGACCAACTCCTCCCCAGCGTAATGTCCTACATGAGATGGAAACCTGAATTTAAGATTTTCATTGTTACAGCACACAGGACACACTTTGCTAACTGCCTTCTGAGAGGTGTCTGAACAAAGCAGAAGCAATTGAAAAGTAGACGTAAATGCTTAACACACCTTTCCCTATATAGATATATATAAAAAAAAAAAAAAAAAAAAAGTATTTTTGTTGTAACCTTTCCCCAACATTGATTTAACAGGGTCCTTTGTTTCTAACACACAAGTTACTCAGTTGTCAAGAAGACAATGGCACTACCTTTCGTTTCACAGGCCTTGCCTGCAATTTCACAAGGGCTATTAGGAAGGCTACCACCAAGAATAGTAATTACTGTGTTTAAGTATAGACTACTACACTAATTAAAATGCTCCTCTATTTCGATTTCCAACTTCAAGCCAAACCAGCAAGGAGATCATCATGCCAATGTTAGCCCCTGGTTTACTGCAGATTTATTATTTTTAAAAATCCCAAACCTAACAAAAATCAATGAATGAGTATTTTCTTGTACCTCTACCTACTCTACTCTCCTGCAATATTGCTGTTATGGGCATGATATATTATCTAATTATAATACAAGAACAAAAAACAAGTGCATACCTGAGGACTGTCATGTATACAAACAAGAAACTTTATCCAGATCAGCACTGGGGAGTGTGAGTAGGTGATGGGAGATGCCCCTTCCTAATCTTAAAATCTATTAACTGTTTTTATTCTTATGGCCCTGCGTTGAAATATTTTAGTAAGTAAATGATTTTACTGTATATACTAAGACTTCTTTATTTTATACCTGTATGGCCTCTCCATAAGCTGTAAAATACCACACTTACAGAAACACAGAATTTTTAATTGTGCCTATACAAATAAGTTTCACTCAGAGCAGTATTGGTTTGAACGCATGGAACAAGGACTCTAAAGTAATTTTCAAAATTGATTTTTGCTGTAGGCTCTAAATTATTTTAAACCCTGATGTCTAGGGAAATTAAGATTATATTGACACACAGATTTCTGTGCTGCTCATAGAAGTTTGAATATTTATTTTGCTATTAGTTTGGAAGTATGCTGGGTCCTCTTCCTAATGAAGTGGTCATTCTGAGCATTTTACTGTTCACATCCTCTGTATATTGCTTCAGCAACATAAGAAGACTACTAGAATAATACTGGAGATTTCATTTTGAAAAAAGGTTTAAGAAGTATATTTAAATAATTTCTTATATCTCAACCTGCTCAAACATTTGATGCAAACATAATTAGACTACAATAGAAATGAGAAAGGACTGTAGTAACATGCTTGAAAATACTGGAAGTTAGAAGCTATCATGCTTTGAAATCAGTATCTCCTGCCAAAAAACCACAATGAAACATCTACTACTTCATAAGCCTTCCTGTGTTTTGCTTTTCTTCTGCTATATTTGTACAGGGTTTGAGTAGATATTTCTTTTGAATGTATGCAAAAATTTTAAATGCTCTTTGAATGCACAGTTTTACTGTTCCTATTTATGGAACCAGATAACAGATACAGAAAATTAAATTAACATTATCCTTGTTTCCCTAATTCAATTTCTCTAATTGCATATGAAAGTCTGAAGTATGCATTACTGTAGATGATAACTCCAGGAAATGTTGGACTCATGACTGATCAAAACATGTATGAGTGACTGTGAACCAGAATTCTGTCATTAATTTCAGGTGTCAGTAACTCTCCTTATCTTGGGAAACAGAACTGGAGATGCAGCAGAATACATTTGCAGCATTCAGAATGACATCTTTGGAGTACTATGCATGGCTTGTTTAGTTAATTGATTTTATGCCTTCTTATTGATTTATCAAATATTTTTTTATTTATCAAATTAAAAAAATGCAAATGCTGACCAGCACTTCTACACACACTGGTTGGAATTAGCACTGGCTTCCTGATTTGAAGAATAAAATCAGGCTCACTAATTACACTTCAGGGAATGAAAGAATATTTCTAGTCACATATGTTAATCCTTGATCATACAGTGTTCAGAAAAGAAAACTGCAATTACATATCAGTGGCCTGGAAATTCATAATTTGGTTGCTTAAAATTAGTTATGCATTCAACCCCACTGAAATGTAATCACAGGAAAAAAGGGTATAAAAAGGAAACAAAACAAGTTCTCTCAAAAGACATTACCTGCTTTTCAGTCATTGTTCATTCTGTCAGAAGAGCAACAAGTGATACCTCCTATTCCCTTCTTAACTTCTTCACATACAGAGACTGAAAACCTTAACATTTGTTGGTGGATTGAAAGTAAATAAGAAGTCCTACTAATTCAGCTGCAGGATCAGCAACTCTGAGCAGAGAAAGAATACCATCAGCTGGAGACTGTTAGGACCTTGATCTTCCACAGCTATTTCAGGAAATCTCTTTTTATAACACCTGATGAGCCCACACCTCCTGTGCTTCCCTCTCAGTAAACACATTTTCAAATACAGTGGTTTATGTGCTAGACATACTGGTGATACTAGAAGATACAGTAGGGAGAAAATTCATTCCACCCTACAGACATATACACCCACTGAGAAGGATGTGGAATGAATAGAAATTTAATTTCTCTTCAGTAAGATAACAGAACTCCTGCCATAACACAAAGTAGAAAACACAGTAGTGGCACTGTGCAACAGACTACAGAAGATTCAACTAAGATGTTTCTTGAAATATTTTTTGAAAATGAGTCCTTTTCATTATTAAACAGAAATAATGCTGCTTTCTTTTATTTCAGATCTTACATTTTATTAAGAAATATTTAATTACTACTATGAGGCTCAGTGAAACTGCCTCCTGCTAGGAAAACCTGATTCACCATCTGTTTAGGGGAAAATCCATCACACACACACTGCATATCAGGGATCCGATTCTTATTTACATTTCTAGATGAGTGATGCTCTTCTCAGAATAGTGTTTCATTTCTATTTTAATTCCTATTCTATTTCTATTCTATAAAGACCTAAGGAGGTCCTAACAAAAGGTGATTTGCTTCAGCTTCAGATCTATGTAGAACATGACAGTGGCTTTAGTTTGCCAAGGGTGATTTCTGCACACTTCATCTAAAGTGCAAGAGAAGTAGGACAATATAAGGAAGTTACAATTTATTAATTTTCAGAACAATCTGTGAAAATTATTGCAGTTCCCAGAGTTATAGACACCAACCTGTACTCAATTTGGAGCTCTAAAAAGCAAATGTCATTACTGCACAAGTAGAACATTTTTCAGAAGAGAATGATTTTCACCTGCAACCACAGGCTGCAGTCTAAGAGCTGATCTCAGCAGGAAGATAAACAAGATACCCTTTACATCTTTCTAAGTTTCTTTTCTAATGGGAATAGCCCATTTGTAATTTTTCAGGTGAATTACTCTTGGCCACTCTAGGTACACTAGGAATTAATAGAGCTATTCCTACTTGTTCTGGAACCAAGTAAAAAGACTCTTGGAGGAAGGAACATGAGGAAGCTAAGAATCATGTACATTTTATCTCTCATTTCATTTCTGGAAGTGGAAAACTGAAAAAATAAAAGGATCTCATTCTCTAGATGGTTGAATTCAACCACAAGCCAAGCTGCACATGATTTATGCAGTGGATATTTTCAGGGTGAGACCTCTCAGCATGTTCCCAAGTTTCAAGGATCTGCCCAGCTTTGCAGACAGTGAGGAGCAAAGATCCAGAAGGCTCCTCTGTCTGAGGGATGCACTGACACCTCAACATCCAGCAGAATTTTTACATCCTTAGAAACAAAGGTATCTTACACACAGGCAACATTTATTATGCATTTTCTACATCATTAGTATATACTTAACATTCTTGATATTTGATATGGGAAATGGGACAGAGTGGCAAAAAAATCAAATACTGATGACAGTCTTGCTTCAAATACTAATGACAGTTGTGTTTCTTATTGCTACAGTCCAATTCTTATAATCTTGAGTTTGTGCTGTCACAGGAGACAAGAAGAAAGATTTTTAATTTGTGTCTTTTGGCAGCACTGATGGATGGAATAATACCATTAGGCTTCTGTTTTGGAAAAATGTAATAACCTCAAGGGCTTTCTAAGGACTGCAGACATAAAATTTTCTTAGAGTAAGAATTTGAAATGGAAAACAGACAGATAAACATCCTATTAAGCTAAGCTTAATAGTAAATAATATTCATCAACATGAAAAATTCCTACCTCCCCATTTCTGAATTTTTTAAACCTGTTTAATGGTGAGATGTTAGTATAAATAAACAGGAAAAATAGAAAGAACCCTGGACTCCCAAACTGACTGTGAAAAAAATTCTCTCTGATATGTTTTGACTCTAGCCAAATGATGTTTCTGAAAAACAGTCCTGCTCAGGGCAGAGATCTTTTAAAGAAAGGGGTTTGAATGCAGTGGAAAGGCAAGGCAGACACAGCTGAGAAGTTTCCAAGTATTTACTGGTAGAAATATGAGCTAATATGGGAGGCAAACAGCAATTAAACCATATAGACACTGCTAAATAAAAGAAGGCCAGTAAAAAGTCCAGTGGCACTGCAAAGCTGCTAGCACAGCCCTTCCCTCTGTTTTAGCAGATTCTAATAGGAGCAAAGAGTTACTATTTAATTATGAAACTGCTGTAGGGCAGCTGGGTGTGGGTATGGCCATGTTACTTGGTCTTACATCCAGTGAGTGGTTTCCAGCCCATGAGATTTTGCAGTAAAGATACAGCTTGCTTAACAGAAGAGCTGCTAAAATGAACAGCAACAATAAATACACTAGAAAGAGAATTTTTAGAATGCCCATAGATTTTGTGGCAACCAGTAAATGATCAGTAGAAAAGACCTAAAAGATTCAAAATGCAGCAGTCAAGGATTCTTAGGTAGAAGAGGTAACTAAAACATCTTAAAATATGTCCATACATCATCAGTGACACATCAATGGCTTAACTTTTCAGCATGAGCACCTGAATATTATTTTAAGCTGTAGCAATTCAATTTTAAAATTTAATTTACATTTCTTGACAGCTGTCCATAACTTTGCCTTAACTGAAGATCTCACCATCACTTTAGACAGTAAACTTACTAACTTAGCAGGCATACAACAGGGAATCCTTGAAACACCATTTCATCCTCAGAATTTTTCTATCTAACCAGAGAAGGTGATGAGAAGAAGGCAAAAGGAATAACAGAATATATATGAATTATGCACTGATGATACAAAAGTTTGCAATGTTTTAATTTTGGACTATCTTATGATTATTCTTTTAAGCTAAATTAGTATTAAGTACTAAAACACACTTAAAATTAAATGTGACTAATAATTCAATCTAGAAACAGGTGTTATTTTTAAAAAACATAAATTAACCAAATGGTACCTTGATCTCTTACTGAAGTTTTACAGGTACCTTGTTCATATCCTTTTGATTATCTTAAAATTCAGTAATTAAGTATAAAAACATTGAATTAATGCAAGGCTTCTACCTCTTATCACCTTCCTTTGATTTCTTATAGACAGAAATTTCAAGTAGCACCCCTGAATATAGTGTGTATATATGTGTATATATATATATATATTATTTTTTTTTTCCCTCTGACTTCAGGGAAGGAATGCAAGCTCCTACCCAGACTGCAGTGAGCAGTGTGCAATTATGACAAACTACAGGTGACTGCTTAGGTCTCCAAGTGGTTTACCACAGTAGTATTATTAACCTTCAAATGAAAAGGTGAGTTGAAGAAAGAAAATTAATTTTCTTAGGACTAGCACATAAGCAAGGAAACTGGATTGGGTTTTCTTCCAGACACCATTTGTTTCATGCTTTTTTTCCCCATGTTGAGTTACAGAGCTTAACTGATAAATTTCACACTAGATTTACAAATCTTCTGCAGAGTTCATATTAGTACATTTTTCTGTCTCACTTTCTACTTGTTTAAAAGGATTTAAAAATAGTTTAGGAAGGAGAACAAAAGAAGTGCCAGGCAAAAAAAGACAACCAAATAACACACAGATGCCATCTCTGGCCCTAGAGGAGACAATTTACTGCAAAGGAGATGGGCAGCAGGGCCTTTAGGGCACCAGGAGCCAGCCAGAGGATATGGAATTCTGCACCTCTGTTTTCTCTCTTCTCCCACCTCATGGGTGTTTCACTGTTTTTCTCATCTGTAATAGCAGTTTGGCTATTTTTTTCTCCACAGACTGGAAGTATGCTTCAGATGCATTTTTACTTGGGCTTTGTGTCTCTCAGCACCCAAAAAATGGCTATAAATACTCTAGGTCTTAGTGGTTTTCATCATGGCTTGAAAAGTTCATTCTCAGGTAAGTACAATAAACTCATGTTATAAATACATCAAAAGAATTATTGCAATAAATGTAATAATAAGATTCCAGTGTATCTGTGTCTGTTACCATCCCTTCCTCCCCCTCAATATCTAGTTCTCCACATCTTTCATCAGAAGTCATGTTTTCACTGACAGTTCTTATTCTTCTTCTTCTCCCTTGATTAATTCCATATGCTCAATATTAAATGTGGTGCTCAAAATTTGCAAGAGTCCTTAGCAAGCAGAAATGAAAGTACAGAAGGGTCTATTTTATCAAAATGCAGATAAAATATTACTGATTAGCCTTCAAACTTTATCTGTATTCAATGGGAAAGAAACAAACAAACAAACAAACAAAACAAAAAAAAACCACCAACAACAAAAAAAAACACCACACAAAATTTCTTTGAGCTAAACCCTATGCTGGAATGCTTAGCAAATCAGAGCAGTTCATTGTGCTCATATTAAAAAGACTCCAAAGTCAGGATCTATATCCTAAACATGCTTTCTATTTATACACTTCCTATTTTCTCCTAAATAGAAACACTGCTTTGCCTTTAATGATGGTTTACTATCCAAAAAAGAGTTGAAAGGGATCCATTCATCATAGGTATTCAATTAATGAAATAACAAGTAACTGGAAAGCTTCATTATGGATCTCCCTTCTGCTGTGGAGGCTCTTTGCCTTTAAAGATTTATTCTCAGATAAATCTTTGAAAGAAAGACACTTCAAATTTAAAAATTTGATAGATTCCCCCTCCTTTTTACAATGAACAGAGAACTAATTCAAGTTTAGAATGAGGGGCAGAGGGACGTTTGAGATGTTGGAGGGTTTCTTCTGCATTTTAGGTGGTTTATTTCAGCTGACTACCTTTACATTATTATTTTTTAATATAGACTTTCACATGATATGTCTATATGAGGTTTGAGAGCCTTACCATAACTTTTTGCTGCAGAAAAACTGTAAATGTCTTGATGGGAACCTGTCCAAAGTTAGCACCTCTTCTTTTAAGCACCAACAGCGTGTGCCCTTGAGGCTGCAGAAGGACAGAGCACTCCAGAGAGGATGCTCCACAGTCAGACAGTACAACAAAACAAATTATGATTGTGCCTATTATTTATATTGCAAAATTAGCTGGTAAAAGATGAAGCTTTGAAACATCTCTGGGAGGAAAGGTAACATGATTCATAAGGTAACATGATTGACAGAAAGTGCTCTGCACTTGTATCTTTGGCATTATCTTGTCATTTTGAATTACTGGGGACCAGGCTGTTGGGACCTCACCCTTCATTTAACACTGGGGGCTGTTCAGAGCTCTCTTCATGCCAGCTCTGAAGAGGAAGCATCACAGAGAACGAGGGATGTAGTTCCTTTTGACATCCCTTTTCTATGTATTCCTCCTAGGGGCTGCTCCAGGCAAAGTCTGACGACCAAATCATTTCTTTAGTTAGACCCCTGTTCTGCAATATCAGAATGTTTGAAATTTGACTTTCAGAAAAGCTTCCTGTGCTTTTAGAAAAGCTTATTTTATGTCACTATGACGACAAATGCTTTCTATTACAGATTACTAATATTTGTTTGAAACCCAGTCACACTCCCTATTTTCAAGAGACTACTCTGACAAACTAATGAGAAACTGTCACACGTCACTGTGAGTAGAAACATTTTTCAAACTGGCTGTGTAAGGCAATAGGCAAATCCAACAGCATTCATAATTCATCAAAAACTGAAAATATTCAGTGAATATGAAATGCTTGTTTGTGCACTTTGCCTGAAAGGCTGTATGCAAGAAGAGTTATGAATGTGTTCTAGTTGTATGATAATTTCCTTTTTATTCAAATGACCCGATTTTTTTTTCTTTTTTCTTTATGATGTGAGCACTTTCATAGCACAAAATTTCAAAGCTGTGATCATTTGAATGAAAATTATTATGACTGGATGTTCCAACTCAATATTTCTACAAGATAATAAAATTAAGGTAATAGGGGCTTAGCACATTATATGAGGCATTAAGACTCTGAATGGCTGAAAAATCTGAGAGTTTTTGAGAATAACATGCTGCTCATTTTTATGTCTGGCAATGGCAGTTCATGTAAATATAATTACTAATTTTAAACAATTTAATTTCTAAGAAAATCATTCTTAAAGACAGCTGATCTAGTATCGCATCCTAATAGTAATTCCTTATCATTTCACATCAAAATGGGCCTTTCGATTACCTGGTCTTGGTAATTTTCTCTTGTTGTTTTGTTTAATTTTGTGAAGTTTTTCATATTCTTATATTCAAATAATTTAAACTCACTTATTATAAAGGGTGAAAGGAAGGAAAATAAATTCCCTAACAACTACACTGCAACTTCTAATACAGCTTGAATTTCAAAAACTGTTTTTGACTTCCAGTTAAAGGACAGATAACAAGAAGAAAAGATATACAGCAGATCTTCTGCCAGATCTATTTTACAAATACAATGCATCTGAAGTTTGTTTGTGTATAACACATTTCCTTGTGTCTGGCACTCAGTTCTGCCAATGGTCTTGCACTTACTGACAGATTTTCTGTATTGCAAAAAAATCAGCACTGGGGGCATTTTTGTTCAGGTGAACACATTAACAATTATGGAGGAATTTATCAATAGGATTTTCAAAGTTGCCTGATGATCTCCTCCTTTCAAAACCCATGCAGGCAGGTAACAATTCCCTTGAAATCACACTACCATAACATGTAGAGACAGAGAGTGGGTTACTCATAGGCTCCCCAAATTAATATATTAATATTATCTATGCAGGTTTTGATAAGTTGATCTACATGTAGCCATACAGTCCTACCATATAGAAGATTAATTTTTAAATTTATCCTTTTATTGTCTGATTTCATGCTGTATTTTGATAAACAACAGTTCCAAGTAGAAGACATCATCTAGTATAATTAGGAAATGCCTAGGATACTTTGCTGCTTGTTTCTCATACATTAGCTAGGATTATGGCATAAGTGACGAGAGACCAGACCCCTTTAGTGAAGTTTATTTCGCTTGTAAATCATCTCTTCAAGTTTCCTGTGATAATAAGATTTTTTTTTTTGCTTTCTTATTAGACATACTGCACTAAGCTGTAAATAACTATTTCATTGGCTGCATCCAATGGCATCTCATGAAGAACATTTACAGCAAATCTAAAGGTCACAAAGTGTGTAGGCTTGAGGTTTCTAAAATGTGAGAGTCAGAAGTGACAAGTCAGCTTCCTCAAAGCTCTCGCAAACAGTCAAATACATTTAGCACAAGGCTGGTTTTACAACAGCACAGGTAAGATTTCCTTCTCATTTATCTTTAGGCCTAAGATTATTTACCATGTTCTTTGCAACCACAAAAAAGATAAACTATATATTATTTGTTTCTATGAGAATATTTAAGTGAGTGAGTAACAACTGCTAAGGCTACAACCTCAAAGACTCTTCCACCTCACTGGAGTTGACTTGTGTGCTAAAGCTTACTGGGTTTTAAAAGGAACTCTCGCATGAGTCAAATGAGGCTTAGCTGGCAGAACTGGTTCATTTTTCTATGTAGCATGACTGGTGAGGCCACAGCCTTTGAGTCCTGTGTCCAGGTCTGGGCCCCCCAGTTTAGGAAGGATATCGAGGTCCTGGAGCAGGTCCAAAGGAGGGCAACGGGGGCTGGTGAAGGGACTTGAAAGCACAGATCCTGATGAGGAGAGGCTGAGGGAGCTGGGGGTGTTCAGGTTGGAGAAGAGGAGGCTCAGGGGAGACCTTATCACTCTCTACAACTCGCGCTGAAAGGAGGTTGGAGCAGGGGGGGTTGGTCTCTTTCCCAGGCAACTCTCAGCAAGACAAGAGCTACGGTCTCAAGTTGTGGCAGGGAAGGTTTAGGTTGGATATTAGAAAAGAATTTATTTACAGAGAAGGTGATCAAGCATTGGAATGGGCTGCCCAGGGAAGTAGTGGATTCTCATCCCTGGAGATATTTCAAAAGAGACTGGATGTGGCACTCAGTGCCATGGTCTGGGAGCTGCAGGCAGTAGAAGGATGAAGGGTTGGACTTGATGATCTCTGAGGTCCCTTCCAGCCCAGCCAATTCTATGATTCTATGACTTTTAGCTACCCACATTTCTTGCTCAAAATTGACTGTCATTGTGGAAGTTATTAAATGAAAGCTTAGTTCCTTTATTCTTTAACGCTTTAGGCAGGTATTGTTATTTTTTAGGGCATAAATATTTTACGTAACTGAAGATTTTGGAGGTGATATGGAGATCTGGGGTGATCTCAATGGTAAGCAGAATGGAAAGAGTTATACCTCATTATACTTAAGAGTACCTCTAAAAACACTACTCTTTTCTTCTGGCCTGTATATTGTCTGTTTTCTATAGGCTGTCAACACATCTTGTTTACAAAGGGACATAACTCACACTGATAATGTTTTCATTCGCTGGGCACCAAAGCTGAAATCTCAGTACACAAAAACTTAACCTACAAGAAAAGGAATCATTATTTCATTTGCAGGGTGAGTTATATTTCACCTGTTTCCATTTCAGAGCTAGCAGTAGCCAATAAAATAGGAGTTTAAGCTTAAAAAAGCAATTTGCTCCTCATGCTAGAAGACAGAAGAAGTATTTGCACAAGGAATGTGCTCCTACACTTTTCTCTTGCGTCTTGCCTGAACCAGATGACTCTCTCACATTTGCCTTTTTTTTTTTTTTTTTATCTTTAAGTGGAGAAACATGTTGCTCTTCAATTTACCTATCTCACACCAGCCAGAGCAGTGGACTTTTGGGGAGAGATTTCTCCCAGACAGGAAAATGACCTCTTATTTTGTCAGATATCAGTGAGCTGTAAATCATTGCTGGCCAGCAGATATTAAGCTGGAAACTCTTCCAAGGGCAGTGCAGATGTTCACCTCTGTGACATTATACAGTTTGATGTGCCACTGTCCTTAGCCGCAGGAGACAGGAACGATGACAAGATTTTACCCTGCTGCACTGAGTCCCATAACGTTTCTGTGAGCATTATTGCAACTTTTTCTATAGTGGATTAAACACTTCACTCCTGGCAGTGTTCAAGGCCAGGTTGGATGAGGCCTTCAGCAGCCTGGTTCAGTGGGAGGTGTCCATGTTAATGCAGGAGGGTTGGGCTGGATGAGCTTTAAGGTCCCTTCTAACACGAACATTCTATGATTTTTGGTTGTACATATTATAGAGCCTCCAGGTTAAGTGAGGAAGTTATTAGATGGAAGAAGTTAGACCAATATTTCTTAATTACTTTTCCCCTAATTTCAGAGGTTTTTCCATTATTTTTCACTTTGTGGAGTTGTTAGGATTATAACCAGAAACGACTTTGGAGCTGACTAGTAACAGATATACATTTTCTTGAAGAACTTGGATAAGCTTCAGAGAGGCAAAACCCCAGCTTTTTCCTGCATTTCAGACAATATGCTTTCAAGCCATCTTTCTTACTCAATGTGCACAGGAACAACGTGCATAGCAGTCATTATAGAAGTTCTGGATTTTACTTCAGCATAAACTATGCTTTAGTGTGTCATTAAATGCAGAAATACTTTTAGGCCTTTTCATGAATTAGACTCTACAGCTATTAGCACTATGTTTCAATTGATAGCAAATCGAAGAATAAATGCAGAAGTCGTGATTTGCAGAGTTCACAATTAAGCTTTCAGAGCACGTAGGAATGTATAGTTCTACTTTATAGTGTTTAATTCATATTTGTTTTAAGGTTTCTTATAATTTGTTTACCATATAAGCATTGAACAGTTTAGACTCTCGATTCCTTCATTCACCTGTTTTCTCTTCTCCTAACAAGCTATAGAGCAATGTTCAGCCACTGTTTATCCATATGCACTAGAGGGTTGGTTTGATGAAAAAATGACTATTTTTCTTCTTCAGCAGTCTCCTTATAAATTCAAACCTCAAACCAGCACCATGGGGATACAAACACTCACCGTAAAGATTATTCAAGTCCCCAGTGAAGGCCTGACCCAAGAGCACACAAGTCAGTACACTAGGATAGAAACACAAGCATGGAAGGATATATTAGTAAGGTCCATCTATCTTATGGTATAAGGATTTACTTATGTAAAACTTTAAATTTACAAGGTTTTTGAGGAATTTTAAGTACTGAGCTACTTTCATTGCTAGGGTTAGGGTTTTTTTTTGTAAATGTGAGTGTTTTGGTTTTGCTTTTTTTTTTAAATTTAACATGGAACTTTGAAGGAGGGTCATTAGTAGCAACTTTAGGGCTTTTTTATAAACTTCCTTGTAAGCTGTTGAAGACAGAAGGACACAATATTACATAGGTGAACTTCAACCTCTGGTTCCATCTGTGCATTTCTCCCTTCCAACAGACTGCAGAGCTCTGACATCAGCTGAACTGTCATGGTAAAAATAAGTGAAAAAGAAATTTTACAAAACAGAACTTTGTCAAGCTGAAGCCATCTACTTAAATTTTCCTAAACCTCAAGGACCATGCCTCAGCCCATAATACCTTCCTTAAATCACTATTTTCAATAATAAATTTACAGCAAGATAATGCATTTTGTTTTTTCTGAGTTAAGGTGGGACATTCTGTAAATTAAGTGTATTTACTCAATAGCTGTCTTGAAAACACATATTTCAGATTGATTTTTAATTAATTAATACTTTAACATCATTGTTGAGTTAATTTTGATTTCCATGTATGCCTTTTCAGAGGTAAATTGTCAGTGAATCCAGTCACTTGTGACATGTACTATCACAGCTTCCTCTAATGCAGACAACTGAGAAACAGATGGGAAAAAACCCAAACCTCATGGTGAATAATTATGACAAAATCTCCCCGTGCAAAAATGATTTACAATAATGAATAACCAGTGAGAAACAGTAGGGTGTTATGGGTTTTTCTGGAATTTTCTGCAAGCAGTTCTGTGAGAAATGAAGGATAAAATGTAAAGTTACTGCTACAGCACTGGATGTAATATGACAATCTATAAAGAAAGCTGTTTGACCCCTCTCTTAGAACTCTGGAGAGGTCAGTCTATCAAATCAAGTGCACATCATCATCTTATCTCCAGTTTCTACTGCTGCACACAGATCCTGTGTTCTCTGTGGGACTGTGATAATTACTATGAGATAGCTGGCAGAGCCTGCCAGAATTCAGAACAGCAGCATTTCTTTCTAAAAGGCATTTTTCCCTTGCTGAATACAGCATAGAAAACAGGCAGCCTCCCACACAGCAGTGACACAGCCTGGCCAGGCTGTCCATCTGAGATACCCACTGTGTCCTGCTCCAAACAAAATGATACTCACCTCATTTTACTCTTCATGCATCTTATCATTATTTATTGTGGAGAAGAGCAAACCTTTGGCTTTTGTTTGCCCAATGTTTTCCCACTGAAGATTCAGTTCTTTATTTTTGTTGCAAACCACAGTTCCCATGCATCAGACTCAGAATGAGCTGAGTTACTGTGGGTGTGTAGCAACAAACTGTGCATCACACACCACGTTACTCAGCGACGTAAACACACTACAACCTGGGAAAGCATTATGGAAACTAAAACATTGTTCTTAGTACTTGTTAGTTTTTAAATATCTTTTTAAGGATCTTACTTAATTCCAATGGTGCTTACCATTTTTAGACTGGTGTTTTAGCTCATTTTTCTGCAATGAAGCAAACGAAACATTAATGTTGTCTAAGTTGCCTGTAAAATCCTTCACTTGGCAAAAATAAAGTTTTATGTTTCATCATATACACAAAAGGAACAGTACACTTACAGAAAGAAATGTCAGCATATAAAGTTCAGTAATGCTATTTATTTAAACAATGCAAGTTCTCAGCTGATCTAAATGATAGTTTTAAAAATATTTTCTATGAAGATACAAATCTAGGTGTATTTCACTGTTCTGTGATCCTAGTCTGTATTCACAGTGAAGTACAGAGGGAATGCCACATGAAATATTAACCCCAAAAGTTCTATTTCCACTTTATTTATTCCATTGAGGTGACATCAAAGTTTTTCAAACACAGTCTCAAAACATCAGTGAAAGGTTTTTTTTGGAAGCTTTTTCTTATTTGCTATTCTAATACTTTCTGAGAAGTCTGAACAACTGACCCCAGCTCTGTTTCGCCCTTCTTGCTGTCTCTCCTAAGAGGTTCTTGCTCACTACTTGGCATAAGATCACAAACTCTGTTTGTGTTACAATGCAGAGAATACCATAATTTGATAACCAGTTGCACATGGGAATAAAAATTTTTGTTCGCACTGTAGGTTATTAAAGAAGTAGGAGTTAAATCATCACCCTCTGCTGCTCAGAGTTATAATTTATGCATGTTTTATTACTTGAAGAAACAATCCAGATAATACATCTTTCACAGACACTTAGGCAAGAGTACAATTAGGAAAAATTGCTACAAAACATGGAGCTCCAGTTTTATCAAATGTTTACAAGCTGAACCTTGCATACTTCAACTTGATGATGCTGTAATGGGGTGAGCAAGCAATGGTCTATTTGTAGAATGTCAACCTCTATTAAAAAAAATTCTCTAGTGTTGAACCACACCACAGTTTTCAACATGAAAGAAAAGATTTGAACCAAGCAATTGCAAAAAGCACTATTCATTTTCTAGTGTGATTTAAGCCATAGAGATATATTTAAAAAAAAAGGTTTTTTTGCAAGCTCCAGACCCAAAACGTAATCCAGGTGCATTTAGGGTGAGGGGTCTGGAAGATAACTCCTTGCTTAGAGATGGGGTCTGTGAGTGATGCTGTGTAGGAACTTGGTTAACACAAAAACAGTTATCTCAGGGCAAGCACTGGAGAGGATTTGTTCTTTCATTGCCAGAACTAACTAAACATCAATTTCAATTATCTTTTGTCATTTCTTGTTTACATGAATTATTTATTTAAAGGTGGTACTGTTCTATTTTTTTCTTTTTACTGTCTAGTGGTCTCAAAGGTAGTCTAGAAAGTCTATTATAAACAAGATCAGATTTTATAACTAAAGCTCCACATTATAAAAATCATGCAACAATATTATTATTAATGCTAAAGCTAAGTAGTGAGCAATGATGTTACTGTTAGCACAGCATCTTCTACAGGGTAGTGACATCTTACATTGGGAAAAAAAAAATATCAAATTCCTCCTCCCGATCCTTTTAATTTCATATTACTCCTATTTAAAAAATGCTGCAATGCAGGACAACTTCGTGTGCTGCATAAACTCCTTCATCTAGACACTGTGATGTGCTTTTTGCAGCAAATGTCTGAAATTTCTTTGCAATGCTTTGGCTCTGCAGCAGACAGTAAAGGAGACAAACTGATTACAGGAACCCCAGGGGCATCTTAAAAAATTACAGATCTCACAAACCCAGTTTTCTTTAGGCATCATAAAGAAGTGAAGATGTTAATTCACTCACCTAGAAGCCCCATTTTCTGCATGTGTCATTGTTGAAGGACTATTTATGACAATAGCAAGTTAGGATACCAGCAAGTATTAGAAGGCTAAAAGCTTTTTAAAAGTCACCTATGCACTAGGCAAATCTTTATTGTGTGCTAACCCTTGAATAGCCTTTCTTTTTGTTATAAGGTTATAATGAAATTTAGTGAAGACTGGCTTGTAGGACAGTGATAAAACTGCTTTATTCCTGCTATAAAAGTTTTATAAGTCAGGTACAAAATAAATGCATGGGCTCATGTAAGACTGGAAAAACCAGTGAAATACAGTTTAAGTTAACTCTGATCAAGTAGAAATCCATTATCAGTCAGAGTAATTTTATTTTCAAAATGAACATGATAATGCATCCCATCCTACAAAATTTGTTTCTGACTTCTGTTTTTTTTTTTCCCAGCTCACTTCAGCCTTGAATTATTGCAAGTGTAATGCAAGTAAGAGAGAAGTTCCATATTTTTAAGACACTAGAAAAGCAAAATTTGTCAAAGAGCCACTTATTTACTTAATTTTAATTTGGAGAAAATACACAAAATAGAGCTACTAAATCCCTTGCAAAAGACTAAGTTAACTAAGTCTGAAATTCAATTCCAAAGAACTGAACTGAGCAATGTAGTACTTGACAAGCAACAAATTATTTCAGTTAATGAGACACTTTTGCAAATTAGACTTAGGACGTTTTGCTTTTGTGACATTCCTGTGACCCTAAGCATTTTTACTAAACTCATTATTACTGTAGTATGCCAGTACTATTTTGAAAGGCTTTTCTTACAAGCAATGTAATTTTACTGAATTGCTCTGAATGAGAAGAATACGCACTTTTAAAATAAGAATGATCGTCATTTGCTTCCAAACTAGCAGAGAGTAGCAGCTAGGGATCTAATCTAAAACCATTTTCTCACTGCAGGGAACTCTGAGTTTGTATCAGTTACAAAGTTGTGGATTACAGAACTTTACAACCAGGTAGGGGGATCCAAGAGAATGGCTGCATTGGAAGACTTCACAATGCAATTTTTTGCTTATTTGGAAGATGCTAAAGTGCACTGCAGAGGTGACTGCTGGTCACTCGAGATTCTCAGCATTTCAGAACTGTCCTAATTATGCTCATTAAAATTTGAGATTAATGCTCATTAATTTGAGATTTATTTGAGATTTATGCTCATTAAAATTAAAGATTTACTGGAACCTCATTTTGTCTAATTCTTACTGTTTCACTGCTATGTCAGCCCTATTTCTATTCTGCATCTCTCTCTTGTTCTCCTTCATGTGATTTTTCCCCAGATGTGTTTTTTTCCCTAAGATTTTACTGATTTCAATTAAAAACTAATGTCACATGCTCTCTTAAGGATAAAATGCCCTATGGAAAGTAGCATTCTTTTTACAACTAAAAAAACCCAACTAAAATATAGAGACACGAATTTATTCAAGACAACAGAGCACCTTTCACAGGTTCCAATACCGGAATCCATAAAATTCAGTCTAAAAATAGATACCCTTTGAGTGCTATTACTGGATGAATTCCTTTTTCTTAGAGCTGCCAAAAATACATATGGAACACTGTAAATGTCTAGGAAACTGTAATTAAAAAGGACATTTAAAGTTAAAGCCATTAGGCCCTGGCAACTCTTGTTTCCTCCTTGACAGAAATTACTGAGCACGTAAGAAACTGAATAAGGCAAATGTGAGGTTAAAATGTAGACAGAGAAAACAAGGCTGCTGGGTAGAATTACTGGAATAAAATGATACTAGAAGTAATGCATATTGTAGCTATTAAGGCCCTATGTCTGTTAAAAGAAAATACACCCTAGATTATAATTAGCTGGTTTAGTGTTTAATTTATAGTTTCAGCTGGCTGAGGATGAATATAGTATGAGCTCTTCTGTATGTGGAAGGGAATGAACATACTGATTTCAATAGCTGAGTTGGTAAATATAATTTTTTAATTTTACTAACTTGATTGTAAGTTCATGTCTGTGAAACATTTACTGTTTTTCCAACACTTTTTTCTTTTAATGTGAAAAAGCCACTGTATGTGAAGGCAACATAAATAAGGAGTACAAAATACTTAAATTCCTTTGAATCAAGAGAGTGCACTGAAGAGCAGTTGAGTGCCCTCTTTGTTATCAAGGGCAGTATAAAGCTTTATAAAGTGCCAACCAGAAACAGAGTTGGCAAACTTTCGATGAGATCAATGTTACAAACCATTCTCCTGTTTCATTTTGGGAGCCAGGGGAGGCAACGTTTGGTTGGTTTGGGTTGGTATTTTTTTCATTCCCTCTGTTATTCAGACAGACTGATGATGTTCTGAGCATAATTCTTTTTCCAGAGCTGCAGACAAATATGCATTACAAGTGTCAGTCCCTTGTGTGCAGTGGCTTTAGGGACTGCCTGTTTATTTCATGACTGTACATAGAGATCTCAGCCCTTTATGTCAATCTGAGATTTGCTTTTTAGAAGCTGCTCAGATGGGGTTTTCTCATTAAGGACAACGATTCATGCATGATATTTCTAGACAGGCAGCCTTCAGAAATTTCTGTTTGCTTACTGTCAAAATGCTTGTTATGGATCGGTGGTAAAGAATAAGGAGAGATTAAAGAAAATGAGCAACAATACAGTTCAGGGGAGAAAAGGGCCACAAAAGATCACCTGTCATCTCTGTGGAGGTCTATACTCTATTCCAGGCCATCCTCTGTCATCCTTCAGCAGTACTTAGCAGAGGAAGAGTAGCCCTATCTAGCCTCAAACAAAGGAACAATACTAAGCTGCCTTTCAGTACAACTGAAAGGTCAATACTAACTGGGATAACTATTCATTTCAGCCACTGAAAGGACACATATCCTACCTGTCAAGGGCACTTATTTGGCTCATCCTATAGCAAATTAATTTTTCTATACCAGGAAGTAGGGTAGCAGCTATTAGTCAGTCACACATTACATTTCTGCACTCTGCGTGTAAAATAACTCTCTCACTAGAAGCCTGTAAAGCAGAATGTTTAAAAGTAACACAGCCTGCACCACATTACCAAGGTTTCTACCTTGCAGAATAGTTAACAGGACATGGTTCCCAGAAGGAATCCCTGAGAGAAGGCAGCCTACTTCACTGAAGGTATTTAGGCACCTACTCCCAAGGGGATACAAGGGTAATGTGCCCACTTAGCTGGTATCAAAGGTCCCAAATTCACACCAAAATTTATATATTGAGGCAACCTTCAACCATCTTCTTAAGCATCAGACTATGAAAAGAGCCAAAATTATACCTTTAATTAGGTGTCACTGACCTACAGCTATGAGAACTTGCTGTATTTTCACTTGCCCACTAGGTCACTATTTCATCAGTAATGTGCCATTCTGCTGTGAGCAATTCTTTAGTTCTATGGGCTGACATGTGCAAAATGTGACTGGTATGAGACTGAGAGATTTTATTACCTTGAATTAAATAGGAAAAAAGAGCTTATTAACTCAAGATTCTTAATATGCAGGAGGAGTAATATCAGACTGTGGGAGAGGTGATCAGGGCAGACTGCAAAAAACCCTTAATTTTAGCATTTTTTTAGGTTTTGGAAGCTTTGTCTTGCACTGATTCTTTACCATAATATTTACATGGAATCCTGCGTAATCTACATATTATGTTAATAACAAATGTACCATGCAATTCATAATAACATTTAATGAAATAAAAATGCATCCTCCCCCCCTTGGCTGGTTGTGTTTGACTGCACACGATTTAAATCTTGGCTGTCCCATGGAGTATTCTAAGCAGAAAGCATGAAATATGTAAATGAGGTAATTAGTCTGGAGATGAGACAATTGATGCAGACATACATCTATGCATGAAGATTCTGGGGATAAGGAAAAGGCCATGAAGTACTTTTCCTTAAGCCTTTGAGAGCTGTGCTACAGATTTATTAAGAAGGAAGGAATTTCTGAACAATTACTTCATTGCAAACCAATTAAAATTTGAATTATACAGTCTTAAGTTTTGAAAAGCTGTCAACCTACAGATAATTCCTCAGAACAGAACGCTACAATGCGTCCACAGTCTTATTTTTTATGTTTGCATGAAATAACATACACCACAACGTGCTGTGGAATAAAACCACCACATATATATTGAAATACAGTTAATACAGCTAGATTTTACCTTCAGTGCTCAGCTGTGTTCTATTTATGTGGTTTTATATATGGATTGTACACTGCACTGATTTGTCCTGTAATAGCAGTAGACTGAAAGCATAACAGTGGGGAATCAGAACTCCCAACCTGTGCAACTGGACCAATATTACCACAAACATGAGGTCTGGACTTCTCTTGTTAAGTGCTTCATATCAACTAAATTCTGCTGCCAATAAAGTGACAGATTTTACTTAGGGTTCAGACTTTGGCAGTCACATTAGCCTTGTGCTAGAGATCATGTAGGCTATGTACATCCATATTGGCTGTAGATCTGCAGAGACAGCACGTATGGACTGGGGATTTGTGGAGCCAAGATATTTCTACAAACTAAAATTAATTTTTATTCCACAGGCTATTCTCTGCTGCGTAGCTTACTTTAAATATGGAAGCTTTCCTTTTCCACTATTTTACCAGTATTCAGAACACTTGCTGGAAGTGTGTATCCCACTGTGCCTGAAGATCAGTGAAAGATTAGTGCGTTTCTGAATTTAAGGGCTTATTTGGTTTCACTGTTGTTGGTCCTCAGCAAGAGAGATTTAGAAGTTCTTTGAATGGTGTTTGCTGTGCTATATATACACTCACAGACCTGCTACCATCTGCTTCCATTATCTTCACACATGTATTTTGTACATTTAAATATAGCTCTAAATTTCAGCTGGCATAAATCAATATAAATCACATAAGAGTTGAGAGGGACCTCTGTGCTTGTGAATGAATGTGGGGGTTTTTTTTTATTATTCGCAATTGTAGGAATTACAGAGCAAGCAGGGAACATAAATATGAACAGTAGAATATGGTGCCATTGATCTTTTAAAAAAGGGAAATAATGGAGTCAAGAGTGTGAAGCAAGTAGCTGACCACTACATTTGCTAGAGAAGCAACTAGTAAACTCCCAGGTAATCCATAAGAAATCCTACAGAGAGCGTGTAGGAAACAGGTCAGTAAGCAGCAGATCAGTGTTTGATTGGTGAGTGCACAGACTGTCAGAAAATATGCTCCCTGGTTACTCAGGGTTTGTTCATTTTCTACTGCATTCATGACAGAAATCTGCAGCAGTGTAATCATTCTCATCAATGCATCATTAACTTCTGCAGGTGCATCTGGAAAGCCTGGAAGAAACTGCGTTTGCAAGAATAGACAATTTCAGTGTGTGGCTCACTGAAGTTACTCTATAGAAAATTTTTATACTATACTGCTCTTATAAGCAACCTATATAGGTATGCCACCTTTTTGTCATCATTGGAATTCTGAAATATATTCCAAAAGAAATTCAGTAAGATAAAACAAGACACAGACATGCTGGTTAGAACTTTCAGAGTTTTCAAAATTGCAAGCTGGAGACTACACAGATCAGCACCATTTTATTCACAGTTATAAACAGGCAGTGATTTGAATATTTGATTCTTCTGTGGAAAGTTCAGATTAAACAGAGAGCTTCACAGAGGAACTTTATCCATTTAATTAACAAAAAGGTGCTTTTTTCAAGTGCTTGGAAATCCTCAGTTCCTACTGTTCTATTCTTGGGAGAAAGGATTTAGTCAGCAAAATTCAGCAGCACCAACTGTGCCTCTAAGTGCTCTTTATCTTAGTAGAGTCTTTTCAGTCACTGGAGATGTATTTCTGTACTATCCTTTGATCCAGAAGTCATCACTGAGACAAAATCTGAGGAATAATTTCTTCTCATTTTCCTTTTATTTTTCCCTAGCTCTCACCAAGGGCTCCCCACATTGTTGGCAATTTCCATTTGCTTATGTCTTTCTATTTACTTTCATTGCTTTCTATCTCAAAAGATACTGGTCCTTCTGGAAAATGCTTGGTCTGAAAATAAAATCTGAGATGGATGAAGAACACAAACCATAATGGTTCTTGTGAATTTTGGTTTTCCTCAAAATAACTATGTATGAGAACACCAACACTTGATAGCTGTGGGGTCAATGGCTGGTAAAGCCACAGAGTTTTACTACTATATTCAAGGCTGTATGTATGAAATACATCCTTGTGTATATACATGCTTGTATTTAAGGCACTGGTAAGTCTATGTAGTTTATCAATATCTGTCTATTCATAACCTCCATACTCCTTACAATAAATTAAATTAGATGATGAACATAAATTTGTGTGTCTGTAAGCTTAAGCTATTTCCTAGTGGTGTTTTAACCTGGCAGAGAAACTTAGCTGCTGATGAAACCTTCTTGCTTCATCCAGGCACAGTCTCCATCATGATACCATGTATATTTCATGTGTGAAAAATGGATTAGGTGTACAACGCTGTAATTCTTTCTTTACTAATGCTTTACTAATAGCTCATGCTCCCTTTACACACAGGTTAACAACTACCCTGAATGAAATGGGGCCAAAAGATAACAGGGAAAAAAATAATTGGATGGGCATTTTCATGATCTGAATTTATGTCAAACGAATGCCTGCAGCAAAATATAAATTAGAACACAGTCTGAAGACTGCTTTCAACTGCATTCCCATGCTCTGAGGCTGCAATTTTTTATCTGTTCGTCTCAGACAACAAGGAATTGGTATCTTTAACATTCCTACTAACACACTGCAACAATTACTAACAAATAATCTGATTTTTTTAAGAAGTCTGTATTCTGTTCATGCAGTAGTGCCAGAGTGTTAAGAAAGCAACCAATGCAGTACTCAAACACAGAAGATAACAATCTATCAGCCAGACATCTTTCCTCAAAACTCATCCAAAATCTAAACACCTCAAATTTCCTCAGACCATTTTACAGAAGAGACTGTTTCCCTGTGGCAAGAAACTTCAGGGACTCAGTCACTTGACTAGCCAGGCTTCTCAATCTTTACCAGCATTCATTTGGAGGCCTAAACCACATTTTATTCAAGACTTTTAGGAGATATCCACATAATTTAAATTCATGTACATGACTGCCTGTGTGCATAGTGTGTAATTTATATGTAAGCAAAAAAGTGGTCCACACACCAGTCCAAAGTAATATTCCCATTCCAACTGCCAATTGTTTGAGGTTCTGTATACTGCAGGTATCAAGTCTCCACTCCATATTAATTTAAACACTGAGCTATAACTGTTCAATTTGGTCCATATTACAGTTATCTTGCAAGTATTTTTAAGGCTTTTTTGACGGCAGATTTACAATTACAGTGAGATTTCATGTCTGATTAAGGAGTGCATTTCACTCAATACGAAGTGCCTGGGGGTGAACAGCACAGAAAATTTATTGTGAATGCAAAGAAATGACCATATTACTTTTCAGTTTAGCTACAGGCACGAGTTCCTTCAATGCTGCTGAAGAGTTCTAATGGCGCTGCAATGTGTATCAGAGATTGAAAAAAAATGTTGAGAACCTAATATTTGCCTGGTAAAATGACACACAAATATGTTTAAATAAATTATGAGACTGAATCCACAGACTGCCTGAAAGCCCTTTCATCATTTCCCACTACCAAAAAAGGAAGACTGCCTTTATACAGTGAAGAGAAAATATTAAAGCTGTCATCTCCTTTCAGAGATAGAGAGGCTTCTGGAAATTCTAATGATAGCAAAAACCCTACAAAAGCTTCAGGGATGTGAAAACCAACAGAGCAAGCTGACCAGCAGACAGATACCTGAGCAGAAAAGAGCAGCTTCTGTCTGAAAAGAAACAAGAAACCTTTCCTCTTGTAAGTTCTGTAAGTAGCACAGCCAGTAAATCTTAAGCTGAATCACTCAGCCTATCCATACCCTGTCATCAGGAAGCATTTAGAGGAAATGATCAACCACACATTAGCCTGTCTGGTGTTAATATCCAACAGATGCAGTGAATACACAAAAACTACTCAATGTAATCAGTACTCAGTCACTGCCTGGACTTCACATTTTTTAAGAGTCGAGTGTGATTAAAACATATGTTAAAGTTATGCTCCAGATTATCATGACAAAATGCAGAGCAAACACAGCTTGAATCAGTCTCCTGTAAATACCCAAGGAAATAAAATACTGAGTTATCAAAATGTAAAAATATCATTTAACATTGAAAAGCACAGGACTGCACCAACAGAGCAGATGTACTCCTAGTCTTGGAGTTAACCAGTCTGAGGGGCATGTGAGCAATGCTGAAAGCAGCTCCCCGTGGTTGCTCCCTTTTAGTTATGCTCAGTCACAGCATGCAGCATACAAGTAGAGAAATGGGTAAACTGCCACATCATCATTAAGTCAGCATATGAACGCAGAAATCAAAAATAGGCAATTTTAAAACTGTCTTATGAATGAATGTACCCTGCGAGATCCAGTACAATTATTAACAAAATAATAAAATTTAAAAAAAAAATAGGGAACAGTATTTCAAGTTGGCTTCTGAACTTCATGCACTCATAATACAAATAGAATATCTCTACATTTCTGACTTCAGGTCAAGCAAAAAGAAGTATTATATAAACCTATAGGTAAATGACTTTCACAGAATTGAGAAAAAAAGGAGTTATTTTCCAATTTATTTACTGTTCTCAAGACATTATGTGGGTGGGAAGAAAAATCCAGGATTTCTATTCTGTGGATCAAGAGCAACACAACCTGAGTTGCTATAGAACATACATGTGCTATAGAACATATATGTACTATAGAACATACATGTATTCAGATTTATATGCTAAGTGCATTCGCATCAGTAAAAAAAGAAGTAACCTTTGGTTAGTGTTTCTCTTGCTGTGATTGAAGAATTGCACATTCCCTCCCCCCACCAAGGTCACAGCTTCCCATAGTAAAATGGCAACTTATTTCAGCTGTGTTTTCTCATTACCTGCTCCCCATCTCCATAGCAGAAAGCACAGAAGCACACTGCAGTGCTGCTTTAAGTCCTTTTTCCTCAATTCAGATGCAAAAGCTCCCATCTCATCATCAAAATACATATTATAAGCATATAGACAAAGAGTTTTTTCTAAGAAGCAATGGCAGGGACTAGATAGCCCATGCTGACAAAGGTAAAGTTTAAGAGGCAGTTTCATAAAAGAAAAACCTTTCTAACTTTTCTAATACATCAACTTTTCTGCACTTTGGCAATGATCACCAATTGCCATCTTGAAGATGTGGAAGAGCAAAATATCAAAAATCTCTCTCATGATCTTCATGCAGAAGATCCTGCCACCTCACTTTCTCTTTTATTTTTTCTCCTATTTATTGCCTTGATTTCATAGAATTCATTATAGTTTTAGCTACATATTGAAACTTTCCACAAGCTAAATCATCTATACTTTGTTTTCCCAGTTTTCCCTTTAGTCACAGCAAATAACACTGGATCATTAAAGAATATATCTGTTCCTTTTCTTATGCAACTGTTGTTTGCTCATTTTCATAATGTTCTATATATTTTATTTCAAATACTACTACATAGATTCTATTTCTTATATACTTAAAAGTTCATGTTAAAAACAAACTATGCTATTTGGTGAAAAAGTAGGGAACCAAAAGTTACTTTAATTGATTTTTGTCTTAAGCATAAATAATCCATATACTGTAATAATCAGGTGCTATTCTTTAAAATGGCAGTAATACATATTTTTTTTATATAAAAAACTTTTTTTGCCCTCTTTTGCACTGCTTACAGCAAAATGCTGCATCCCTCAAAGCCATAAACCCTATGTTGAAGTCCTATTGCCTGCTACAGGATGTTTCTTTCTCTGCCTATTTGTTCAGCGGCCAACCCTGAGTGCTGGGCAGTTTTCCAGCATGAAAATTTGGACTCCAGAGCCTGACCTTTAACTACTCTGCAGTTAGTGTGAAAGTTTTCATTGATTTCAATGGCATTTGGAGCAGGGTCTTGGTCCTTAATGCAGCCTCATTTTCTGCCTAAAATGTAAATTGTTGACAACATTGGCAAAGGATGGTAAGGTGATCGATTCCATCCCAGCTTTACATTTGATTTTATTGGCTGCTGTAGCCTTAGAGATACGTGTGAAGAATATTCTAAGCCAGAACAATATTGCAAATCTGACTTTACAAATTTAAAACAACTGAAGCAAAATCTCCGAAACCACACACATATCCACTGTAATCTCATCAATATTTTAAAGGAATTTGTAGCATATGTAAAGATTTGAAGTTCTGTACATTGTTCCAAACAATTAAGTCAACTAAATCTATGGATAGCAGAAAATAGCAGATTTTTAACTTCAGTGAAATGGAGCTTTCATTAGCTGAGGACCTGGCCATTGCATTGTTTTAAATGTAAGGAGTTTCTTGCCACTTAGTCATGGATATAGATGTAGATCTTGAGAGAGTATTTCCTTAATTTGTGTCTTGCCTCCATTAAAACCATGAAAAAAACCCCTAATAAATAAAAAATAAATAAAAATAAAAACTAGCAGCCCATCTCATCAGAGAGCAGAGCCCTGAAGCAGTTCATAGCACTGAGCACCCAGGCAGTTCTGTTCCAACAGCAGAGGCTCAGGAGCTCCATTACTATTCAGTGTAAAGAGCTTTCACTCCATGATGTGAAAGTCTGACCTTTCTGCCCTGTGCAGCTGGTGGTTCAGAGCCAGAGATAGCATTTATTCAGCTTGAGCTGTCAGATAGAAAGGGCGAGTGTCCCGGCAGGTAAGTGAATTAAGCACTGTGCAGTAGTTAGTTATATCTAATTATTCATGACACATTTGTCATATGCTGTTAGAAGGCATTAAAGATGCTAATGTCTGGCTATTCTATTCAGTGACACATCTGCTGAGAAACTGAGAGTCTGTGTGTTTCAGGCACTGGTGATGACATCCCTGCCTTCTTCCCCTCATAGAAAGCATATTTCATTTTCTTTCTAGTGGGCTGCATCTTCGTGTATGAAAATGTAAGAACTAAAGCTTAGCTTATGAAAAAGCAAAACAGAGGCTGAAAAATCCATAGTTGCTTGAAAGACTAGTCTAATAATGCACTGTAATGTCTACTGTTCATAATCCAGTCAGAAAGTTACACCATTGCTTTGTATGTTCCCAATGCATAGTAAGCATTTTAATTTTTTGTTATTTCTGACTATTCAACTTCTTTCTGGATGCTGCACTAGAGTTTTCCTATAAAACAAGCAGTCATGAACTCCATGATTGTAAATAAGACAAAGTTTTGACCCAAAGCTCTATCAAGTTTAGCAGTGGATGAAGATGTATGGACTAAGATCTGCAGAACTTGAGCATTATGCATTGGAATTTACCATAATAAAAGCTTAAAATAACTCCAATATAATCAGGTACTTAATTTGTAGAAAAAATTAAGTAACTTCTGCCACTAACCACACTTCATTGGGAACAAAAGCATCTTCAATGTGAGGTTAACTTCCTTTGAAATAAAAATGTAAATATTTCTACTGAGGCTGCTTCTGGCAGCCCTATTGAAAGGAATAAAATTTCTGAGGGTAGTTAAACCTGGATTAGTGCCACTCTATATAGCTGCTGGTTTAGAGCTACAGATGGGGCTTCTATTCATCACTATCTTCATTTTTACTAACATGAAAATAAATATACTTTATAAACACCTTCTATGTAAGGATTGTTTTAGTAATTACAATAATACTATCATTTGCTTATCAAGTAGAATATGCCCTTACCAGACGTGGAAGAAAGTCAGCTCTTCCTCCTGGCAGTTCAAGTGCCAAACCCAATCAATTCAATCACTTTTCATTTTGCTAAATTGCATGTACTGCTTGACTTAAAAGCCTAACCACATGCTCATTGACCTCATCCGTAAGAGGAATTAAGATGTCCAGTTCCTCCCATTTCAGAACAACCACATCCCTGACCATTAGCGGAGGGGACCCGGATAAGCAGCCAGAATTTCACACTGCTCAGAATCCCTGTGGCACTGAGGAGATTCTGACTGATGGAAATTCCAACCACTTTCCAACAGACCTGCTCAGAGCACACAGGTACCTTTCCTTTCAGAGTGGGGCTCCAAATCTGCAGTTAATCTGTGCAGTCTGTAGCACTCTAAGCATATATTTATCATACTGAAATTACCTGACCCTTGTGTGTGGTGTTGCTATCTCCATCCTTGGAAGTTTTGCATTATATCTGGATAAAGGCCCAGAAAACCTGATCTAAGTCCACAGCTGACCCTGCTTGGAGCAAGAGCTTGGACAAGAGACTTCTCAATGTCCTTTTTTACCTGAATTATCTTCTAGCTTTTCAATGCTAGAGAACATTAAGAAATCCTTGAGACTAATTCCTGAAAAAAAAATTTAAAAAGAATGGATAAACAGATTGTTCCAAGCACGTACTGTTTACTGTAAGCTTGAAGCACATTACTAGGAAGGAAACTAACATGGATCCTACATATATAATGCCTGGTTTTTATGCATTCAATCACTTCTTGTAGCTTTTCTAAAGAGCCAAGTAATAACCAACACTATTTGCTGAAGTCAAGCCATACGTAATTCTGAACAATCCTAATATTAAATCCTTTGTAAGGAGAACAATGTTTTTTTAACACAGGAATTAATCACTTATGGATGCAGGCATCCTCACTTCATGCACACACAGCTCTTTAATATTAACAAAAATTACATGCCCAGATTGAGAGAGGGGGCAGCTTTGGTCTCAGCATTGTATAAAATTAGGCACTCTATTATAAACCCCTGGAGTATGACTGTCCATAATTTTTCCCAATTAATTACTCCAATTAAATGGATTTCAAGATGTACTATAAAATTACTGTTTCTTTACAAGTTTTTTAATGCTATCTTACAGTAGGGCTCTAGTCTTCTGAGTTTATTTACCTGAACTACTTCAGCAACAAAGAATAAGAGTTCTTTTGAAATTTTCTTATTCATATTTAGAACCATTTGGCCTCTGTATAATGGATTTTTCCATATGCAAAATATAGAAAGGAATTCTTGTTAAAACCCCTTACCATGAAAACAGACAATCCAATAGAATTAAATGCACAAAAGCTGAATTTGCTACCAATAATGAGGCAGAATGTATGAAAAATCCTCCAAAATACACCAACTCAAAAACTAATAGCATTAAATTGAACAGAGTCTCCATATTTGATAAAGAGGAGCCTGTGGGCAAAAACCATAGGTTCATCACTATGAAATGTGCTAAGAACACCTATTTAAAGGAAAATTATTTAGATCTGCAAGTAAGTTGGAGACAGCTCAGTTGTGCTTACAGAATATAATGTAATACATTGCACTGGGAATAATTTCTACTCATCAGCAGCCATTCCATAGCTGCAACAGGACAAAGGCTTCTTCTGTACTTGTCCTGTCAATCATGCTGAAGGGTTTGGCCAGAGCCCCAGCAAGCTGGCAAGAATCAGTTGGCAAGTTCATGACACTGTCATTTAAGACCATATAGTTGGTGACCTTACCACCAGCACTGAATTTGACAGTGATAGATCTCCCCAAAGAGCTCAGAGACTGTTCTTTGACCAAACTGTCTGTAGTCAGAATACAGATAAACTGAGAATCTTTTCTAAACCATCATTTTGCAAAGAGCTACTAATAATATTCCAAGCTTTTGGTGGGTCAGTATATCAGAGAGATGGAACCACAGTGTGAACGAAGGCAGAGGAGAAGGGAGATGATGCAGAGCTGTGCAGGGGAACACATGTGTCTCACCTGGGAAACAGAGAGCGCCTAAGAAACCATCCCCTCAGCAAATCTACCCCATAAAACACAGGAAGATATTATCTCTGAAACACATGGCGTAGGTTCAGTATAAATTATCTCAGATATGTTCATTTCAGTGTAGTTATGACAGATTAGACTAGATGAGAATCTCCCACCTGTGATGTTCTAAAAATGACCAGCAGATTTTTTCTTTCACTGCTCAGTCATGAGAGTCATAAGCAATCCCCAGCTACAAGGAAAAACAATCACAAGTAAACAAAACACAAGAAAATAAAAAAACACAAGAAATCTAAAAAATTAAAGAATGAGATTAAAGAGCAGTGAAAGGCATGAAAATAAAATAAAAATTCATATTTTAAATTGTAAATCTGATCGATTTATTAGCCATTGATTATAGTCCACTTTGTGAGGGCTACTTGCTCATTTTTAGAATGGTAACTAGTTTCACAGCTCCACTAGACTTACTCAAGATGGCTTTTTCCCAATCAAATTTAAAATTTAAAAAGCCCTAACTGTCTTGATTGAAATCTCTTCACAATTTGAATGACTTTTCAGAAGTTCAGGGCATTAATCTTTATTTTACTTAGTTTATTATTAGGGGCTCTTTGTGATGCCACAGTACTGTGCACCATTCAGGCATGCAGTGAGAAGCAACCTTTGCTGCCATTCAATCTATAAGAAAAAGAAGAAAAGAAATAAGAAAATAAGTCAGGTATTGATACCGTGGCTGTCAGTAGAGCAACTTGTCCCTGTAGGACACCAAACATCGAATGTTCTCAGTATGAAATAATAATTGTTATTGTTATCCCTCAGCCATTTTACTCTGTGACAGCTTTTAACAGTAATGTCATGCACTTTCCTGGGCCAGAATGAAAAAGCAGGAAAACTAAATCTTCAGAGCCTTGTGAGAAGTTACTTGTCTGATGCATTGCTCATTTTACTTGTTGCTCTCAGCTTCTTCTTTGCTTTACTCAGAATTTCAAATTCTTCAGCAGTTTTCTAACCTACATGAGTGGAAAAGGAGAAGGAAACCACCCCTTCTCCTCCACACATACACACACAAAAAAAGAAAGAAAGAAAAAAAAAAGATAAAAAGAAGAAAAACAAAGAAGAAAGAGCCAGACTCCAATTTTCTTATAACATATTGTTAGGGAGATTGTCTGGTTAATGGTTTGAAAAAAAATGTTCCATTGCTCCATTTGATGCTTCATGAAATGAAGCAACTTTGTCATACTTCACTGCATTTAGACCTAGCAACATGTCAGCTTCCTCTGAAATAAACTGGGCCATCGACTGAGACATTTCCTGGCAAACTATATGCAGTGAAAAATTCCCTTATGATACATTTATTTATTTCATAGTAGACTGGTCTGTATTGCCACTACACCAGATGCTACGAAGCAGATGAGCTTTGAAAGGGAAAAGCAAGGTACAAATAGCAGTCTTAAATACAGCTAGAGTAACTTTTTAACTTCTTACTTTATCATTCAGAGTGCTGAACTTTGATTTCCCATCTCCTAATAGTGGCTGAATTCCTAAACTGCTGAGTAAGGGCATGTCCTTCATTTGAAGTGGTGGCAAAGCTTCAGACAAAATCACATCAAATCTTATTTTCTTTTCTACCCACTTGCATGTCCTGTTGAACTGCTAGGAATGTGTATTTGCATTCTATTTCATTTCTTACAGCCTTTCTCAGCATGACAATAAAAATTATTCTAAGGCACCTAATTTATCTTCTGTTTTATGGGAGTTAGTAATTGTAAAACAGATTCAATGTCCTCCAGCAGTCATTTGTAACTCTGAATAAATTCAAGACATATAAAATTTAGTTTAAAAAAGCAATTTAAAAATACTGACAGTTCTCAAGGTTTCTAAGTCATCATCTTTACATCTTTTTTCTAGTCTCATGCCTAGACAACTAATTCACATCAAGGTGAATTATCATGTGGGTAGATTACTATACAAATCCAAGGCAACTTAGCTATCTAACTTGTAATTCCAAGAAACCAAATCTTTTAGGATCCTAAGATTCTCTCCAGGTAAGTAGGATTTGGGCTTCTAAGATCTTCAGCTAGAAAATGGAGACATCAATTTCTAAGTCCTTACTTTCAGATTCATGGAGATAAACTTGCTTGTCACTTGATAAATCAAAGCTTAAGATCCTCTGCAGGCCTGCACATTTAATCTTCCCCCTTTGCACATTATAGGAATATACATGTCTTAAACCACACATGGAAATATATTCCAAAATGCACAGAAATCAGTATATACAGTGGCACAAGAATGGAAATGTAGTTCCCTTTAGCTCAGGGAAGTGATTTGACCATTGTAATTTAAGGTCAGTCTTGGCTGTGCCTTGTAAAAGAAGATTTTTCACAATCCACAGAATTTCACATAGTTTGGCAACTAAGACAGTTTAATTTCAAACAACTCAACCAGATCAGCCCCAACCATCTTTCAGCAAAGAATGGTTTACTCTGTGGTACAGTTCTAATTAATCCCTTTTAAAATCTTACTGTATCTATGCACGTGTCAAAGACTCACTACCCTTCATTTAAGTTATATGTATATATAACATATCTCCATGTTCAAGCCTTCACTGTGATTGTCCCCCTTCTAGGAACAAACAAAAAAAAATAAATATTTTTTTAGGTACAACAGTATATTTAACTTTTCTGGTTTTCACCTTCAGCATAGATGAACTGGTGCCTTCCTTTATCTCTTAGCAGAATTTGCCTCTGCTTAACAATTCAGCCTTTTCAGGAATACAGAGCAGGTCTTCAACACACACTTAGCAGGCTGCAACTGCATAAGGACCTTTTTGCACTTTGTCTCCCAAATCTCAGTGCTAGAATCACTCCTGCCACACAGTAACCAAGAACTAGAATTGCCTTTATCAATTCCAAGATGTATTTCCTTCTCACAGAACATAGTTCAGTTGGACATAACAACCAAATTCTGAACGGAACAAGTTGTGCACTCAGATTCCCTTCTCCTCAAAGCTTTATGGGAACTTTGCCTGACTGATGACTATGGTCAGCTTCTCAGAAAAATGCAGTCCCATTTATAGGAGCAATCTGTCTTTCCTGCTGTGTGAACTACAAATTCAGCATTGGTAGATATGCTGGACCTTGACTGTTTTTCAAAACCTGATTTTATGTTTCATCAGAAACTGTCAGTATTCTTCATGTTGGTATGGTGCTGTCTGGCTTCATCCTGGAATATTACAGAGTTCTTAAATATTGTTTGTTTATATGAAGGATTTTTAATAAATAAAATTTGCATGAACACAATCCCTCCTACCAAAGGCTGTTAACTGATTTTTTTGTAAGGTGCATTAGCACCTTCCTAAAGCAGTGGGGCTGTTGTTACAGCCACTAGAATTACCTACAAACCCTATTTGAAAGATCTGCTTTTTTAACAGGATTGTTTGCTTGGATAAGAATTGAGTAACTGAGATGGTTCAGCTGCAGACCAACATCTTGCCAAATTTCTACCAATCAGTGTTCTGGGCACTGACTAAACTCAATCTACCCAGTATTTTTTATCTCATTTCCCAAAGTAAAATTTCATTCCTTTAGGAGAGTATAAACTTCCCTGGTATTTCCACATCAAAAGTTCATCTGTTAAATTAGATCAAATGGAAGAGATTCCCAAATCTGCTCCTCTGTGGTCTCCAGCCCCTCCTAATGCTGGTAATGAATGTATATCCTAGTGCCACCAGAGTGCATCCTACTGAGCACTGCTCAGCTCCTCCAGCAGTCTCTTTTCTAAATCTGACAGCACACAACTCTGGGCAATCCCTCACTTTCTCTACATTCAGCCTCATTTATATAAATGATGTGCAAGCAAAAGAAAATCTTTAACAGATGACAACAATAATTATTATACATTATTGTTTTTATCCAGAATGAAAACATTAATCAAGCATAGCTAAACAACAACAACAACAAAAACCAAGATAAGAAAACTTGTCCACAGCTGAAAATATGTGTGTTTGCTGAAGCTGTTGTTTCAGCCCTTTGTACTCTTGTAATAGTTGAACTTCAAGACTACAAATTCAAGTTCTGCCTCTCTGAAATCAGCACTGGTCAGAGAAATGTCCAGCTATCAGCTCAGTGAACACTGTACATGCAGGCAGCCTGACTCAGGATTACAACATGAACAAGTAACAAACCAGCATCCTCCCATGTTCTCCCCACTGGATTTCTATTTTTGTAAAATGGAATGAGGACTCATGAGTGGCCCAAATGTTGCAAAAGAATCAATCTTTTCTCAAGTTCCTCAATTTTTTGAGACATCTGATATCAAAGGAAACACTGGTGAGTAAAACTCATTGAACTCATTGGCCACTTTGGCTTTAGGGATTCTGCTCATGCAATATTTATCTGTTCCACTAAAAGACCCTGAATTTCACAACTAGGATCTCAACCTTAGTGCTCAGCCTGTCATATCCACTCAGTGGGGAACATCAAATTTTATATTAATTTTAAATGGCTAATAATATAACATAGTTATTTGAGTGTTTATATACAACAAAAACTAAACCTGCATATCCTAGTAAGAGATTTTTTTTTTTTTTATAATCTAATAAAATGCTGTCAACCTAAGAAGTAAGCAAAACCGTTCTGGTTTGTTCTCCCTTCAGTCACTCTGAAATAAAATATTTTAAACAGCATTATACATATAGTCCTTGTGAAAGTAAAGTACTGTACCATGTCTCTTCAACAGGGAAAGCAACTTTCTAATTCCTTTCTTTTTACAATGCTCACAAATAGAGAATGTATAAAGCTACTAATAATTTTTTAAAAATCATAACATTTACGAGCAAGACCTGCTTCTATGCTTTTCATTGGCCTGGAAAGACATAAACAAATTCTTGAAGAGGGTAAAGGCCAGTAATTTAATTTAGCTTGGTCCTTATTTTAAACAAAATTTAGACCTATTACTGAATAAACAAAATATTACTGTGCGTATCAGCTGAATAAACACTTACATGAATTTTAAACTGCATGCCTTGATGACTGCAGGAATCCCAAATAAGTACCTATTTACTTTGAAAGACATTTTTGTTTTCTTACAAATAATGAAGAATTTTTCTTTTCTATGATAAAAAAACTTTTTAAAACGAGAAATTATTATATAACATGAACAAGAAAATGGCATGTAGGAAATGAGTCATTTATATGAGCAAGCCCAATTTGACTGTTAAACACCTCAGAAAGTGAGAGTGATCACATGTGAGACTTAAGATCAATAGCACATCATCACTGGGAGTCATCACATTAGTTTGCGTCAGGTTTTAGAGTCACAGAAGAATTACTGTGTCTGTAAACAAGCACCATCAGCAGTCAAATGTAGCTCCATAGCTCTGGAACTGCCTCATTATATGTCTTCTGGATCCTTCCATGTGTTCATTTGCTCTGTTGGAATTGTACCATCGTTTGAGATTCTAGGTGAGAGGTGCCACCACACATATACACACATGTAGCGTTTTCATTTACACGTTTGCTCCATCTACACGAAAAATACTAGGGACCTGCTCTCCAGAAAAGTCTCTGGGGTCCAAAATCCAGAGATGACTGCTGGGCAAATCTGATCAGAACCAGAATGTGAATAAGCCAAGAGGTGAGAGCTACTCTTCTCCAGGCACTGCAGGTGCATCAGTTCTTCATGGGGAGAGGAGGAGATGCAGCAGTGATTGGATTCCCTCTCTGTGTAGGGGCTGGAGCTTGCACAGAAACAGCTTTTTGAGAAGCCAGTATGAAAAAGTAGTTTATGCGCTGAAAAAGGCAAGTTCCCCATTGCCAGCTGTGGACAGAAAAGACCACAGTATTGGACACTAAAACCAAAGCCTAACATTGACACCACTGTTCTGGTCCAACATCTAGACAAAAATCGGACAAGTAAAGAGCTGCCATTTTAACTCAGATGAAAAATTTAGAATTTCTTTTTTTTTTTTTCAACAATAAGGATTCTCTGGTATCAACACGATTTGAGCAAAACTATGTGTAAGGTTAATTCTCTGAGCACAGAGCTTAATTCCTCCCGGGAGTAGTTCCAGGAAAGTCAATGCAGTTGCCTGAGGGATAAACTTTGGGATGTTCCAGTGACCACAAATGATCACATTACTGCACTTCATGATATTATGCTCTCACCAGAGGAGTTCTAACAGATTGTATGTTTTTCTAATTCAATTGAAAGGAATAAACAAACTTAATTGAAAGGAAAAGCTGTTAATCTCCAGCTTCTCCTGACTGTCAGCAGCCACACTCTGCCCTTCATCCCTCTCCCAATCCATGACCTAAATGGCAGACGTGTGCTTGGACTGGTGTCTGCTGGGACACAGTGAGCCTTAGTACTGCAGTATTTCACTTGAAGTGCCCTCTTAACCAGCAAGCTATGCACCCAGAGTTGTGTGAATGTCATCAGTCAGAATCAGTCACAAGAATTGTTCCATGCTTCATAACCTGGCACAACCCTGCTTCCCAACAACCCTGAAAAATATGCTAAATTCCACAGAAGTGTCCATCTTCTATATATATATTCATAACAGACTGGGGGTTTTGTTCAAACATAACTGTGTACACTGAAAAAAATGTCTGTTTTCTACCTCAATGTTACTGTTCAGTTGTTTTTGAAAGCTATTTCACAGAAAGATCCTTTGGACATTTGGAATACTAAATCTACATTCCTTGCACTTCATTGTTTTGTTTCCATTAAATGACTCTTGATATAGCAAGTTAAGGGATGTTTGTGGGTATAATTTCTTTGTTAGCCCAGAAGCCTTTGGAACTTTTCTTGGACTTCAACCACAGCTACTGAAGGGTTTCAGAGTCCCCGCTGTGTTTTAGGAATTGAGGATATATGTCAGGACAGATGTCTTAAAGAAGACAAAGCAAGAAAAGATGTTTCATTTTTTAACAGAACCATGAGCTCTGTGAGATCAGAGATTTCTGCAGGTAGGCTTTCCTTAGATTTTGCTTCTTTGTATATGTGACAAACAGAACACTACTTATAGAGAGATTATTTTAAGTGGGACCACACAGTCAAGGAAAGAATGTAAATCTAACTTCCTACTCGCAATGGAACAACTAACAGCAGAAAACCAATTTGTATATTTGGGAATATGAGCAGATCGATTCCTAGGTGGAGACAACCTGCATTACTTTACAAAACTATGTAGATTAATATATAATTTATGATACAACACATTTTAATTTCAAAGAATTCCTTCCTTAGTGTCCAAATAAAAAACTGTGATTTTTTTACTATTCAAATTTACCCTGTTCTCTGAAGACAGCTATATCTATTAAAGAGTATTCAGCTAATTTATTATTCTTTTTATCCACTCCTCTCTAATATACTTTCTTCTGCAGATTAATAAAAACAGGGTCAGGCTTCAGAGGGTGACAAAGCAGGAGTCAGTGAGGATGATTTATAGTTCAGCTGAGAGTGCTGGCACACTGTTAGATAAATATTCCAATCAGTTTAAAGTTGTCTCCTAACAATGATGGTGAACATTAGTGATGACTTCTCAAGCAAGAGCTGCCAGCATCCAAGAGTTAATAATGGCACAGAAACAGGTAAAAGGCTCACTACTGAGGAGTCCTAGGTTATTTTTTTTTAATTTACCAGGAAACAAAGCAGAGAATATAAAATCTTGTATCATTTTTTTTTCAATTAAGAGAAGTATTTATCGGAATTAATGATTTTTAATATTCTTGGTTGTTCAGTATTTTAGCATGGAGCTTTTTTCAAATAGAAATACAAAGAAAATTGTATTTCTGTAAATGTATAAATGGGGCTAGAGTGAAAAAAAGTCTTTAAAAACAGTTAACAACTTGAGGGAATTCACCTATAAACCAAAAGCTTCAGTCAAGAGCAAAGTGACTCATTACCAAGTATGCTAAAAATGTGCAGCTGCAGAAAGTGTTAATTAATTAATACTTAATAAGCAGTCATATTGAGCAAAAAAGATGTAGTGTCTTTTGGGTGCTGCAGCCTTCAGGCAGCAAAGGTTCTTTTGCAGAGGGGCAGCTTAAGAAAGTCACCTGCACCCCTTGGAAAAGGAGAAATTGAGTGAGTAGCTGTGCTGATAAGCCCAATGCAGCTGTGCTTGGAGGAAAGCTGCCCTATCACTGCTGCTGCTCCCACCCCCATTTACTGTTGTCACATCCAGTGCCCCTAGGAGAAAGCAATGTCCCAGGATAAGACCATTTACAATACTAAATTATAGTGTTTGGGACTATTGCTTAGAAGATTAGAACATTTTTATATTGATCCTGGACTCTGTTTCACACTCCTGAGGTAATTACAGGCCCAGGGAGTGCCTCTGGCTGTATTTATGGTGGGGATTAGGAGAATTGTATGAACAGGATTACCTTTCAAATTTAATAGCTATCCTTTTGGCTCAAAGATAGAACATTTGGTGACTTGATTGGTAAGTCCTGGGGCAAAACACGGGGAGTAAGGTGGCTATTTTAGGAATCATATATTGAGAATGAACTATTTGACTTGTCTGATAAACTCATTACTAAGACAATTCTTCTTTAAAAAGAAATAAAAACAAAACAACAAAACACCTTGTGAAAAAAAGCAAAAAACTTGCACTCTCAAGGTAGAAATTGTGCTTAGTATGGACCAGTGGTATATCAATATTTTTATTGTATTTGCTTAATTTGATACTGATTGATCTAAATTTAAAGTTTTTCATAGCAATACATAATATACAAAATATGCTTCAACAAAGTTTTATCCCATGGTACACTTTGAGTTCTAAAATAATTTCCCACATTACTTCGAAAATATAGATTTATATGCAAATTGTATTGGCTTCAAAGATATTAAAATGAGACCTGTAATGGTTACTGTAACACAACTGATTTCACAAATATTAACTTTTAAGCACTTTATAGAGTTTTCTGTTCATAAAGCCTTGAAGGTCATCTGATTACCTGATTTTAAAAGTGCACTGCAGCAAGAATTTGAGAGCCTAAACAGCTTCTCTAGCAAGCTATGAAAACTGATACTTAAACTTCTAAGAGAAAGATACACCAAGCTTTAGATATTTGTTTCATATTGGATGTCTCTAACCTGTCCTGGAATATTGCTGGGAACATTTGAAATTCCTATTTCAAATCTATGTTCATGTAAATTGGTTAAAAAATAAAACAAGTGCATGGGCACTTGCAAAAATGAGCATTTTTGCAATACAGACACAGCAATGAATGTCTGAATGAGCCCCCAGAGATGGTGCCTACAACCCCAATCACTAGTTTGGTCCTTCATGCTCCTACACTGTGTGCAGGGACACACTGCTCCTTAGCTCTGCTCTGCAGGTGTGAACTCACTGATTTCCATGGTCTCAGCTCTACCGAGGATTCACAGGATTTATTCTTGGCTTTACAGCATCTCATCTGAGAACTTTCCCAAGCTATTCATCTTTGCAAGCCCTGACTATGTAACCTTGCTGATTTTACCAGTCTGCTAGATCTGAGAGCTGGTCAGTCTGGCTGAGCCAGGAACCTTGCAATTGGACTCCTAAATTCAGTTACTTTTAAGAAACTCAGAATACTTTTAAACTCCATTCCTTCTAAAATGAAATTTTGGGGAAAAAATTGTGCTCTTACAAGAAACCACTCCATTCAAAGTGTCAGTCTTCCACAGAGCAGATCTAGCAATAAATTTTTGTCTGCCCTGGGCTGCTAAATTTAGTTAAGGAATGTATTTTTAATATAGTGACTATTAGCTACTGGATCATAGCAGGCATATCAGAGATATTACAAGTCTAACATTTATTTCTTTTTAAAGACTAGCTAAGTAATGGCAGAAGAAAAAAAGTACACATCAAGCAGAGATTTGCCTACAAGGGGGAATGAACACACCTTAAGGAAGCTTTAGCTACAGATGTGTTCACTACTGTTGTGCTCCTCCTCAGTATTATTCTGAGTATCTACAGCATTTGGCACCTCATGATGATACCTAAATTTTTCCTTCTGAAGGAAGCAAGCTGTCTTGTCTTGCTTTACTTGTCCCCAGCACCAGAATATAAAACTCCAGTGTTAGGTGTGTGATTCTGATTATACCCTCTAACCATGCATGTAGAATACTTAGCTAAAAACATTTGCTAAGTCTGGCTATATGGTTCCTTAATGTTTTCCTGCTAACAAATGGAATTAAAGCAGCTAGTAATAACATCAGCTTTAATTAAATTTCATCTCTTATTTGAATACATCCTCTTGTTTTAAAGCCTGAGTCATTTAAATTCTTACTAACATGCTTTCTTTCCTGAACCAGATTCCTGTGTTTCTGACAAAGGTCTGCATTTAAACTATTGAGGCAGAAACAGCAATCACTACAGTTAAGACTACAGAACTATTCTTATTTTCTCTTCCTTCAACTTTTGGCATGAATTTTTCTGTGATCAGTCTGAGCTTGAAAGTGAATACTCTATCAGTTTGATCAAAAAAAAAAAAAAAAAACAGAAAAAGCATCTTGCGAGTGGAAAAATCCATGTCTTTATAGTATTATTCTACTTTTGAGGGGGTTTTGGCTTGGATTTTCTTTTTTTTTGTAACAGCACAGAAACAGTTTAAAGCTTAAGCTTACCATGAAAATAGCTGTCAGTTAGAAATAGTGCCTTTGCTTTTTTTCTGATGGATATTGCTTTTAATTTGACTGCCTTATGATACAAGTCTTTTCCACTCAGGTGCTATCTCCAAAACTGATCCATTGTGCAGTTAAAGCCCACTCTGCTCCCTTTAGCTGACCTTCCATTAGGCATCTGCAGTGATTTACTGTGCATGTGCTTGGATCCGAGGTGCACAGTAAATAGCAAGAAACAAAAATTGGTCAGGCTGCCTGGATCATAAGGACATGAACAAGTGGTGAAAAAGGGGCTGCAAAATGTCCTTTGCCTTTGGATCTTTCCTTTTATGTGCTAACTGATCAAGCTACATACTTACAGAGAGTTCACTTGGCAGGGATGCTGCTGGGGCATCTTTGGAACACAACAATTATTTATCTGGAACAAAACAACCTGCTGTGACTTTGCCTCTAATATTAACACTTCAGTGGAAAACACTCAAAACAAAAAAACAACAAAAAAAGCTGTGCCAGTAAATGATTGACTGTAAGGGGTGAATATCCCCTGTTAAAACAAAGAAAAAAATGGAATATGTGAATGACACCATCCAGCCTTGTAGGTTTTTTGAGACCAGCTTATGTCTAGGACTCAATGAATGCATGAAAATCCTAAAATCAAATTCCTGAAGTTTTTTTTAAAAAAGAACATGTAGTCACATTTATCACTTTAAACATGTTCCTTCTTAAAGTTCATTAAATTCTTCTTCTGTTGTGGAAATAGAGCTCACTGGTATCTAACAAAAGTAATCACCTTCTCTACTTTTTTTTAAAAACATATATGTATTTTTTTCCCTCTGCATTATTTTCTCAATAGTAAGCACTTTCCATCTTTTAAATCCCCCTCCTATGGAGCACTTGCCTTATCTCTAATCATTTAATCAACTGAATATCAATCTCCTCTATTCAAGTTTAGAAAGGGTTTTACTGTGAATCCTTGGACTTTGTGGTGCTATAAGCTATGCTGTCTGCCTCTTAAGGATGCTGGAAAACCTTCCTCCTCTGGAGACCATGGCATTTTAGAATGTGTTTTTGAGCATCTCACATTTTACTGTTTTGTCAATGAAGGGGAATGCTCAGAGCACATTTCTAGAGGGCATGTTCCAGAGCCATAGAAGTCAGTTGGAAGAAGGAAGGAGTTGCTATTATTTTTACAAAAGAGTATATTCAGAGTTTTTAAAGGCTTACTGAAGGGATTAGCAAAACCTTTTACATTAATATGTATTATAATACCAGATAATTTATATATAATATAGATATTATATATAGAGAGAAATATTACACAATAATATATATGTGTAATATAATAAAATATAGATATATAATAATATTGATGTTCTCAAGGAAAGTTACACAAATTCTTCACAGAGATAAAGCTGAACTGGCTATCACAGATTATTCATAGTGCAGATGTCTTTACAGAGCAGAAGCAGCAGTATTTGTCTAGGTTCTCTGTCTGGTGCACAGAAGAGTTTCATGCTGCATGTAAGACAAATACATTTCATGGTTACCATGAGGTTAAAAGGCCAGCATTAACTGTGCTGTTGAAAATGTTATCACAGCAACTTGCAAAAATGAAATTTAATGCAAGTGCTCTTGCGTGATTTAGAAAAATAAGTTCCTTGTACAAAGAATAAAATAAATAGTATGATCAATTTGTTACACAGGTTTAGATTTAATTTGTATTGCAACTAACAGGTTTACATAAGCATTATTTGCCAGTAAGCAGAGGGAGGTCATTCTCCCCTCTGCTCTGCACTGGTGAGGCCACATTCAGAAAACTGCATCCAGTTCTGGGCTTCCCAGTTCAAGGGACAGGGAACAACTGGGGAGATTCCAGCAGAGGGCAATGAAGATGAGTGGGGATTGGAGCATCTCAGTTATGAGGAAAGCCTGAGAAACTGGGACTCTTTAGCCTGGAGAAGAAAAAGCTGAGCCAAAAGCTTACCAATGTCAACAAGTATCTAAAGGGTGGGTGCAAGGAGGATGGAGCCAGACTCTTCTTAGTAGTTCCCAGTGACTGGGCAAGGGGCAACAAGCACAAAGGAAGTTCTATTTAAATATAAGAAAAAGCTTCTTTACTGTGAGGGTGACAAGTCACTGACACAGGCTGCTCAGGGAGGTTGTGGAATCCCCTTCTCTGGAGATGTTCAGAACCCACAAGGATGAAGCCCTGTGTAATGTGCTCTATGGGACCCTGTTTTAGTGGGAGAGTGGGACAGGATGATGACTACAAGTCCAGTCCAACTGTGACAGTTATTCTATGATCACTCATGCATCTTCTGAAATGTTTCTTTCATGTTTGTAATTGTATACAGAAGGTTATTTTATTGTTATTTCAGTCTGAGGTATACTCAGAGTTCATTCAATTCCAGCATTCTTGATTTTACTAACATTCCCAAAACAGCTCTCATAAACTAGAAAGAATAGATTTTCTGAAATCAATTAATTTATGATAAACATTTTTAGTCAATATAGTAGCATGTGAACCTAGGAAACTGCTGTTACTTTTTTGTCCTTGCAGCATCTGTTTTTGCAGATTTGAACCCCAGCTGCCAGTTTACTTTGAAAATTCACACATCTGGACTGGTACATGAACTACAGTCATGGCTAGAGGGATCAGAATCCTCTCAGAACCAAGTTTCTGAAGCAGGGAAGGACAGTTTCTACAAAGAGGTTGTTAATGAAAAGGGTGAATAATTGGCACTTAATTAGCACTGAAGAACCTCTCAGATGCATCAATTCTATAAACAACTGAACTCAAAGCAATGATACTTTTCAAACCTAGCTAAAACAAACTCAGGAGGAACTAAGCTTGCAACAAGGGACCAAGGACAAGTAGTTTTAGATAAATCTAAAGCTCTGGCTCAGAAAATCTGGACTTTAAGCTTGCCCTGAAGCAGGTGGCAGGACAAGATGTTCTACCACTGCAGTCCTGACTCAAATCAAATGTAGCACTGAGGGCTCCTGTCCATCTGCAGTGTAGAGATAATCACTGGTTGATTTTGGTAGTAGAAACCTATTTGTAATAGCTCAGTTCAGTGTGACAATAATGTACCATCCTGCCACAACCAGACTATTTCTCATTAAAAACTCATTTAACACTTGCTCAGTTTTTTCTCCAGTACATTACAGTGTGGACGTGCCCTCAGATGCTATATCCCACAGGGTCATTTTGGGAGTTGATTTGCCCTAACAGATTCCTTTATCTACATGGCATCTACATGACAAACCCAGGACATGTTCTCGTGTCAAAATTTGCTGAATGTGTGTGCCTCTTTGCAAGAAATGTTTGCTGCAGAGCTTCCTTTACATTCCTGACATCCAATTTTTTTCTATTCTTAATAAATTATAGATCATAGTTTTAGGCACAGTTACTGATGCAGATAGTGTTTGATTCAATACATTAAAAACCTATTAAATTCCTGCATCATAGAGGGATAATAATTACTTTATTATTAAAACATGTCTCTCATTCTGACAGCATTTAATACCTTTTCCAAAATTAATGCAGTACAATAACATTGACAGAAAAGTTAAAGGTTATATGGACATCAAAATGTCATGTGTTAGCATTACACAACATAGAAAAGGTTTCCATTTATAGATTTCATTATCAACTGCAGTTTATGCTCAAAATATTTAGTCTGTCTTTTTTATCTCAGAATCCCATGTTGACCTTCATCTCTAGGAGGATTTAAACTGTGTACAATGCTGCTGTTAAACCATCATTATTTTAGCTTTCCTGAAAATAGTCTATTAAAAATGAATTCCAAATGCCAGATTTGTTATTAATTTTCTTCCCTTTCTGTCATAGCTTTTTTTTAAAGGGAAGGACTCTGGCTGGCTAAGGCATCCTGTACTTCCATCACCTTTACACAGACAAAACTGCAAACCTGGAACCACCTCAAAAGCAAAGATTTCAGTGTTCTTAAAAATATTAATGACAAAAATACTGTGTGCATTTAGGAGTGCAGAACAGCAAAGGTGTGACCAAAGTGACTGATTCTCCTACCAAAATGAGTCTTAAATCAAAAAGCATTTTTGAGGTCACTTTTACAATACAATCACAGTCACAGTATATTATTACACCTGTGGTGGTGTTCTAAGCAAAGTTTTTTTCCAACTAGGTAACCACAGGCTTTCTGCTCTTACTTTATTGCCTGGTGAGCAGTACAAAATAAAAGGACTTGCCAGGATTATTATTTATATGCTTCCATAAATTAGTGTTTCTAAATGAAATTTCTTCAGATATTGAATTAGGGTTTATTTGGAAGCAAAGATGAGAAAAGTAAGTATTTATAGTTGGGTTTTTTGAGAAATGCTATTATATAACAATATAAAATATAAGCACTTTTAGTAGATAAAATTTTGAATTGAGAGATAAGAGGATTAAGGGGACAATCAAGAAGATCAGTTCAATAACCTTGTCCAGATACCAGATATTCCCCCCCCCAGTGTAAGCTGGCAAAGTGCCACTGATCATCATGTTGATACACCAACTACACAGCTAAGGACATGACATGTTTACATTTTAACTTAGCTTAAATTGACACTATCATATAACTGAAATTTAAAAAAAAAATTAAATTAAAAATCACTAGGATGTTGTTAAAAAGTTCCAGTAACACAAACAAAAAATACAAGAAAACTTGAGATATCAAGGAAGCTCCTTACAAAATAACACACAGAAAATAGGTTAACAAGTATTACTACCAGGTGTATTGGCAAATGAGAAGACTTAAACCCAATTAAAAAGTGCATGGCTAGTTAACCTAAGTTCTACTGATTACCTATGTGCCTTAATTCTGCTTGAAAATAGGTTTGGGTATTTAAGAGCTATATACAAAACAGAAATACTGACATCTGAAGGGCATATATACCCGTGCTCTGTCACAATCCCTGTCCCTTGTTATTCACCTATGCTCAGGACAGTAGAGAGGAAATGAGATACCTGCAGAATTGTGACAAAAAATCCTGTGCATGAAGCACACCATCCAGCCACTCTGCCATAATTCCAGAAAGGCTCATGGCACAGCTCCTGTCACACAGCTCACTCTGAGATCATGAAAAGATTCATAAGGGATTGCATAATTCTGGAAGAGAATATGCCTCAGAGCTGAAACAATCCAGACATTATTTTCAAGAAGTTGCAAGATATCTGGCATCTCAAGAATTGGTATTTATTCAGTGGAGGACCTAAAAGATCTGGTGAATCTTGAACAGGTAGAACCTAAAGCCTAAGATGACTAACCTACATATAATTATACCCTTTCTAAATAGCTGTATATAGAATCCCATTGCTTGGAAGGTATATGAAGCTCTGGATCCTTATTCATGCAGGTGCCAAAAGGACTTCTGGAGAAACAATGGTTCTTCTCAGCTCTTAGTTACGACCAGGCATAAAATGCATTGGAAGCTGAATTAGTTGTCTTAGAAGCTAAAAAAATAGCCTTATAACCATGATCTCCCTTGAAAACAAAACATCTTTCCCCATTCCAACTTGTGACCAGAACATACCTATGATCTGACAGGGAAGGCATTCAAGAAAAATGACCATAGATCAGGTGGATCCAGACTAAACCTGGAGCATGGGGTGGACGTTGCATTAAGTGTAGGAACTGAAGGTATTTGCTCCTTGAATTAATTACTTCAAATTCCACTTACTGTTATGGAGATGTGTTTTATACATATGTGAACACACATACACACACACACACACACACGTGTATATAGATTAATATAAAGAGACTGAGATGGTCAGATCAGACTATGGATGTGATTCAAACAGTAATGTTTTGTTCTGAGTACAGCATTAACCAGAACAGAACAAGGATTTCATTTTTATTTTGTTGCTTTTGATACTGTCAGCTCTAGGACAGTTTGTCTTCCTTTGTGCTGACTTTAACAGCCTGTTTAGAAATACAGTGACCAGCTGTCATTCCCCTTCTAAGAGAAAAATACATTAATTTAATGGAAGCACTTGCCATCACTTCAGCTTTTATCTATCTTACACACATCAGAAAAATAGAATATATATTCAAAGAAGTAGCAAAATCAAAATAAATCAATTACATACGCAAAGAACTTTTAAAACAAAGTTTACCAATGAAAATACATTTTCCAATAATCAGAAGGAAAAATACAGCCTGCAAAACTGTTTTCCACCACAGTGATAGAAAGCATGGTTACATCAAAGCCCTCTCAGATAGCTCTTGAAAAGTTCTCAGACTTTTTTCTTTGGTAGGAAAATTAATAAACTACTTGTGATGCACAGTGGGACATCTCTGTGTTTTGCTCTTCTTGCTGCATGGCCTAAAGCTATTTAGAAATTCAGAAAATGGACCTTGCAACAAGGCATGCTTCTGCTGAAGGAAATGCACCTGTACACATTGTTTATCTATAGGAAATTCTTCATCCTTTACAATATAGATTGGTTAACCAGTGAAACAATTTGTAACATATACGTATTTACTGAGTCTGTTCTTGGTGAAAATTAAATCTAGTTATTAGGAATGGTGTGCAGTATTTGCTTTAACTTAATATAAATACATTCAAGACCTTGGAACACACCCCCTTGGACAGAAGTCTGCCTAATAATTCCAGACACCCGAACACTTCTGTGCTTTCAGAAAGGTACACGGACAGTTTGTCTTTGAGGAGAGGACTGAGAAACATTTTGGCTCTAATGTACCCCCCTGAACAAGTGCCTTAAAAACTGCTTTGGTCTCCTACAGTCCACAGAATTTAAAAGACAGAAGTGGAAGCACTTTAACACTTTAGGAGGCCCACAGAAAAGATGATAATGAACTGGAAAACATTTTATGCTTCTTTATAGTCGGTGAGTGGGTAAGGGCAAACATAGAACAATTCGAGACAACAAGGAAACAAGCTGCAGAAGATGCACTTGATCAATTTAAGCTGAACAGCCTGCACGTTCAAATGCAAAGGTTTTTACGAGTCTGATGGCAGAATTCGGTACTTCCACTTTCAGCAGTTTGCCTTTTTTCCCCTCTTCTGCCTAACTCTGATCTCCCAGCCCGGCTGAACCTGCAGGGCAGGGCTGGACTCACTAGAGGTCAGTGTGGGGCTGGCAGAGCCGCTGCCTCTGATGCCGCCAGCGAACGTTCCTTAAGCCCCCAAGCACAGGGAGGTGGAGGGAGGAGGTTGATAATAATGTTATAAAAAGCTCAGGAAACACCGATGGCACAGCACTTCACGGAACAACAAAAAAACCCAGAGGCTGTAAAGGAATCCAGCCAGCAATCCTCAGGGGTATCAAAGGAGCCTTGAAGAGCTTCACTGTTTCAAAACCTGCCTGGTGCCACATCACTGCAGAACTGGGTCCAGGGGCACCAAAGGATGAAGAAGATCCAAGTCAGCTTGCAAGGGTGGGACCACCGGGCACAGCAGTTTGTCTGCCAGAGAAAACTAAACCAGAGAGGATTCCTCCCTACTGGAGGACCTTAACTTTCTGGCATCACCACTTACCTAATGCCCATCTGTGATTAGTCACTGATTCAAACCTGCTTTGTTGAGCTTTGCCTTGAAAAATTCAATTATAGAGGAAGGAAGGAAACAAACCACCGGTTTTCCTTGGTTATTTCTACACTATGACCTGAAATATGCTGTAAAAGGGCACTGAAACCAGCTGAGATATACTGAACTGATTTCAGTGGCATGACTTATTTTTTCCTTGAAGTCATTTGTTTTCACTCACTTGAGAATCTGGTCTGAGATACTGCCTAATGGTTCTGGACTTTGCAGAAATATTTAAATCACTTTGTCTTGTTTGGTTTTTATTTCGTTTAGTTGTTGTTTTCTGGTAATCCTGTGACTCAGTTCATTTCTGTATCTCCTAATTCTTGCATTAACAGCTACTGCTATATAAAATCCTCAGAATGCATTTCTCAGACAGAGCCTCAATAACATCGAAAGCAGGGATCTTTTTCCCATCTTACTTACCAATAAATAAATCACTCTGGCAATAACTAACCTCCCAGAAATGTCACTGTCAGGATAACTATATTTAAAATTACACTAAACCTAAATATTTGTATATGAAACTCCCAGAATAAAGTCAATGAAAACACTGTCTCTGTTCACTGAAAGCTGCGAGTGTCCTAAGGTTGCTCATTCCAACTCAATAGAATACAGAGCATCAGATCCATCCACACTTAAAAGCACTAATATTAAAGGAGTTCCACAGATCAGTTTTTTCATATATTATAAAAACATTAAAGGGTAAGTACAGATTTCCCAACCAAGAGATCAGTAATAAAATGTTCAAACCAGTTTCACTGCTGGGTATTAGCCAGCAGATTAAAGTAGATTGAGAAAAATATTCCCTTTCTTCTTCTGACAGTTGGGCAAAGAGGCTTTTCAAGCTTTTATTACAGCCTAATAATTCACTAAAGATGCAAAGTTATGCCTGGGAAAAAAATAAAATTAATTTTTGTTCAAAGGTGTCTTTTCTCTGTATTAAAATGGACACTGGTACAACTTCATGGTTAATTTGCAGTATTTAGCCCAGCTATACAGTGATATATTGATTTCTTGATCTTGCATCACCAATGAATGCAATTCCATAGAGAAAAATATGAAAAATGCCTACAGTCACACAGGCTTTCACAGAAAAGAAATGAGACCAAGAAAATATACTTCCTGAAGCATTATCAAACCAGTCCACTTCAGTGAGCTGTACATTCTGATGCTTAACTGATCTTTCTGCATCTGAAGAGAAAAATGAGGCTCTCAGAACTTCAGCACTAAGAAGGCTCAGGCCCACACAAACTGCACTCCAGTTTTGTCCAGAATTCAGCTGCTGCTGCCCTAAGAAGCTGCTCAGGATGAGACACCCCAAGGGGGAAAGAACTAAAATGAATAAACAGTCCTCAAGTTTTGTGCATCACAGAACTCTTCTGTTAACTGGTAGTACGAAACAATACACACTCCAGGACATCTCAAAATTATGGGCTCAGTGTCTTCCCAGTTCACTCCTTCAAGTTCTTGAAAACATCCTTATTTACAATAGGTTTTCACATGCAATATCTGCATGTGACTTTTACCAGGGAACTGGAAAAAAAGGAATCTCTGAGGGAGGTAACTACCTAATTTTTTTGAGAAAACACAGCAGGTGTGGAAAGGAGGATTCCAGTGTATTTGAAGAAAGGCAAATAACTGAAGAGCACAGACAAAACATCCCAAAGAAGAAAGCATGAAAATATTAATTGCTTTCTTTCTATTGTTTTACACTGGTATGTTGAATAACAGCAGTGTAACTGAGGTACTATTAACACACACCTCCCCAAACTATTACATTCTATTAAATGAATTCCAGAATATTATTTTTTAGCCTGCTCCTCAGATTACTCCTTCATTGAGGATACAGGAGATAACTCACACTATCTCTGGCATCCATGACTTCTCTGATTACCATCATTTTTCCAGCACTTAACAAATAAGTATCCTATCCCCATCACTAAGTAATCTGATGCTATTAGAGCTACAGAGAAAAGAGATACTATTGTGCAGCAGTGGATACCTGCCCAGCTTTAAGGAAGAGGATTGAACCATAAACTGTCTTTTTTTTTTTCATTTGACAATAAGTTGTTACTGATTTCAGTTTTCAGGAGCAGAGAAGAGGTCATCTATTTATTTAAATCTGAGGCAGATTCTGAACACTTAGTAACGTCAAACAAAAGAAAAAATAAACGGATTTGAATATCAATAACACAAACTAATTATTTGTTTGATTAAGAGCAATTCATCTAGTCCATGATTTTATTGCTCCTATTTAAACCGACACAGTACTGGAAAATCAGAGTATCTATTTATGTTTCAAATCTGTATTATTTACAGAACTGGTACTTCTAAGGTCTCAAGAAGCTTGAACTTCAGGTTTATTTAAACTCACCTCTGTTGCCTTCAGTACATTTTAAAATGTTACGAAAGAGTCAATCTAACAAGAAAATGCTGCTTGAAGCATAACCTTAATCACCTTCCAACAGCCTCTTTTTTTTTATTCCATATAACTACAACCTATGTCTGCTGTTCCTTTCTTTGTGTCTTCTTCAGGTCTGCAAATCATATGCCAACACCTGTGAGATTGCACTGATCAACAAATGCTCAAGCAGAAGACTCCAGTCATTGAAGCACACTGAAGAGTACTGCTGGTCAAAGTGACCATCAGGGAATGATCCTCAAACCTATTCTGTCCTCAAATTCAGGACCAATATGCAATCCAGCTTCACAAAACTAACAGATTAATGACACAGATCAAGCCTGGACTGAATTGTAATAGTAATTGTTTAAATACCAAACAGAACGACAGTCACCTGAAGGAACAAACAATGCAACACTAAAGGACACATTGGCCTGAATCTAGGGTCAATCCCAAATTGGGACAGTAACTTCCCACATCTTCTTGAATGTGTGATTTAATTCTCATTCTAGAGTGAGATACAAAGATGGGATTTCTACTATGCATTACCCCCTTCACAAGAGCCAAGTCCCATTTTTACAGAAATAATTTACACTTCCAAAAGTGACCACTGACATAAAACCAGGACTGTATTTTGTTCCCGTTGAATACCTCAAGTAGTTTTTTAAATCCCTGTGTTTGCAAATACACCATTATTAATAAAAAAGTAAATAAAATAATATTCCACAAGCAAAGTACCCCTGATCGTACTTTTCCGCTGACAGAAATACAGATTTTTAAGTCAATTAAAGTCTGTTCAATCATGGAAGAGAACAATATTTTGTTGAATATTTCAGATATTCACAATAAGTCTATCTACAGCAATCGACTGGATTTTGTTTGAAAACACACTGCAGAGCACTACTGAATATACCCACGTAATGAGCTGCAGCTGCTTGTTGACAGCAGTGCACAGCATATTATGAAGAAATTTGTTACTTCTCTGATTAGCAAAGTCCTTTTTCACCCCTCTGATTGCTAAGAAGGGTTATGTATGATTTCTTTTTTCAGAAAACTACGTAAGAACTTCAATGACTGGAACAGAAAACATCTTGGCTCTTTGGCCCAACTCAAGGCCAAATTCAGTTATTTCCAAGACAAACTGTCCTGTCACTGTTGTGGATAATTTTTACACAAAATAAGCATAGACCTGAAGGATTTATAAGGCCCAGTACAAAAGTTAATTGAAAGAATAATCCTTCTTAAAATAAATAAATAAATAAATAAAAGTACGAGGATTTTAAAGAGCCACAGCCTGGCAGTCATCTGCACCTTGCAACTGCTCCAGAAGTGCAGAGTCACCCATTTCACACTGCTACTGAATAGCTGTGGCAGTCCAGGACTGCCTTCAAAATACTCTTAGCATCAGTTATTTCTCTGAAGACAAGCACATTCCTAAAAATAAATATGAAAATCATTGTCTGCTATGTCAAATCTTCTTTAATTTGAAATGGACAGCTCATTTCAGTTGGTTCATTTATAGAAAAAAAACCAAACAACCTCCAACAGCCTGAAAAATCTCAACTCAGAAATCAACCAAACACTTCTAATGGACCTCTTTTTTTGAGGAAATTCTCTTTAAAAATTTCCAATCTTGTCTTTTGGTTTTGCTATTAACATACACGGACGCACTTGCTGGGCAAAATAAATCAGCATTTTCCTGCTCACACAACAAGAGAGTTGAATGGGTTACACTTTCAAAGCTACTTATGTACCTGAGATAACTGATAGGAAACTACTGGAATTTTGAGTAGTACCTATGCAGGTTATGTTTGTTCTTGACTCCCAATAGAAAAGTAATGACTTATGCAACAAAAATACATTCAGTAATAAATGATGCCAATCTGCCTCATGCTGTTCTCAAATTACAACTGTAAAATACACTCTAATTGTCCAAAGGTTGTTTTCAGTCACTGAAAATCTCTTGATCTGGGGTCAATAGTTTTAATATTGCCAAGATCAGTACTTAAGATTTCATACGTCTTTAATAATTTTCTCTTCCTACAAATAGGCCACCATTATTATGTTCATACAATTTTTACTGAAAATTTTTCTACAGACCAGTAGTATTATTTCCAGAGCTGATAGGTCATGAAAGCCCTGAAGCTGTCATTAAAATTCACAAACATTCTCTCATGAACTATTTTAACCTATATATATTGCTGCAGGGTGGCTCAAAATATGACAGGTGCAGAACCAAAAATATACCTGAACTGCATTTTAATTTTTTCTGTCTCGTATTCCTATTTGAAAAGACTTTTCTTTCTACAAAGTCATTTCTAAGAGCAACATTACAAATACTTTCAGGTCTATACATACTGCTAATCCTTTCCTGGTCATAATGGACTTTCTTTTAAGATATAACTGTCTGCAAAGGGTTTTTCCAGTTTAAAACCATATTTTCTTCTAATACTGTGTGCTTGTTGCTTTTTTTTTGGAGAAAGAGGGCTTAGGATTTTATTCAAATTTTATTCCTGAAATCCTTGTCTAAATATAGCATGAACTCTTTATACCAGAAAGGAGGCTGGCTCTAAAGCACACTGAAGTGGGAAAGAATCTGAAACAACTAGAAAGGGAAGAAACTGAAGTACAGAAAGAGTTTGACCCAGCAGCAGCTCAGCACTGAAACCACAGTAGGAAGTTCTGTAAAATGGATACTCCACAGGAAACTTTACTGGCAGTTTTCTAGCTGTGAAGGGCTAATTCTTGACTTTATAAATGCTTATGGATATTGTACTGACCATAAAGTTATTTGATTAGAAAACATATCTGGAGAATATGTAAATCCAAGAGGAAACACATGCTGTAATTTGCAATTCATCTCCATGTGCCCCCATGTGTATGTATGAGACTTCAAACACACGTTGTCAAACCTGAAAATGTTCAAAAAGTAAAAAGAATATATATTCCAGAGCCTGCTAAGGCTGCTAAAGGTCATGACTGCTAAACAGGAAAACATCTCTAAACTCACAACAATATTCCCATGCTGTTCAATGGGCTTCCCAGTGGGTGCTACATGAGAAAACAGGCTTTAAACTCTGCTTCTGGCTCAGCCTACAGGAAGGTGATCAAGCAGATCCACTCCACTGAATCACACAACATTCTGCAATGAAATCTGAAGATAAACTAGTTTACATTTTAATTGAGAAACAAGTAAGAGTTTTACCCTTGAAACTTAGTAGCATTTGAAGACCAAGCCATGTCCAGCTGAAGAACATAAAACTTTCACAAGAGTGAATGGGAGCAAAATCAAGCATCTAACTGAACTAGCAGAGATAATTTTTCCACCTTTTATTTAACAAATTAGATCTTGAGAGAACAAAACTCGGTGTCTGTTTCCAGGATGCTTAAGGGAAATAACAATAAACCCCACTTCACTGGTTTTATTATCTTTATATGACAATGTTTACCAGACAATACACAAAAAAAGTCCAATTCAATTATTTTAGTAAAAAAGCAACCTGGATGAACAGTAAGCAATAATCATATGGACTTTTACCATTTATTTGCCTTGAAAATGCCACTGTTTCATTATTTCTATAAATATTTTGTGTAATAGCTGGTATCTCTGAAAAGTCAGACTGTTCTGGTAAAGGGAAGGCACAGAAACAGGGCCAAGAGTTTTCATTTCGTGATTTGTAAGTGGATCACAAAGAAACAGAAATTTAACAGCTTGAGTTGTACCTAATCCTCATAGCAAAGATACTACAATATTTCTCTTCTCAAAAATCAGTTGTCAGTATCATATCAGTTTTGTGAAGTCACTATCAAATGAGTATCATCGGAAAGACTTGCTGCAAGTGCTATGGTGCTACTGATAATAAGGGATAGGTTTTTGACAGTAAACAGCTTTAAAGAGACTCCTCTAAATTACAGCAATATCTCCTTCAATCCGTTGTCAGTTTGATGGATCTCTGTACAAGGAATCAGAAACACATAACAAGATATTCAAATAATAAGTCAAAGGGAAATTTCAGAGGTGGCCAGTCTTAACAGATCAAGGGAGAGGTAAAGAGAAACCAAGATAGCAATAGTGACTGCTAAAACTGGTAATTAACCACACTGCCACCAGCATCAAAATCAGTATTTGTGTCATATAGAGAGTGAGTGCTGTCTTCAAATGAGTTTGCTCAAGCAGAAGCCACCAGAGAGGAAGATTTGCCAACTGGTTAAGCCAGGCAAAGAATGTCCCTGTGAGCTCTGGGCCATTTCCTCAGCTACATTTATTTTCACAAATGAGCTTATTGTTAGCTTGATTATAGCATTAAGCAAACCTGGTATGCCATTAAACTTACTATGTTATTTTTAAGGCATACCAGAAGATTGGGTAGTGCCTGAAGCTTTCACTGTGCTTGAATGTGTATTTCAGATACAGATTTTAATAAGGAGACAACTCAGGCTGCACGCTAAAAGATAAACTATTGTTCATTTTGTTTCAACAATTTCACTCCAGCTGCAGATCTCCAGGGTCCAATAGTACTCAAGCAATGTCTTTTGAAGTGGGTCTTCTCTATAAAGCTCAGCTTTTCTATGGCTCAGGTCTTTTTGTGTAACCTTGACAGGGATTGACTTCCTCAGAGAAAATTGCCACTCCCTTCTAATCTCAGAGAAGGAAATATAAATTGGCTTTAACTTAACCCCATAATCAATATATAATATTTCAGGTATAGGAGATAGATGGTGCTTTGAAAACTGAGTCAGCAATGCACAATACTCTGGACACCTACATGCAGATAACACAAACTCTGATCTTCTGTCAAGTGCTGTCCAGAGAAATTCTGTATGGTTAGAGCTTTGAACCTTTTGAAGTTGGGGCTGCAAAGGCAGCTCTACTGATTAATATCACAGATCTCAATAAAATCAACTTTCTATGGAAATCCCAGAAGCTGAATGCCATTTTCCAAAGACATCTTTTATAAAAGAGGTTAGAAAGTATTTACAGTTTATTTATTAACTAAAACTACACGATCAGTTCATTTTTTTTTTAAATTGGTGTTGCTGAAAAAACCTACATTAACCTGAACACTGTATAGGCTATGTATTTTATAAGCACCAACAGAAATCCCAAACTGTATATTAAAAAAATTATCAGTAACTCCAAAAATGTATTTCTTTTACTGCATAAAGTATAATTGAAAGGAATAAACAAAGAGGAGTTAGGTTAATAGTGCACAGCTACAGAATAAGCTTTTCTTTAAAGGACTGCAAAGAAGAACATAATAACTATGTTTTAAATCATCATGCAATATAGGAATTTACTAAAAAAGGACACTGGAAAAGCTTTGGAAGGGAAGTGATAATACTTAAACCAAATTTTTATTTTCCAGGTGTTTTTACAGATAACAGTTCTGTACTGCACGTGCTTTCTATTTTCTGGATTGATTCTAAAGTTAGGGCAAGTTTGACTCACTTAACTTTTTTCTTGCTTAGAGAATGAGGAAAATAAATCCATTCTGCTGCTTTATTCTTTTAAACACATCAAAGACCTTTCCTCCTAAGCTCAAGCATTTTGCAAAGACATTTGATGTTAATAATATGATGTAAAGCTACACAATTAATTTTATTGCACAGACTGAATGTATTTGAAGCAGAGTACGAGGAAAGAAACTGCAACACCCCAGCTGGCAATTAGGCCAATGTTGAGATTAAGAGGAAGCAGAACTGGTATTTGCAGATATAACTTCATCTGGGAAATAAATTAGCTGGTTATCTAAGATTGTAGCTGTGCAAGATATTTCACAGAAGATTCTACTGCTGGTTAAGGAACCTTTTTGGTTTAAAGAACTTTGACATGAAAACATGGAGTTTGTCAATTTCTTTACTGCTTAATAATAGAATGCAATTCTATCCTACAGCTTCAGATATAAAAGAAAATCTGAATAAATGTAAACATTGTGGTAAAACAACATCCAATCAACAAATGAATTAATATTTGCAGCTGTAAGATTAAATGATGCTCTTAAAACAGAAACACAGACATGAATAGTTCGAGCTACACAATTTCAAACTCAGAACAACTACACTATCAAGAAGACAGACATATACCTAGGGAGGAGTATGGAAACACATAACCCCTGTACAAGTTATAGCATCTATAAATCTTAGGGAATCATGGGATCAAAGTTCTCAGCATTGGGAGAAGTCTGTCATTGTTGAACATCTTTGGAGAAGCATGCTAAAAGATCTTAGCCAAGCATCCTTTCTTATTTATTTCTTCTATACTTCCAAGACATGAGATAAAGATCCCCACAGACCAATAATAACCTGTCTGATGCAGAAACTCTGCTGAAACCTAGGGGAGAGTTCTGCCACATGGATGTCAAACCAGGCAGCTGGTTTGGGTCTGCACACCCTGGACAGGGTTGCAATGGGTTGCAGGATTGCAATTCACTTTCCCCATTTGTGCAGCCCCTAAATGGACAATGCCACAGATTCTCAGGTTTCAAGACATGGCAGAGCTACTGGACACAGGCAGAGTGTCTCTTTGACATATGCACGGCCTCTTTTATAGGAATTTTTAGCTGCAATGATTCCTGTCTCTCTGGTCTGTGCAACTCAATTAATGGTACAAAAAGTGTCTAACTCTACAGGTTAAAGGCCTATGAAACATCACACCAGGAAAAACATTTTACAACTGTCTAAAATATTTATGAAATAGTTTGCTACCAGAGATACTTCATTTATGGAACCTCCTGTTGCAGTGGGCTGAATAAAAAAAATAAAGAACCTTAATGTGGGTAATTAGCTATCTTTTCATTCAAATTAAGTATTCTAGAGAAGAGACTCTTCCAAAAATTACCTGTAACTAAAATGGATCAGTTCACCTTGATTTCAAAGCACTTTGGACCAAACCCTAAGGAAGATTTATGACAACTTCCTCCTCCAAATGGTAGAGGAACCAACCAGAAAAGGAGCTTTGCTAAGTCTTGTTCTCACCAAGAGAACTCTGAAAGATGAAGTTGCAAAGCCAGTTGATCATTCAAAGTCCATTCTATTTGAAAAGTCATAGCAGTCCGGTGAAGTTCCTGCTGACTAGAAAAGGGGAAACATAATCCCCATTTTAAAAATGGAAAAAAAGAAGACCCAGGGAACTGCAGGCCACTCAGTCTCAACTCTGTGCCTGCCAAGATCATGGAGCAGATCATTCTGCAGGCTCTGCCCAGGTATGTGGATAACAAAGAGGTGATTGGTGACAGCACAGCTTCACTAAGGACAAGTCCTGCCTGACTAATTTGGTGACCTTTTACAATGGGGTCACAGCCTCAGTGAACAAAGGCAGAGCAACAGATGTCACCTAACTGGGCTTGTGCAAAGCATCCAGCACTGTCCCACAGGACATTCTGATCTCCACACTGGAACAATATGGATTTGATGGATGGGCCACTCACTGGATAAGGAACTGTCTGTATGGTCACACCCAGAGAGTTGTGATCAATGGCTCAGTGTCCAAATGGAGATGTGTGATGAGTGGTGTTCCTGCAGGGTCAGTGCTCAGACCAGTGCTGTTTAACAGCTTTGTCAGCAACATGGGCAGTGGAATTGAGTGAACCCTCAGCAAGATCCCTGACAACACAAACTGTCTGGTGAAGTCAATGTGCTGGAAGGAAGTGATGCCATCCAGAGGGACCTTGACAGGCTGGAGAAGTGAGCTCATGTGAACTGCATGGAGTTCAACAAGGACAAGTGCAAGGTTCTGCATCTGAGTTGAGGCAATCCCATGCACACACACAAGTAGGAAGGAGAAAGGAATGACAACAGCCCTGAGGAGAAGGACTTGAGGGGCTGGTGGACCAGACGCTCACCATGAGCTGTCACTTTGTGCTTGCAACCCAGAAAGCCAACTGGGTCCTGGGCTGTGTCAAAAGCAGCACAGACAGCTGGACAAAGAAGGGGATTCTTCTCCTCTCCTCTGCTCTTTTGAGACCCCACCAGTAACTGTGTCCAGTTCTGGAGTCCGCAACATAAGAAGGACACAGAGGTCCTGGAACATGTCCAGAGGAAAGCCAATAAAATGATCAGAGGGCTGGAGCACCTCCCCATGAATCTAGGCTGAGGAAGTTGGGGTTTTTCAGCCTGGAGAAGAGGAGGCTCTGAGGTGACCTTATAGAAACCTTCCAATATCTGAAGGGGGACTGCAAGAAATCTGGGGTAGGGCTTTTTACCCAGGTGTGTAGTGAGTGGACAAGGGGAAACAGTTTAAAACTTGAAGAGGGGAGATTTAAGTTAGACATTAGGAAAAAATTCTGTCCTGTGAGGGTGGTGAGACACTGGAACAGGTTGCCCAGGGAAGTGTTCAGGGCCAGGCTGGATGGGGCCTTGAGCAATCTCGTCTGGTGGGAGGTGTCCCTGCCCATGCAGGGCGGTTGGAACTGGATGATCTTCAAGGTCCCTTCCAACCCAGCCATTCTAGGATGATTCTCTGAAGATGGGAGAGCCTTAACAAGGACAGATGATCTGGATGAAAATCATTCACAAACTGGTACTTTTAATGGGTGAGAACAATGAAAGGTCTCTTTTTTATAAAAAGGAAAGGAAAAAACAGAACAAAACAAATAAACAAAAAACCCCAACAAAGAGCAACAACAAAAAGTAGGGTAGCACAGAAGCATTGTTGCCATTTCAGAAAATATCCTTGTAGAAATAATTACAGACAAAAAATAAAGTGCAGAGAAACACAAAGCTATTTCTATTATGGCACAACAGAATATGGTAATTTCTAGTAGTGCTAATTAGAATTCTATCATTACTTTTACCCTCAACTTGAAGGAGAAAAAATGTGAAGCATGAATTATCCATGTGATCTGAATAAAATTTTCATGTTGAATTGCCCAGTGTTTGCTGACTTGGCCTACTTCTTGCAGAGTAATTTATATGTCCTCTACTAAATTATTTTTTAAATCTACACTTTTAAAAAATATTTTCTATTTGGAATATCACACAAGCTACATCTCACTTATTGTCTCATCTCTCACAGTGAAGTGCAGCATGATTTTGTACAAAAAGAACAAAATGAAGTATGCATAAGGCTAAATGTCTGCTACCCGAAAGAGCCCATGCTTCAAACAGATCCATTTCAAAGTAAATAAAGGTCCATTCAGCAAGTCTGGCATTTAGTTAGCTATACAATTCACCTTGCTGCAGGTCCTAGCTTTCAAGTTATGGCAGAATGATAGCTTGCATAGCCTGTTTACCTCTTAATACAGCAAATTCCTCTGAACAAAGCTACTTCATTCTTAGAATGACTAGCAAGCTTAAATGATATCATTAACACTACTTTCAAGGCAGAACAGTTCCATAGATGAGTATCTTATCTCTGCTGCTGCAGAGGCTGGCAAAACATCTGGTAGTCAAAAAAGATCTTAATATATCAGCTTTATAACTGAACCAGATGAAATATGTCCACTGTAGGGGAAGTCCAGATGGAATAGCTATTGATTAAGGCAGCAATCAGAAGTGGTATGGTCTGGAATTTATTTCTTGGTTTTCCCCTTGGCTGGTTTTGAAATTTCATTGAAATCACTTTTATACCCTCCAGGCTGGGAAGAGTGTCTTCTCCAATGCTTGTGCAGTACCTGACAGGAGGACTGAGAATAACAATGAATAATTTACCCTTCAAGTTGCATGAGTTGCATTGCAGGAGAGCAAACTCATGCCATGTAGTTAGCTCCAGAGGGCTGGATTCTTTCCTCAGCCTCTGGATACCAGTACTTATGATTTCATAAAAATTATTTTCATGCAGCAGTTCAGCCATCTGAGAAAGCAGGAGCTGCAGTACCTGGGGTGGCACAGCCAGTTCTGCTAAATGTCACTCAGAGACAGAGGAAGCCTGAGCACAGGGCAAACAACAAGGGTGCTTGTCACCAACTCAGCCTGTTCTTCAGCCTTCGTGTGCTTTGTTCCACGCCTGCTGAACATGTTGACACACAGCTGACTGCTGGTCTAACAGCATAACCTCAGATGAAGAATAAATATGTAGTTCATCCCTGTCTTAAGGAGTTGAAGTACTGTAGTTCTGTTTGTCTTGAGTACATAGGAGACAAAGATCCCCTGAACATCTCCACATAAACACATTCACCTTTCACAGCACTTTTGGTGTATGCAGTTGGATTCCTTTTGAAGAAAACAAAGCCAGCAGCTTTTCTTTGAAAGTACCCCAGCATATGGCTGATCAGCACAAAATCATCCACTGTGCACCTAATATCTTTTCCCCTTAGAAATCTTCCAACCTTACGTTCTTAAGGTGATAGTGGATCAAGGGATCAAGTAATCAGAATAAACCCTCAAACACAATAAAGATACACACAGTCTCAGCAATAACAGCCTCAATATACTTACTGGGTTGCAACAAAACACCTCATGTAAACAAAGCCACAATTCACCTTATTTCAATATTTGCTAGATGGCAAAATTTAGGGTCTCTGTCCATTTTAAAATTTGCCATCATTGCAGTAACAAGAATGAAAAACATGAAAGTTATCTATAAGACCACAAACATTTTTCAAATGGCTCTGGTTACTTAAAAAGAGCACCACAAAACAAACAAACAAACAAACAAAACCCAAAAAACAAAACCCAAACATTACTCAGAGATGAGTGTAAAATTCTCATCTGAGTCAACTGCTGGGATCATGCTTTGGTGGAACATGTTTTATTTAAGATGGTGACATTTTCTACTCAGCAGAAGCAGGTTCAGGCTGAAGTAACATTATTACCTGCTGTGTTTAAATCAAGTTATGAGTGACAGCAATCCCTCCTGTGCCTTTTTCTTCAGAATATTTTTTCAGTGGTTAATTTTTATTCCACAAAGGTAGTTTTCTTCTTTTATGCTCTCACCACTCTTCGTAAAATTCTCCTTTTTACATAGAAATCATTTGCCCTATACCTTCCAAACTGCCATAATTTGCCTTCCTGGGACTTTCAGATTTTCTGCTACTTGCCCAGACATATAGAGACTGACTCCCATTTCATGTCCACCAATTTGTACCACTGTTAACTACACCTCTGGTGAAGTCTTACTGTTTATATAGTGATAAAAAAGGAATTCTGCAGAACTGAGCTGTCTCTGCTTGGTAATTGCCTGCAAGTTGTTAGCTGGTTTCTTGGGACTGCTGTCAGATGGGTGTCCTTCTAATGACAGTAGGAAGCTGGGCTACCCTAGCAGCTGCTGAGAAACTGAATACCCAGGGAATACTAATAGTGAAAAGGTTTACAAACTGAATGGCTATGAAAAATCAAAGAATAATGGAAGCCCATTGATGCAGATTATAGAGACATTGCTATGAGCAAATTTTACAAAAGATGAAAAAGAATTCCTTAACTTGTCACCTAACTGTTATGGGAAATACGTCCTCCTTCAGAAAATTAGTCCTGTTCCAATCATACCCCTTTAGATTCAGACCATGTTATTTCAAGCAGCCACATACATGGGTATGGGAAGCAATTTTTATTTCATAAAATAGAACCTTTTAAATGTAGTCTAACCCATGGGTCTGTATTATAAATAAGGAATATGCAAGTCTGCATATCACTCTTTCTTCATAAGTATCTATTGGATCAGTGAGCAGTGAATTTCCAGGAGAATTTATCTATAGCCTGAAGCATTCCTTGGACAAGCACTGAAAAATCTAGAAAAAAACCCAAACCTTTGTCTCCCTCAACACTCACTGGATAGCAAACACCAAAGCAAAACTCCAGGACAAAGAGAACTGAGCACCACAGCTTTTTGGAGCCTATGAAGAGACACAGCTTGAACTATTTTATCAATAAATAAAATACCTTCTGCGATGAAATAGGAGTGAACATCCCAGGTCCTCCTGCAGTGGCCTGTGTTTGCACTGTCCTGGAAGACAACACAAAATGACAGTCACCTCTTAGAAGCACAGAAGTGACTTATCATAAGGAAATGGGAACTGCCCTCTCACACAGGTATGACCATATCAGCATTGCTTCCAGTTTGGTTTTGCAAAGTCATTGAGAGCAATTCCACACCTTGAAGACACAAAACTGGAGTTTTCTTTCATTAACACTTCCCAGTGTTTCCAGTTAACACATATTTATGAATATGCTACTCACACATTTTGCTTATTGTCCATAATATAACACAAGTTAAATGGCATTTTGAAGGGTATTAGGGAATGAACATGGAATTTCATTCAAAGCAATTTGAATAGAGCAAGTGCTAGCACTGCAGAAAAGCTGATCCCATTGCTCAGTGCTGGAGAATATGGATCCCACAAGACTGAGACTGAAGTAACACCATGATGCTTTTACATTAATCAGCCCATGAGGAATCCATCCACTATGTTATATTCTGGAACATGACAGAAAGGCAGTTCCATCAGCTTTTCAAGAAGAAAGAGAGTGCTCCCTGATTCCTAACTGCATGTGCCAACTAAACTGTGAAAAGGAATATCCCAGCAATTCCCAATGTTGATGTATTAGCATTGAAATGCTAATCTGGACATTAATTAATGTTAAATTAGTTACAGTGGAATAAAATTACATCAACATAAAAATCAAGAGAGCTAAGTGTAATTTGCCACTTAAGATAAATATTTCTGCTTTACATGGGAATTGTAACAAATTATTTTTATGTCAAGTTAATTGATGCCAAACAACTGTGGAATTCCCTCAGAAGTGAATACTACATCCACATTATTTCCAATAAAAAATTTAATTGCACTGCATACTGTTCATGCAGGAGTAAGATTCCCAAAGCCTGTACACTGAAATACTGTATCATACACTCAGGTTAAGCAATATGCCACCACCACCAATGAAGAACAAGGGTGAAACACAATTTCACAATTTACAAAAGCCCTGGACATGCTTAATTAAATTTGGAAAATTACCCATCACCCCAATCAGGTATTTTCATCTCAGTGAACAAGAGATATTGGTTAAACCATCTAGCAACATTCCTGGCAGTTAATATTTGCTTGAATCTCCTAAGATGGGCAAGAGGCCAAACTGATGTCTCACCATGGCATTCTGCCTTCTTCAAGGGATGTTTATCAAAAGCAGACTCTAGCTAATATAATTTCTTCCTTGCAGTAGAAGGGAATGGAGGTTTGTCTTTTTTCCCCCCCTTTGAATAGCTTTTATGAGTTCTAGGTAAGTTTTAGACATCTCTTGAGAAACAAGAAGAATTGCAATGAAATTACATAAGCATTTTGAAATAGTTTATATCCTTACTGGCAGAACTGTAACCCATCTCATAAGCACTATCTGTATCTTACAGTCTTACTGCTTAATCTACAACTGGAAATTCTTCAGCTATGCATATACTTGGACTGAAAACACAGCAGCATGAATACAAGCAGTACTTGTCTGAAAGGACTTCTGTTATTCATTTATGAGTAGCAATTAGTCATGAAACAGAATTCATCTGATGCAACTTGAGGCTAAAACAGTATCTAGATGCTAGGGATTTATAATCATCACCATTTTCAACTGACTGTAGAGAGTACCCAGCTGGAATTAGACAAGTCAGATCCCTTGGAATTTTCCAAGAAATAGTAGGGCCTCCAAGCCCAGCTTTCTTAGAATAAATACTCCTACAAAATTCTGACTTTCCAGCTGATTGGTTTCAGTGAGCCAAAGTCTTAATGAGTCTTAATGTTGGGGGAACAATACAAACACCCAGCTATGGGTCAATACATCAGTCACCAAAATGCATTTTGATTGCCTGAGTTTAAGGTTGGCTGAGGGGAACTGCACACACGTAAAACATCACACACTGCCTGCAAAAACATTCTCATCCACTTTCAATTTAAGATGTCAGATTTATTTTGCCATTTTATCTGCAAGAATGACAAACTAATATCCCAGAACTCCTCAGGAAGAAGTTACAGTTTAATGATTAAGTTTTCTGCTGTTTTTATTTGAAAGAATAAACACTGCATCCATGACAGAAATAGCACTGAGTACTCCACTATATTCCTCTGGCAGTATTTTGAATAAGACACTGACCTTCGATGCTGACTTGTTTTCTCCCTATTTTTTTATTCCAGTTAGTAAATTATTCCTTTCAAAGAATAAATTTCCTTTCCTCTTATATGGCAATGTAAAAAATAAGAGCTAAAAATAGATTTAACTGGAGGGATTTCAGAAACTGCATTCTATTGAGTATTCTGTCATAATGAACTGAAGAAGCATTCTGTAGTCTGATAAAGCAGCTCTTTATCACCCTAGCACACAACTGTAACAGATAACTATAACAGATAGGCATGTTATAATTTCAGAAAATAAACCTCAGGAGGATGGCTTTAAGTCAGTATAGAAACTTCTCCCTCTCCTACGCTTATAAATTAAATGTATTTTTGAAAAATGAACCCATGCAAATATGTATTTTGCTTTGCTTGTTCAGACTTCCTTTCTCAGTCCATCCTTGTTATTGATATTCAATCATTTACACCAGAAAATATTACAAGAACTATGCTATGGGTTGCAATTTTCAAGGGTTTATGACACCAAAATGGATTGTGTATAAAAGAAGAGCGAATTATGCACCTGCTGAATATTTTCAAAGAAAAGTGCAAGCAGGGTCTTGTGTATAATTTTACTATGCAAACATGTAAATTGCCACATAATTGCAGATTATTTTTAAATTTCTATGTGACTGTGCTTCAAAAATCTAAACTTCCTTTTCCAAACATAACCAAGGACCAGATTTTTTCCCCTTAACCCCATTACCTTACATCATTCTAGACCTGCAGAACAGCTATAAACAGGTCGGTTAGACAGGTTTATAGCTGCTTTATATCCTTGCAAAAGTAGGTATCAAGCAAAACATAGTCAAATTTGAGCCTGAGGCTCTAAACATCATTCCAGATACAGAGCTAACCTTTTAAATGTGGCATACATAGAATGTCTGCCTAAGGCTGCAGACAGCTTGAAACAGTCACGTGGCAAGGCAGATATTATCCCCTTTATCTCAATACAGTATTAACTCATAAATCTAATCTGTCTGGCTATTAATGCAGTTAACTGCTTAAGTGCTGCTAAATTTATTATTTTCTGGTTTATTTATCAAGTGAAAAATTAATGAGGAGTATCTTTGGAGTTTCCAAATAGTTTCAATAGTTAGCCAGAAGATCAGATATCGTCTATGAGAAACAGAGGAAGAGAAATGAGGAAGTAATCAAGTCAAAATGTGTCAATACCCCACATTTATTGTATTTATTTCCTGTCACCTTTTCATCCAGTCTGCACACAATAAAGGGAACATAAATACCATGTATTTTTCTCTCTGCAATACTGGACCTGGTAGTGTTGGAAAAGAGGCTAATGAAAGATTGCAGGGAAGAAGTGTTCTTTTAAAGATTTCATTTGTATTTATTAAAGCATGTTAATTTATGTCTTTTTCAGCTTAAAATTAAAAGTGGCTTCTAATTAAATGTTATACCTATGTTAAATTCCTTAAATGCAATAGTTGGTGAACTGGAAAATCACCGTTGAAGCTCTCTGTCATATTCACTGCAGTGCACTGATGATATATTCTATGTGAAAAAGCAAAACCAGTCTCCTCTCTGCATTCTTTTGCCTGCTAATGGGGACACAGGAAAAAAAAAAAAGAAAAGATAACTTACCATCAGCCTTGAAAGATGATGGCAAATGGGAGGTTCCTGATGAAAAAGCCAACCACCACACAGAAAAGTGCACATAATGAATACCACTGCCATTCTCAATGAGAAGAGTGGGTTTGGGGATGGCAAGAGAGCAGAAAACACAGTTCAACTCCTGAAAAGCTTTCAGCACAGTATCCTATAGTATCCTTGTAGCCAAGGTGGAGGTGTGATATGCAGGTGGGTAGATAATTGGTTGAGTAACTAGGTCCAAAGACCCATGATTTGTGATATGAAGTCCACCTGGGAGCTGCTAATTAGTGGAGGGAGATTACCCACTGGATGGATCTCTGACAGTAATCAGGGTTTGCTACTTATGAAGTATTTAATATTTACTATATTTTCACTTCCTCTTTCCAGTTCATTATTAAGCATTCACTAGAGAATACAGATATACAGATACTGGCTCCACCTTAATATCAGATTGAGCTCAGAACCACTGAGACAAAATAAAAATGTTTACTGATTAACCATGATAATGCATTTTCCTAACAAGTGTAATGAAACGTAAGTCAATGAAAGCAGTAAAAGAAAAGATAGATTTTTTTATTTTTAATCAAAAGCTGGTGGAAACATACAGGAAATAAGCTCAAGAATTTTGCCACCAGAAGATTTAAGCTATAATTCTAGTCTTTTATTTGCTTCGTAGCAAATAAAAGAAATCACTAAGAAATCAAGAAACGTATTTGCCACTACAAGAGCACACACAAAAAAATGTTAAGATAGAATTTATTTCCTCTTACTGCTTTTCCAAAGCAGAGAATGAATATCTTTCTGAATATATCATGAATGCTGCTTTTAGATGCACAAGAACATTCTGAAAATAAAAATCATCAGGCACAAAAACCTCGGAGGATAGATCAGATTTTCAAGCTTTGCATCTATTATAAAAGAAACCTTTAATTCTTCCATCTCTATTCCACTTCTGTTGCTCAAACTAGGAAGTCATGGAACACTTGAGTCAATGTATCCTGGCAAATCAGCAAGCACTATGCTTGAAAACACTTGTGCTACTTGACATTCACAGCATGATGTTCCAATTCCTAACACTTGGGTTTTGCAGGTGGCCTAAATATGTGGATGACATGAGTTGTTTCCTACTGTCAAGTCAAAATCTCTAATCTGCAAAAATACCTGCTTGATTTCTTGTAAGTAACATAGAAGAACAGGAGTCTCTTATTTTTCTTCTAAACATATCAGAAAAACTCTTGGGATTTGTTTCTGTCATTACAGCTGACCCAAAGACTACACTATGCTCTGTAATATTGTTTTATCTGTCTTGTTCCAAAGCACATCACTTAAAGTAATTGATCCCTCAAATAAGATTTTGAAGTACATATGGATTATTTCAATGTACCTGTTTTTAGGACTGCTTTTCTCAGTTATTTACATGTCAAAATTGAAATACTCCAAAATAGGTTTGGAAAACCTGTTGGCTAACACTTTAAAAATCATCTCCAACTTAAGTGAGGACAGTGTTTGCCTGGATATATATAGTTATTTTCTGGTGACTGCATTCTCCTCAGTGTCTTCAAATTCAAAGATTTTTCCAATTAAATACTTCTTATCTTGAAGATACTTTTTGATCTACCGCATCTTAAAAGTGCAATAAAGCAAATAAAAATCAGTCAAATGCTAAAACAAAGTTAGTGGCTGGGCATTTAAAAGGTGTAACAGGTAGAAAGTTAAGAGTGCAAGTGGGCATGGAGGTTTTGCACTCCTAAAACCCAACACAACTCTGCTCTACAGGAACCAAGGTCTGCTGCTGTGCTGCAGTGCAGGCATGGCCAACACTGTTAATAAGTGCTCAATACTTGCAGTTCTCTTAACAGATGAAATGAGAAGATTCTCATGCCATTTTGAGATTAATATGTACTTTGCAGAATGAGGCTCTAAGTGGCATTTAATTCAGTGCTCATCCCCCCAACTAAAACAAGGGTTTGAACACTGCAGAAAGCCAGCCACAATTAAATCTAGTTTAAATTTAATCAGTGATGCATAACCAAGTCTTTTATGAACATTTACACAATGCAAAGCTTTTGATATAGTTCCAAAGTAAAAATTGCTAAAACTTTGCAGCTGTAGAATTCGTTTAATAAACTATAGCTCCAAGAGTTGTTGCCAAATTTTCAACTATACTTTTAGGGTAGAATTTGATCGACCATTTAAAGAATGAAAATGGTCAAGCAGCACCTGTGAGAAAGCACTGCTGCTTCTGAAAATATTTATGGCTGTGCTTTATCAAAGTACCTTGAATGAGACCCAAAAAATGAACCCTTAGATATCCTAAAGAGGTTTTTTAAGAAGATTTCAGAAGTCCTTCTCCTCAGGGCTGCTCTCAATCCATTTTCCACCCAGCCTGTATTTGTGTTTGGCACAGCCCTGACCCATATGCAGGACCCTTCTATTTGGCCTCATTGAAGTCTTAAACTTCTAATATCACTCCAGGCCTGAAAAATTTTATTTCAGAAATGCACAGAGAAACTCAGTCCTGACAAGTTTCATTCACCATTCCACTGCCCATCTGATGCCCAGTGCTGATAAAGGTTCACACACAACTCCTTTGCAGAGTGTAGCTAAATCACACCTACAGGACCAGGCAAATGCAGGTTTCTTAAAAAAAGAAAAAAAAACCCCAAAATAAAAAAGAAAACAAAAACTTTTTCTACAATAATTTACTTTTTACTGCAAACTTTGGTAACAGAGACCCAATTGCTTATCTACTTTTCCCTCAAGTTTGCTCAAATTCCTGTCTCCCATGTGAAAACTCTTAGCAAATGCCTTTGGACTAATTTAACACGGGGGGGGCAAAGGTTTTCTCTAGCACTCATGCTGAGAATGTTCTAGAAAGAAAATATTTTGGGAGTTACTGAGCTATATAAAAATGAAGCATAAGAAAGATTTGACAGGGTGGACATTTAAGGTTTACAGAACAGCACATCTTATTTTTAGATCTGTGCTGCATTGAGGTATGACAGCACCAACTCTTTAGGGTCAACCTTAATGAGAGCTCCGCATTAGACTAATGACCTGACTGAAATTCAAGGCATAAAACCTGTCACAAGGAATACTTGAGGATGCTTCTGGACCTTACCACATACACAAAGTCACTTTCTGGCCAGCAATTAAAGCCATTTAGCAAAATACTGAGCACTCAGACAGTACTATGAAATACTAATATTTACCAGGAAAAAAAAACAAACCATCTTACCACAGAAAATTAATACTAGAGACAATGATATGTAATTCATAAATCACAAAAATACTAAGCACACTACAAGTCCCAAGGAAACACCTCCCAGGGCCATAATTAGGTGCCCTAAAAGAACAGCCTGAATCTTTCTCTGAAGGGCCCAGTATTGCTTATGGACCAGGGACAGGATGCCAGTTCTGACTGACTCTTGTTCTGCAGTATAATCCTTAAGAACTGTCTAGGGAATTCTCCAGAGATCATGTGGGAAGTACACAGTAATATGTAGGCATCAAATAACCTATAATACAATTTAGTAAATATCATTTGCGATACCTTTTACATGATGTAAACAAAACTAAATTAAAATATAATATAACAAGCAGAGAAAGCTCATTTGGTAAACAAGATCCTTCAAAAGACAGCATTTGCAGTGCTCAGAAAGAGCATACCAATTGGAAGCAGATAAGTAAGGACTATTATCAAAGGGATAATAACCATCTCATACTTATGCATGCAGCATAATGAACAGAAAAGCACAATAAGGCAGATATGTTAGATTAGCATAATTTTATTCCACTATTCAAATGTGTAAGTTGGAAATGGGTTTTGTTTCAATTACTGCTTTTCTCCATGGGTTTTGAACATTTTATTCAAAATCCAGACTCTGTTTTATTTTGGTTTTAGCCCATTATCTGCAGTTACTATCTACCTGGCTTCTGTTTTACCAACGGATCTAGATTTTCAATCTATCCCAACAGTCTCAAGGCTTTGTCTTGTAATATATTCATGATATTTCTGAGAGATTTTGTAAAATGCTTTTCCCATTTATTTATTTGGTTATCTAATTTAACTTCTTCCTTTGCCTAAACATTCCTTCTGTCAGAAACACATTATCTGGAGCCTGTACAAACTTTTTCAGAATATTTTTCTTTTGTTAGACATGTCTCCTTTAACAATTGTATTAGGTAATTACATTTTAATTTAACAGCAGTGGTCAAAAAGTAATTACAGCAAGTGAAAATCTAACATACAGTACATGAATAACTACTATATTTAATTAGTTTAGTCTATTCAACCTAACAACTACTTCCTAAAGGAAAGTAATCCTCCAGAGACATAATTTAAATTTTAAACAGAAGAGAAGATAATACTTCATTTAGGGAACTGTTCCAATGGTTGATCACCATTACTGTTACTGAAAACAAATACAGAGAAGCCTTGTAGGACTTCTTGCTTTACTTCAAGCACTGGTAATTCTGCTGCTTTCTTTTTGACAGACTTACAGTGGTATTTTTCCTACCTCTCAGACTGTGCCCAAAAGCTAAGGCTCACCTAAGACACTAACTAAGCTAGAAAGTAATTCCAGAGGGTACTTTTTTGGAATGCATAAAACTTTTTCTGTACATTTCACCTCTGCTATGAGGAGAGGCTGAGTGAGCTGAAATTGTTCAGAATGAAGAAGAGGTCTCTTGGGGGACCTAAGGGGTTCCTGGCCTTCCTATACTTGAAGAGAACCTACAGAAAGGATGAAGAGGGACTTTTCATAAGTGTCCAGCAATAGGACAAGAAAAGTGCATTTAAACTGAAGGAGAGTATGTTTACACTAGATATTAGGAAGAAGTTCATCAGCATAGGGGTGGAGAGACTTTGGAACAGACTGCCCAGAGGAGCTGTAGCTGCCCCCTCCCTGGAGATGTTCAAGGCCAGGTTGGATGAGGTTTTGGCAACCTCATCTAGATGAGAGATGTCCCTGGCCATGGCAGGGAGGTTGGAGCAGATGATCTCTAAGGTCCCTTCCAGCCTAAGCCATTCTATGATTTCCTCAAGCACATCATCACTAGACACTGTTCCATTAAAAGCCTAACTGGTGTCATCTAGAGAAATTAATTACCTTGAGAGGTTCTTGCATTCATCATCTGTTTTCCCGTAAGGGTGAGACGCTCTTTTTGCCATGATACTGCTCTGAGATTTCACCTTAAGAGTATGAACATTTCCTTCTGATGGAGCTTCTTGCACCTGTAACATTAGAAACATGTAAAGCAGATTTTCTTTTTTTTATCTTGTTTTGAGCCCAAACAGAACCACAATCTTTATGAATTTTCTAGACTGGGCTAACGAAACCATCATTATCATTGTCAGTTGGAGGCCACTGGCTTTACACTAAATTATGGAAACTGCATGAAACCCCAGCTCTGGCCTGATAAGCTTCTTATCAACCTGTCACAGCAATTTGTTGTGTGCATTGGAGTTGGTACCAGATGCCTCTTGCTACTATGTACAGTTTAAGTCTGAGGTAGCAGTATGTGCCCATGTTGAAAACTCACAGAATTAAGCACAATTCACTGTAAGTTAGCTACTGATCATTAAGATGCAATTACAAAACCTTGGGAAAAAAAACAAAACCTGCTTTTGCTTTAAAGAGAAAACTAAATCACAGCTAGCTTGAAGCAATTATACAGATTAAAGTTCTTCTGTAGCAGAACAAAAAATTTGTACTGACTGTATTTAATAAAGCTGATCCAGTGTGGTGTGGATTTATTCAGATGAGCTACATTTTATCAAAGTACAAGCAAAACCTGTTTATTAAAGAATTGCAATAAGGAGGCCAGGGAATCAGGAGTGCAGGATTACTCTAAGTATTTATGCCTGATATTTAGGTCTGCACTCTGGGAAAATAACAGGACTGTAAGAGGAGACAACAGCCATCATTGTATTCTTGGGACAGGAATCAGTGAAACTGCTGCATTTGTATCCTCTCAGAACAGACTGACAGTTACCACAGGATATAGATAATAAAAAAGGTACAAAAAATGAATAAATTACCATACTACATTAAATAATTCCTCCTTACCTTTCAGCTGAAAGGCTTTCTGAATAAGATGTTCAGTCCTGCTAATAGAATTACTTATTGAAATCACTTCTAATAACACAAAGTAACTATTCAGCCAGGGAGTAATAAAACTATTAAACTAATAAAATGAAAAGCAAATAAAACTGCAATTATCATGATCATACATTCACATATTTCCTCAGGTAACAATGTTTTAATTCCACCTAAAGTAATGCCCTCAAAAGGGTTTCCTCATTGGTAGCATGAGAGAATCATCTCTGCACTCTTTCTCAAGGCAGTTGAGAAGATACATTCACAAAAAAAAGTAGTTGTTTATTTACCATTATAAGGAAGACTTCCAAAGCTTGAGTTGTTCGTTCCACAACATGTAATTACATGTCTTACTGTCAGGTTACTCTTAGTGAATGAAGATGTTTGGTTTGGAACAGCTTGCATCCATTGCAACTCCTTTCTATGAAAAGAAAGTAATTCTTCATTGTATTTATTTGCTTCTGCTCCATTTCACAACTTGATATGCTGACAGAGAGTCAGACTCCATACTATAAATCGATTTATTTTGTTTAGCACAAAAGCAGCCCCCGCCTAAAAGGTCTGATTCAGAAACGTAAGATATTGAGGTACAGAAAGCATTCATCATAGCTCAGTATGATATTGATCTGTTAATATATTTTGAGTTGTTTATGGAAGATTTTTTTCTCAAAACAAAGGAAGAATTTTGCTCAAAACCAATCAACTGAAACCCAAAATATCAAACTGTGTGTCTGAGTTTATATGTATATAAAGGTATGTGCTCAATACTCTGATTTATAGAAATTAAATGCAAGTAAATAATACACAACAAATACAGAAAACTGTCTAGTTCTACCTAATCAAAAGAGCTAAAATATTTTATCAAGTTTAAACAGATCCAAGGAACTAACTATGTCTTTTTATATTCTGCCATTAGGTTAGAGCAAGGCTGGATCCTGTACACCACTGAAACACCCTGACACTAAGAAGAAAGAAGTATATTGAGCCCTAATATCAATGAAGAATCTATCAGATGGAAAAACTTTCCCATTTATCTCCCAGACATGACTACAGAATAAGACAGAGCAAAGCCCAGCACCTTTCCATATTTACACTATTATTTCACCAACATTTTTGTGCAGCAAAGCACTTAGGAGGTCCTAGTTGGGCCTGTGTACAGAGCACATGAGTGTTGGATCTATAGATACATGATGGTCTCCCATTTATTTACTTGCCCAAGAAAAGTGGCCAAGTAAAAGACAAGAGAACAATGAGTTACCTGAGACACAAGAAGAAACTTCAACTTATTATATGATATATAAACATATTAAATATACATGAGCACATAATCCAATAATAGATTTTTTAAAATTTATTTCGAGCCATAAAAAGGTTTCTTGTTTACAGTCTCTAAATAAAAAGTCATGCAACAGCAGCAAAGACACTGCTGTGAACAGCTTCAAAAAGTGCTGCTGCTGCTGCTACAGCTTTAGCAGTGATATTTAAATGGTCACAGATTCATAAAGGTTGGAAAGGACCACTATGATATCAAAGTCTAACCAAACCATGCCAACAAATCCATCTCCTGAAATGCTATGTCCACACATTTTCTGAAAGCTTCCAGGGATGGTGACTCCAACACCTCCCTGGGCAGCCTGTTCCAATGCCTGACAATTTCAGTAAAGAAAACTCCTATCTAAACCTCCCCTGGCACAACTTGAAACCTTTTCCTCTTGTCCTATCACCAGTTATGTGAGAGAAGAGACCAACCCCCATCCCACTACAAACTCCTTTCAGCTAACTGTGGAAAGTGATAAGGTCTCCCCTCAGCTTCCTCTTCTCTAAAAGAAACAATCCTAATTCTTTCAGCTGCCCCTCATTAAAACTTGTGCTCTAGGACCTTCACCAGCTTGACTTCTCTTCTTTGGACATGCTCCAGCAACTCAATGTCCTCGCAGCAAGGCCCCAAACTAAGCAAGGCCCCAAACTGAGCACAGTACACAAAGTGTATCCTCATCACTGCCATGTTACAGGGACAAGATCACATCCCTTGTCATGGTGGCCACATAATTTCTGCTGCAGGCCAGGATGCTGTTGGCCTTCTTGGCCACCTGGGCACACTGCTGGCTACTATTCAGCTGCTGTCAGCCAGCACACCCAGGTCCTTGATGCTAGGCAGCTGTCCAGCCTCTCTTCACCAAGCCTGCAGTGTTGCATGGGGGTTTTGTGACCAAAATGCAGGACCCAACACTTTGCCTTCTTGAACCTCACACAACTGACAGGCACATCCACCCTGTCCAGATCATTCTTACCCTCATGCAGATCAACACTCCTGTCCAACTTAATCTTATCCACAAACTTACGGAGACTGCAGTCAATCCCCTCATCCAGATCACTGATAAAGATATTAAAGAAGGCTGGTCCCAAAACAGCCCTGGGGAACAACGTTTGTGACTGCCCGCCCACTGATTTAACTCCATTCACCAATGTATATTCTGGATTTATTTCTATTGGAGGGAGTCCTGCAAAACAATTCTGCAGTAAAAAGCTAAAGCCAACCTTTCAACCCTTTTAATCAGTGCTTGCTAATATATAGTGAAATCTTGGTGTCCTTTGCAGTCACTAGTAATTCTGCAGTTAATTTAACAGTGTAAGATTTCATTAATTCCAAACCACCCCAATAAGCAATTTTTTTACTTTCTTTACAAACAAGAGGAATTTTACCCTTCAAGAACCTAAAACAGTAACCTCCATCCAGAAATATGGATTACTAATCTTAATACTCTTACTGAAGTCTTGCATGTGAATTTTAAAGCACTGGCTTTCATGGGGAATAGATGTTGGTAAATACCTGTTTTAGTTAAGTAAAAATAAAAGTCTAATCTAGTAAGATTTTTTTTTCCTGGGAGCAATTACTTCAGTTGTTTACAGTTGTGTTCAATAATTCACCTTTCTACAAAGTCAAGACTGAAAACATTTACCTACACTGACAAGTCATCCTATGGGAATGGACACCAGTATTTTGCCTCAGTGAATACGAGAACTTCCAAGTCTGGATCTAAGTCAGATGTTACTGAAGACTTTGGGAAAAAACCTCTGACCTGTCCTTCAACTCTGAAATAATGCAGTAACTCAAAAGTGTCATAATCATTTAGCAAACCTTATAAACATATCCCAGTACTTGAAGTCAGAATATAGCCAGATGCAGTAGGATAATGGATATCACAATCAAATGCAATAAAGAACCCTCCACCTAATACCATGTACTGATTCTGTTTTCTAGCACATATGCAGACTTGTAAGAATATTTTTAAATTGCCTTTGACAAAAAATATTCTACATTTCCCAAAGAGATAAGCTCTATAAGGCTCTACACTAGTAATCAGCAAGGAAAACAACAGCACAATATTGAAAGGGTTTTGAAGTTATTAAATATACACTGACACATTGGATGCTGATGTTCAAGGTGATAAAAAAAGTGTGTACCTTTCACATGATGCATGAAAACAGGTAATTTACAGTGTGCATGAAAAACCCAACACTGTCATTTTGTCATCCCATGGCTACCTGCTAGCTGTCTGACCAGAAATGAATCCCAGACATTGTCTGAATAATTGTTTTTGCAGCTCTATTAAGATCAGTGATTCCAAACTTACCAACTTGGAGTGAGATTATGAACTAGAGACTTCTATGATATTTACAAAGATCAGAGAAGTGAAACGACCACAGAATCTTGCTTGAAAAGCAGAGTTATACTTTTTAGTGGTTTGAAGAAATACTTTGAATAATTTCTCTAATCTCAGGTCTAAATATTTCCTGCTCTGTCAGATACATATACAGTCATATGATCCTCTGACATTACATATATATTTTGCTTATATTAAACTAGAAACAATGCTCATGCATCCTTGTTTCAGCAGAATCCACAGCAGTTCATTCCAAGCTTAATTATTATGCTTAATTATTCATGGTCTCCTCTATTTTAAAGTCTTGATAATGAAAATTACTTGCATTGGTGTACTGCAAGATAAATTCACAGGTGAACAGCAAGAAAGCCTTACCAGGGATTTCTTAACAGTCAGGATATTAATGTGTTTTACTTCTACAGATTCAGGAGCATTGCATCTTTTATACAAAACACCACTGTCTTAAGTGTCAAACAGGCCTTCTGAGAAAGCCACACAGTAAAGTGATGGAAAAAGAACAGAGGAGCCACTAAGACTACAGGTAAGCAGATACTGCATTTAAGGAGGTATGAACTTCCTTGCTTTTAAGGTTATTTCCAATTTTATCAAAGAAAGGTGTAGAATTATTTGTAGAACACATCTTTGTAGTCTCTGTAAATAGATACATGATCACACTGATAGTTTCAGAGTCAAAAGGAATTTTGGAGTAAATATAATATGACTGAATCCCTACTTTACAAATATATTCTGGAGTCTCTAAAAAGAAGAATGTGATCTACTGCTCATTGCATTCTCTGTTCAAGATGCAACTCAAACATCTGTTTCCTATTAAGTGCTTGCTTAAGTATCATAACCAATCCAGGTCTGAACTGTCACATTGACTGCCATGTTTCTCATATAAATCAGTGCTTAGCAGTCTGAAATATGGGGCTGTCTTGCAGAAGCCAAGTCAGAGCTTTGCTCTTGGCAACAGATAACATAGAAGGATATAGAATGGAAATGGGGCACGGCATGCTCGTGTGACACAAATAACAATTTTAAGTCAAACTCCATAACAAACAAGTACATCACTCAAAAATTCTTGTTTCAGGACCTTAGAAAAGAATTCCGTATGTTGACCATTAAAAAATTCTTTATTTCAGCATTTTTTATTTCAAACCCAATTATTTTAACCAGATTACTCACATAAAGATATTTCTATTCCATGCTAATATCAAGTCCTTAAAAATAAAAGATTCAAGAAATACTACACAGACCACCTTTGAAACAAAGGTGAAAGTTAGGCCACCTTGATCACTAACTAGAAATAACTTTTCCTTTGAACAACTAAAATTCTCTAGGCATTATACCCTTAATTCAGCACTCTTTTCAGGTATCTTAAGACAGATGATGATGATCAGAGGGAAGAACTGCACATTAGTGTACCTGCATACATTTTGCTGTGGCTGGTCTCATAACACAGTAATATTTTCTGCTGTGCAGATCACTACCATCAAAGTATCGAATCATTACCAGAGGCAGTTGCAGTGAAGTTACAAATGGATCTTGCCACAGAAATTATTATTAGACATTTTAAGGCTCTGGAGGAAATATAAATACCTGCACAAAGTCAGGGAAAAGTCAATATTTCTTTCTGTAATAAAAAAGATTTTTCAAATTTTCTAAATAAGAAATACCCCATTTCTGTAAAGAGGTGCTTCCCTTCTGAGACACATGTTCTTTCAGCCTTAAAATGTTCTTTTCCTTATCTATGTCTGACTAATTAACACTGAGAGCCTTGGCTTTGTAGTATATTTGCCCTGCATGTTGTTAAATTGGTCAAGTAATAAGGTGTGACAATGCAAGTCAGGTAGTTATAATCATTTTGCCTCTTCAAGAAAAGGGATGAGAATGAGATCAAGCCAAGTGTCCTTCACACTAATGGATGTAATTACCCCACAATAACATTTCCCTGTGGAATTTTACATTCTTTTAACAAAGCCTGTGTTGCATGGAAGATATATTGATGTGTACACTTTGTGCCAAGGTGTACATATGCACAGCATCTCTGTATGTGTGTTAAACTACACATTTTTTACTCCTGATACACTTGCACCTATCGTACACTCACCTGTAGGAGTGACCTGAGTAGTGAACAGTAAATAAACGGGGTTTGGTTGAAGTACAGAAACGAAGAGCTAAATATTAAGGTAACATTCTGAAAGACTAAGCATCTCAAAAAATTGTTGAACAGTAATCTTGATGGGTTTTTTTCTCATTTCACAATTAATGTTAAAAGCTGAAAAGCTAAAGATTATTGATATACACATCTGCAGAACCTGCGTGGGCTGATGACTTCTGTTGTGAATAATTAAATCCAAAGTGGGAAAAAGCATGGCTGGAGACATATCATGAAACTTGAATGCCTTTAAACCTAAAAGCCAATGATTAAAATTTAAAAGTTGTAGATTTAAAAGAGGGAGTTATCACCAATGGAGAAAGCAAATAATATTTTTAATTATTTGCTTACAGATGGACCTCAGAAACCACAGGTTTTTAAAAATTTATGAAAGTAGTAATTTATTCAGCCTTTGTTCAAAGTAGTCTCTGAAGCCTCCCAAATAGTCCTTTGCACAAGTTTTTTCATAGTTTTGGTGGGAAGTCCAAGTTAGAAAAAAAGGGTTTTAGGGCTCAGCACACAAATCTCTACAAATAGTTAAAAGAAGACTGTGTCACCTCCCATAGGATTCTTATTGCCTTCTTCTAGCCTGGGGACCATTCAGCCCTTTGTTCCACCCAGGGAGCATGAAATAATAGATCAGTTTTCTATTTTGAAATGTATGAACACAGAGACTGTATTTTTTGGAAAGCACTAATTCTTGGGACTATATTCTGGCTTCCCAAATCCTACTACATTAAAATAATTTGTCCTCACAACCTTCTACTGAAATTCTCTTCCCTGTCAGATTCAATACAACCACCCTTATTCTTAGTTCTTCTGGAATCCATTAATTCACATTAATTACTATCAATCAAACTCTGATTTTTCTTGTCAATGACCTCTCTTAGAATCACCATTTGCAAAAGTGAACCCAAATTGTGCTAAAGTTTTGCACGGGGATTACAAGGAATTTATTTATGGCCAAACATTTATCACAGACACTGTACTCAACACTGGAACTGAAGCAATAAAAGCATAATTATGCTTTCCATCTTTCAACTTCAGCATAAGAACCCATTTCTTTCATCTTGCTCAAGTTCTGCTAAAATTAATCATCCACTAGAATCAACTCTCCATACTCCTTCAATGATTATACCAATATTTGTGCTTTAAAGAAAGGAAGTTCCAAATGGACAAATATCTACAATGCACAAACTTTATCTGCCTATCCAGAGCAAGAATCACACTTCATACCAAACCTGTGCTCTAAATTATAGTTTGTCTGGGGCTGTTTAAAAGACTTTTGAGAGTTCTTTGTTGACTTCTGGTCCACCAATTGAATACAAAATGGTGTATACAGAGAAAATTCATGGTTCTGTTTCCATGTTCTCCAGACTTCAGTTTCAGCTTTTTAGTAATTTGCTTTTGTTCTTCAAATATTTTGTCTTAAAGAGAATGAGACAGAAATGAGGAAGACAATGCAAACATAGAGAACAGGTGGGTTTAAAACAGCATAAAATGAGATTAATAGAAAACTTGTCTATAATCTTTCATATCTAGTTCTAATATTTTTCTAATATTCAGTCTGCTATTTATCTTTAATAACATTTAATATAGTCACATCTGAATGTTTCCTTTCATTAATGCAGGTGTGTAGGCACATGGCTCACCAGTATGTTCAAACATGAATCTGCAGTAGATAAATGTTTGTTTTCCCCTGAGAATAACACTGTGCTAAAACTCAGTATATTACCAAACTAATGAAAATAAGGTAGTTATGCAGAGCACATGGAGTTTACTTACCATAAAACATCACTTACCATAGATCTACATTTACTCACTGCATTTGTCTTTCTGAAAGGATAATTCCATGTAACTAAAATCTCAAATCACACTGGCTCCCAGTCTAACCTGTCAGTCATACAGAGGGCAACCCAAGCCTTAGAAATAATAGAAAAGGCACCCCAAGCCTTCAGAAATAGTCCCAGCAAGTTCCAAACTTTATGTCCTTCATCTCCTTTTCCTGAACACAATTTACTTTGGAGCAAGAGAGGTGTGGAGGGAAGTAAAGTACAGAAATGCCACACAGTTCCTACCAGCTCTGCATCATCCTGCACTTCACCTTAAGGTTGGTATTTAATCCGTGTAACTCCAATGCAGGGATTCCTCTACTGCTGTATTCTATGAATCCCATCTTTATGACTAGTGAATCCAGTGCAGATATGTGAAGCACCTACTCTGACTCTTTTTCACAATTTTCAGAATTTAAACCCCTTCAGTCCTTCTGTTTACCTAACTAGCAGAAAGGGAGGGAGTGTGCATCATTTTGATGGTTCTTTTTTGGTTTGTTTTTATTTGTCTGTAAGAACACAAAGATTCTCTATTTTGAACTCTGCAACCACTGGTATTTAATATTCCAACTTACTCTAATTATGTTATCATGCACTATAAACACATCTGTATTTTGCCCAATAAGCTTACATCTGTGATTTCCATTTAACCAGTATTTACATGCTGAAATTGGGTACCACAAACCCTTTTTCCTTGTACAATGCCACTATAAGGGAGAAAAACTGTACAGTTGCTGTTGCATATCTAAAAAAAATTCTTGGCAGGGGAGTTCCCTGCATAATGGCATCAATTCAGTATCCAATATGCAAAACCATCCAATAGCATTGGCTCCAGTCCAATCCAACTAGAATCACAGAACCATCAAGGTTGGAAAAGACCTTCCTTCAAGATCAAGTTCAATCATCAGCCCTACACCTCTGTAACCACTAAGCCACCCCAAAGCACTGCATCTCCCCATTTTTTTAACACCTCCAGGGATGACAACTCCACCACCTCCCTGGGAAACCTGTTCCCATGCCTCACATTCCTCAGCTAAGAAATCTTTCCTAAAATCCAATCTGAATCTCCTTTGGTGCAACTTGAACCCATCTCCTCTTGTCCTCTCACTGGTCACTGGGGAGAAGACACCAATGCCCCTCTCACAGCCTCCTTTCAGGTATCTGTAGAGAGTGATAAGGTCACTTATCACTCAGCCTCCTCTTCTCCAGACTGAACAGCCCCAGCTCCCTCAGCCTCTCCTCCCAAGACCTGTTCTCCAGACCCCTAATCAGCCTCCTTGCCCTCCTCTGCACCCTCCCCAGCACCTCCATGTCCTTCCTATACTGCACTGCCCAAAACTGCACACAGGACTTGAGCTGCAGCATCACCAAAGCTGAGCACAAGGGTAAGATCACCCCTCAGGTACTGCTGATCACACTGCTCCTGATACTGGCCAGGATGCCATTTGCCTTCTTGGCCACCTGGGCACACTGCTGGCTCATGTTCAGGTGTCTGTCACTCAGCAGCCCCAGGTCCTTCTCTGCTGGGCAGCTCTCCAGCCACTCCTCCCCAAGCCTGTGGCGCTGCCAGAGGTTGTTGTTGCCAGAGTACAGGACCCAATATTTGACCTTGTTGAAACTCACCCTATTGGCTCTGGTCCAATAACATCCTCCTTGCCTGCTACAGTTCTACCTACTCAAATAGGCCATGAAAAGAATTCAGCAGGCACAAAACTGCAAAAGAAGACAATGAAGATGGAGTAGCACTAAGATACCAGTACAGGTAGGGCTGGACTTAAAGAGTCTGACAAAGCAGGCAGTTGCCTAGGACAGAGGACAAGCACAGGAACAGGCAAGGATCTACCCCTATCACATTCCACACCCCTCTCAAAATCCACTGTGCCATCACAAAATACATTTTTCCCCTCTTAGTCCAGGCAACTGAGCCATCTCTGCACTCCTCACTTCTTCAGCCTATTTTAGATTATTATGTACAAGCAATCTGAAGGAGTCAAGTCACACAGTTCTACCAGGTATGAGTTCTCCACGTACATTGTCTCTCTATTTTGGGGTTTACAGGAGGTTAAACTCTTTCAGTGGCATGCAATTAACTACAAATAATTGAGTCTCTCTGCCCTACGTAAGAGCAGCTATATGAAGAAACTATAAGTTCAATAAGTCAACAAGAGCTTCAATTTGCTTTTGATTTATTTTCATGGTTTATGCTGTGCTTAATAGATTGTTGTTGGAGAGAGAGACAGTAAAAATTCCTTCTGGTAAACAATTTAGCTTAAGAATTAAAATTAGAGCTAAGTAACGATCCAATTTTATTGAGACTGAACACAACTGAGAAGAATGCAAATTGAAGCATCTTGATGGCAAATTAAGTTGTTTCATTATCTTTCATAAATTGCTTTGGGAGGATTCACTCTTGGCTAATAAGAATAAAACTGAAGACCGAGTTCTAGTTTGTTCTCCAGGAGTTTGAGTCTTTGAGGTCAAAGGAAATCTCTCAAAGTGACTCCAACCAGAGCTTATCCTGGGCCCTTGACAGTTATTAGAAACAGCTATAGTTCTCATGCTAGCTGCACTAAAAAGTATGGCAAAGAACACAGTAAGAATGGATTTGCTTCTAAATCAATTTCATGGTCATTTCAATTAATGTCCTTTTCTCTGAAAGGTCTTCAAAAAGTAAAGCCTTTCCATGAGGTCTACTGTTTGCAAAACAATATGCTCAACCTATGCACTAGTAACAATTTGAATGAACATATATTCAAAGAAAAGCTGTTCCAATAAAAAAATCAAAGAATAATTCATGCTGAGAGAGACTTTTGAAGCACATCTGGGCCAATATCCTGCTCATAGCATCACTTCTCAAAGCAAAACCACAAACAGCATATGGTTATATTGAAAGCACATCTTTTTATGAAATGTGCACAACAAGAAACTCCAGAGTCAAATCACAAGTATTGGTGTAACAATTAGTTCAGTGCTGATCTTACTACTCTCTTACCATTCTCATTATTGAGAAATATCACCAAGAAAGCTGTGGGGGGTAAATGGGGATTTCTAGTTTGAAATTTCTGTTCTACCACACACATAGTCACATCAATGAAGGCTCCCACTTCTCCACTCCAGCTTAAACCAGCATACCACTGACCCACATTAATGCGAACTGGACCCTCCTCACCCGCCTTGGATCTCTGGGTCTTGGTTGGTGGCCCTGGCCTGCCTGTGGGACTTCCATCACCATCTCAAACATCTGCCAGGTCAGACACCTGTGGATGGGTGTTCTGGCTTAGGTGGCTGGCACATTCCTGTGGCCTTCTCATCACATCACCCCAGACCAGTCTCTGATTTCCTTCCCATCTCCACCCAGTCAGTAGTTTGGTTACTCCTGCCTTTTGAATTCCTGTTCCAAACATGTTACAAAGGATGCAGAGTTATTGCAAGTTCATCTGTGATGCTTTGCCACACTAATCTAAAACATTTACAGCAGGATAGACGTGGGCCAGTTTTACTTTCAGGTAAAATTCCATTGTAACAATTACCTGTGCTTTGCTTGTTTTTCTGGCTCACTTAAGAGCTGGACAGATGCAGACAAGGTCTCATTGCCCTGAGCAGTGCTGACAGGCACATGTCACTCTGTGACAGCCTTCAAAAATTAACCTTACCTCTCCCTGCATTTTGGAAAGATGTTTTTTGTTAAAGGGAGGTCTATCTGTGATTCTGTTGTTTGCTATGTACACAAACATCCCTTCAGATGACTTGGTTTAGGGGTAACAGCACAGTATTGTGTGGCTACTGCCTACCACAGTTGTATAAAATTGTGTATGCAAGGAAGAGAGCAGCCAGCCTGTGAGAGGAATTAGGGGATCTACAGGGAGCACATAAAGAGTTAACACCCATCTGAACCAGCTGGGATGGATCAGCAGCCACCACGTAACACTCATCTGGAAGAGCCAGAACTGGTTCTGGTGCTTTGGGCCAAACTGGTTTTGCCTCACAAAAAAGCACATATGAAGTTCAGTACTGCAGAATGGCAAGGAGATGCTCACCTCAGTCCTGGCTTCCCTTGGCAAACAGCTCTTTCATCTGACATCTCTGCCTCAGAGACTGAGCACTATCAGAGACTGATGAAACGAGTCAAGTCTTGACATAGTCTCATTTCAGCCACCATGTTCTATATAGAGTCCTGGCTAAACAGAGTGGTTTGCAGAAAAAGAGAAAGATTAATAAAAGACCATTTTATAACCACAAGTATCACCTTATTGGGCCACTGAGCTTTATATCTTGCCTTCAAGTGCAGCCAGATCTTTAGATGATAAATGAACAGTTTGCATAACTGACTTGAACAATTTTCTGTCAATGCAAGGAAGAAATCCTCCTGTAATTCATGCAGTGCTCATTCTGAAACTCCCATTCCCTCAAGGCTGTGTCACAGCAATTACTTTGGGACTAGATTAGAAGCACCCTGGACTTTACTGCCTTTGTGGCACACTCACCTGTAGGTATAGGTTGTGTACACCAGAGCAGATTAAATCCCAACAAAAACTTTAAGCTTGCACTGAATGTTTCCATGACTAATTCTGCTTTTCAGAGGTTTAAAGTTAACAGGCACCCTAGAGCTTTAAAAAATTTAGGGCTTTTTATGCTATGCTGCAAACAAAAGCCTCTTATTTTTTATTTTCTCACAGTTTTCATGTATTTTTCAGTGCTCAGATTGGACTGAATGGAACATAGGAACTCCACAAATTCAGAAATTAAAATCTGTTCCACTATTACATGAAAGACAAAGTTGTTTCAAACTGCTGCATTAAGGTTCAGATCTGCATTATTTCTAATTCTTCTCAACTAAGATTTTTACTAAAACCTGGCCTCTTTGCGAATGCCAGAGAAAAAAGAATCGATCTTTAATACAGAAAGAGAAAACTTTCTATTGATTTTTGAAGTTTAATCTGATATCTAGATGTAAATTATTCACTTCAGTACCTTTGTTTTTAAACCATTACAAGAACAGCACATAATAAGCTCTTAGTTCTGTTTCTAAATGTTTCAGTCTGTTCCTACATCTCATGTTTCGAAATGAAATTTTAGAACTCTGCAGTCTCAGGAGCCCATGGTTACTGATTTTCTGTATGGATCAATAAAAGCTACAAGCAGACGTATCTTAAAAAGTTAAAGAGTATGGCTCTAGAAAGATGAGGACCTGCCAGGCCCTGACATTAACAGGATTATGCTGGCAAGAAGTTGTGGGGGAGGAAGCTGGGTGAGTGGGACTTGGAGTGGGAGGAAGTTCATAACAGTGAGAAGGAAAGCAGCCAAGTATCTGCTGAGATCAGTGTGCTTCACCTTTCCAGAGCAATGCCTGCTTGCTACTACGCTGAAATGGAAACAAGAAATCAGACACCACTGATGACAATGCTAAGTAGGGAAAATGGAGCTCAGATCAGGCAAGTGTGACAAGTATTAGACTCCATGTGTGGAAGGGATGGAGACCAAAAGCTCTGATTTTTATTTCTGAGTCATTTATCCACGCAGGATATGGATCACTGGAATTTACACCTACATTAAAGTAAGCCCCAAGGATAAATCTGCTCACTGAGAAAGTAAGTGGGTTATACAGCACTGTTTTTAAAAAGAATGTCCTAGGACTTCTGCATGTGACTGCTTCTTTCAGCATGAATGATTTAGTCTTGAGTTACTGAATCAGCCTTTTTAGACATTCATGAAAGCTGATTCTAGGCAACTTTTACAGATCAAATATGTCCAGCTAGATAAATGCCCAAATTGGCTGCATTAAGCCACTTCATTGCAGTAGCCTTCCTCACATACTTTGTTAGAAGAATTCCTTGGCTTTATTTAGGGCTGTCTCCAATACAGACTGTAGCACTTTTTCCAAAAGTCAAAGTGGTATTTTCAGTTTTGGTTCCTGATACCTGCAAACTGTGTAAGACCACAGGGGTTAGGGAGACACATGACACTAAGCCTGTGGAATTCAGTTTAGTGGAGGAAAAATTCAGAGGCATTGGGTCTAGATCAATGATTTACAGCAAGAACCCCTCATTTAGAGCCAAGCAGTAAATCAAATTAATAAACCTTCATAGTCTAAGCAGAAAAAACAGTCAGAAAACAGCAAGCTTTGAGTTCATTAATTGGGTGAACAAAGCACGAAATAAGGAAAAAATACAAGGATTATTAAATGGCACATTTTGTTATTTAGTCAGGGCTTACTCAGCTGGAGTGAAATGACATGACTTTATTCGCCTATAGAAACACACTTTGTGAAATCCAGGATTCATACCAGCATCCCCAGTAATAAGAAGAACTTAAAAAAATCTCATTTAAATAATGTCAAACAGTGAACATCTAATCTCAGTTTAAAAATAATCATCTAGAAGTCATCTTTATACTTCCAGAAAATTATGACAGTCAGGAAGACAAAATTGGTGGTTCACCTCCAGCACTGGAATACAATTAATGTAACAACAGGTACAGGGAAAATATAATATAGTAGGGTCATACAAAGTAGTTCTTGAATATGTGAGTTGTTATATACATACAGAACATCTTTTTACTTGAGCTTCAGATGCAGTAGCTAAAGTTCCAGTTAGTACCAGTTAGTATTCTGAGATACACACTCTCCATTGCAACACTACTAAAACCCCTCATGCTTCTGTTAAATATATGCTTAATAGGTTATTTATAGTGGTTATTAATTTCAGGCATACGAAATTAATTCCTAGTATTGTTCATGGTACCATTTAGACTCATTTAGGGGTAATGTATAAGAAACGAAGTCCAACTGAAGTTCTCAAACTCCCATTAAAAAAACTTCCTGGGTTACAACGGAAAAACAAAGTGAAATCACCTTAAGAATAAACCACAATGAAGTAATTTTCAAGTTCACCTGAGTATAAGTATGGTACTTACTAAAAACACTGGCATAAACCAGTGTTAGCTCTCATGCAGTAAGCATGATAGCCATGGCAAGGTTAATAAACTTTTAAAACATTAAAAAGGAATTCTTGTTAAAAGAAAACATTCCTTCCAATTTACACGTAGATAATTTTGCAATCCCCCCTGCAGCATCTCCATATGTAAAGCTATTAAAAAAATTAATTAAAATAACCATTTAGAATTCTGTTCTGCTGGGTTCCAGTCTCATCTGCTGGAAACCACTACATGCCAAGATTCATATTAGTTTACTGTTCTGTCCTTTGGGAGAAATTAAGCTTTGTGCAGAGAATCTGCACAAGGTTTAGACATGATTTAAATTTGTCCAAATGCTTCAGCTGAGAATCTGATCCCATTGTTCACTGGCAAAATTCCCACCAACTTCAGAGAGGACAGACAAGATTTTACATCTTGAATTCTGCCTATGCCTTGTACTGATCCTTATGTGAACAGGAGAATCTAATAGTAAAAAAATTAAATTAGTCTTCTGAGAAAAGAACAGCTTTGTTAGGTTGCTGGTTGCTCCTTTAAAAAAAAAAAAAAAAAGGATGAGGGTGACAGTGGAGTTAAAGAGAAGCACAAGACATTAAACAAGAGTGTGAAAAAATGCACAAATGTATTTTTCTGGTACAGACATGAGAGGAAAAAAAAAATTATTAGGATATTTCTTCAACAACACTTGCATGTTCAACTGGATGGGCTCACACCTGTAGGTTTCTATTGCAGAACAGAACATGTATAGAATTTTTTAACTGCAACTTCACAAGTATGAAGTTTACTTTTCCAACTTTGTGAGGCTGCTGATTTTCAAGACTGTACAGAATACTTGCATAGGAGAATGAAGTCAAGCCAGATAAAAAAAATCAAAGGGATGTGAAAAGGAGCATGCTGAGCAGCTTGGAAAGCTCATTATGAATCTGAGCTAAGCTTGGCTCAAGCATACTTGGCATCAGCATCAGCACTCAGTTGGTTTTTATGCTTGTGAAATAAGCACTACAAGGAGGGGAGAAAGTAGTTTATTTCCATTTTACCAGTTTTTCCAAACTAATTAAATACCTATGAAAGCAAATTATGCTTCCTGAAATCCAGTTTTTAATTTTTCTAAGGATAAAATTACTAGAATTCAGACGACATTCCATACTGGTTTTTTCATCCATAGAAATCAAATGAACAATATTTTGCATCCAAATAATCTCCAAAAACAAAGAGTTCCATTTACTTGCTTATGAAATCTGTACAGTGAAATCTCAAGAGCCAATATGCATGATCAATACCTAAGCAGAGCATGTAAATTGTCTGAAACAGTAGCCAGCTTTAAGCTTGCTACTGCAGGACTGGGCTAGGTTTGAGTAGTACTGAGCCTAAAACTCAGTTCAGTCTTCAGATTTTTACTCGTAAGACAGCTGAAGAGTTTAAGTCTTCACCTGGATTAGACCAAGTACTATTCATAGAATCATAGAATCATAGAATTGGCTGGGTTGGAAGGGATCTCTGAGATCAAGTCCAACCCTTGATCCACTACCACTGCAGTTCCCAGACCATGGCACTGAGTGCCACATCCAGTCTCTTTTTAAATATCTCCAGACACGGAGAATCCACTACTTCCCTGGGCAGCCCATTCCAATGTCTGATCACGCTCTCCATAAAGAAATTCTTTCTAATATCCAACCTAAACCTTCCCTGGCACAACTTGAGACCGTGCCCTCTTGTTTTGTTGAAAGTCGTCTGTGAAAAGAGACCAACCCCCCCTGGCTCCAACCTCCTTTCAGGGAGTTGTAGAGAGTGATGAGGTCTCTCCTGAGCCTCCTCTTCTCCAGGCTGAGCAGCCCCAGCTCCCTCAGCCTCTCTTCATAGGATCTGTGCTCAAGTCCCTTCACCAGCCCAGTTGCCCTCCTTCGGCACTTCCAAAAAACTTGTGCTATACTTCAAAATGCCTAGTTTCAGTGGTTAATGGCTAATGCAAATGGCTAATGCAAAAGCTGTAAGCTCTTTTGAACTCCCTAAACTTAAGGCTTTCTCAGTAAAAAACATCATTAGGTCTTCTGACTTACAACCTATGCATTTTTTATTAAATAGCATTTAGAGTGGTACATCTTAAGGAGAAAGTCCTCTAAATTTAACAATAATTGAATTTAATAGATTAATATGTGCCAATTTTGACATGTTCCTCATATTTGCCACAGCCACCTTCGATTCCCTAAACAGCTTCAGAAACCATTTCTTTTTAAATTTTAGCAAAGAGATGCAATATTTTTGCAAAATACTAAACAAAGAAACCAACTACTAAAGCAGCTGATGGAAGCCAAGCATTTTACAGCCTTGGAGAGCTGTCAACTTCCATAACATTCCCTTACCCCAGTTAGCACCAAAAAGGTCTGACATTTCTCTGTGCCAGAGAACGAGAGAGATCTAAGCAGAAGGTAAGACAAGAGAAGCAAGGTCCTGAAGAAGATGGATTTTGAACACAAGCCAATTTGCAGTTCAATATTGCCATGATACAACAGAAAGAAAGAATAATACAATCAGAGCCCTTGCCAAGGACTGAGAACTGGTAAAGTAACCTATGCTGGTCCTAATGGTTTATTAACAGTCCACGAGGATCTATAAACTCAAAAGACTTTTCACAGTCGTGTTCATATGTCCTCCACAGACACTACACTGACAGCATAAACAACTAAAGCCTCTAGCTCAACTGTGCCATGCATATAAATCAGTGGCAGACAAATTAGTTGTCAGGTGGTAAGATTTCCAGTTTTTCACCTTGTCTGTAGCACTAGCATTTTAATGAGTTTTTTCCATATGAATGGTAAGAATTAAAACCAAGTCATCGCTGAGTCCTTAGGTGATACCACAAAGGAGCCCACAATCTTTTCACATCACTGAGAATGAGTTTCTTTGGTCCTGCAAGCTTCTTCTCAAAGCCCTTGGTAAGGGCTTTGTGCCTTCACCCTCCATTTCTTGTAAATAAACAGAATACAGTTATCTGTGTATTGACAGCATCTCGGCAGCGGCTGAGCTCAGAAAAGCTTTCAAAACAGAGTGCTTCCTGTGGGCATAAAGAGCCTTCCCAGATTGTGAAAGGAAAGGTTATCTGCAGTGAACTAGAGATAACTCTTCAGAAAAGAATGTTTTTCTTCCAAGAACTCCTCCCTATTACTACTTTTAACACTTTGCAGTTTCACCTATTTGCCTCCCCGTATTAGACTATTACACAACCACCACTACTGAAAGTATGTCATCCTCAGTTTGCAGCACTATTTAAAGTAGGCCTTTAAAAAAACTTTAAAATTAAAAATTACATCCTATCTGAAGCAAGAAGTACACTAAAACAAATTTAAAAATACAAACAAATAAAAAATAAATATCCATTGTGAAGGTCTCGGCTCAAGTAAAACTTTGAAATTACACCTCCTCAGACCAACAAGGGTTGCAAGCACCTGCAAAGACTCAAAACTGCTGCCCTGAGGATATCAGGACAAGTTTTCCCAGAATCTATTTCATTAACTTCATAGTGCAAATCCCAAAGGCAGAATGGATAACATTTATAGTGAGGCTGTGGATCACAGAAGCCTGGACTTCCGAGCAGAAGGACTTTGAGGAAACCTGCTTAAATTTCACCATCTCCACCACACTTCCCATGATAACTGCCAAGCTTTTCCATAGAATTTGTGACCCAAAGAGATCTCACTTTCTCTCATTCCCTATCTGGTGTAGATCATAGCTAATGTGTCTAAGATTTATAAAATAGTCAACATGGCTCACATGTATGCTTCAAGTGACTGCTACACATGGGTACATGTGTATACACATTCACTATTTCACCCTCAAGAAATCAGGACCAAGACTCAAGCTGCCAAATGGAAAAATGTGAAGAAAAAGATCTGCAGAGTACCTGTCACAAATATAATTATTTTTGTGTATTAAGTTACAACACAAGCACAGATGTGGCAGCCACATGAAATTGAATCATGCCTAAGAGCATATGTTAGTTTCTCAGAACTTCCTGCCTGCCAACAGGAATTTGCATATGTCAGTTCATAAATTAAAGGCTTTTTAAAGTCTCTAGGATACACAGGCATAGGTACAACATTCTGGAGTATGGAAGAGCATCAGCTTATCAAGGATATGAGAAAATATGGAAGAATGCTGAATGCCTATATACATGATAAGATACAGGCATGAATCCCTGCATGTAGTTCTTTTCTGTAGCATTCAAATCCAAACTTGAATCTTAAAAAGTTGATGAAAGACTAAATATTTGAAGATGCTACAATCTACATGCTGAGGAGACAGAAACAGTTTAACACTTTTCTGTTTCGAAATGTGCTAGAATAATTGTTATGGTATGGAATTAAATTTAAACATGTGTAAGAAAATGCTTGATTGTAATTTAACATTACGGAGTGGTCATTTCTGCAACTTTTCCTCATTTGAGCAACCCTATTTCACTATTCCCATCAACTTTGAGGGGCTGTGCAGAGTACAGGTTTCACATTATACATCTGAAAGAACAGTGTCACTAGTTATTAACAGCAGGAAACTGACGTAGAACAGAATTACAAGAAAGAAATTAAAAAAAAAAAGGGGAAAAGAGGGTAGGATCTCAAAAAGTATGCACATTTTATTATCTAAATTACCTTGAATTTCATGCTTTAAAAATGCTAAGAGTAGATCAGAAAAATATCTGTGGGGATTCCACTTTTTTATTGTAGAAACAAGGATATTCAAAATCAATACTAATATTGCACAATACTAGAATTTGCTTCTGCCACTTGGTAATTAACGACTTCAATTTTAGAGGCACTTCTAAATTTGCATTTTTTTAGGAGAGGAAGAACACCAAATACCAAAACCTATTGTTTTAGAGGAGAGAGGTATTTGTTTTAGGTGAAAAGGGTACCACTACAAATTAATTCACTCACTCCTGAGCCATTTAATACTTCTCTGAAGAGCTCCTCCCTACCCAGTGACTGCAAAGATTATCCTTTTAATTTATTTCATGTTTACTCTATGCTCAAAGCAATTGCCATCCCACATCTGAGATATCCTGGTACAATCTTGGGCTTTTCATCTCATGCCCTTTCCTTAGGCACTTCACTCTATGTAGGGAAAACAAAAGTGGAACATGGAACTAAAAGCTGCTTTCACACTATTCATACTAATAACTAAATAGAAGAAAGTACAAAAGACTGTAAAGCATATTTTAGGAAACGGAAAAAACACTTGAAGTAATCCAACTGTTCTTCCTCCCCCTTTTTTTTTGTTTAAATCAATCAAAGTATCCCTACATAAACTGAAAAGAAAAAAAAACTTTTAAAACCCACTGCATTCACATTAAAAACATTGTTAAAGTTCTCAGTACTTCATGAAAACCACAATACTATGACAAATAATAATTTCAAAATATAATTTAAAATGTGGAATACTATGGCAAATAATAATTCCAAAATCTAATGTAAAATGTGGATGTATACCTGTGCTTGTGAACTTTCTGAGAAGGCTGGAATCTCCTTTTGAAAAGGCTACATAAAATGTCAAAGTGGGCACTTACAGACACATGCAAGGAAACTGTATTGCATTCAACACATAAAATCATTATTTACTTGAGATCTTATCAACCAGGAATCCTAAAACAGAACACTGCAACAACTAATAACGGGAAAAACTGGAGCATGGGCAGAGCCCACTGTTTAGTTGATGGACAAAATCACCAATGCTTGAAAATAAAGCAACAAAATTATTTTAATTTCATATCTGTGGATATTTACTTTCTGAACATTAAAATATCAGCTAATTACTACATACCTTGTTATTACCAATAGGAAACTATACTACTTTCTCTGAAGTGCAAAAAAATACAGCAAGTTCACAGAGTTATTTTCAAACCAGATATACCCATAGATCCTCATTATATATTTTACTCTGCAACTGATGGACTTCAACCCTCATTTAGTATATTTTGTGTAAAACCAGCAAACTATTTATGGGTTTTTTAATTATCTAATTCTTCTTTTTTTTTTTTTTTTTTTTTTTTTTTTATAATTGTGAAGCCTTGGAACTTCTTAAGAAGCTTGCAGGCCAACACTGAGGACAAGCATGTCCAACCTCCCCAAAGTCTCTTCCTGCAAACACTGTTCTGAGAATGGAACTGCTGAGAGCAGCAAGGTGTACATTTTGGGATGCACACATGCAATTTATTTTCTTAGCTATAAAGTAACTCAGAAACACAAAAGTACTTAATGTGCTTTTGGATCAGATCGTGTTGAAAGCCTTTACAAGCTTCTGGACATCTGTCTAAGAGTTTGTGTCTAATATATCTTTTTTCTGATTCATATCCAAAGTAAGCAAGGTTTGTTACTTGACACCCTGCAGCAAACACCTTGCATCTATTCTGAATGAGTTCATTAAATCAGAGAATGTCAGGGGTTGGAAGGGACCTCTAGAGAACATCCAGTCCACCCCCCTGCCAAAGCAGGATCACCTACTAGGACAGGACACCCAGGAATGCATCCAGGGCGGGTTTGAGCCTGTGAAGGAGATTCCAGAACCTGTCTGGGCAGCCTGGGCCAGTGCTCTGTCACCCTCACAATACAGAAGTTTCTCCTCATGTTGAGGTGGTTGATTTGGTTCATGTAATCACTGGATGGCTTCTTTCTCTCAGTTTATTTTCTGTTGCTTTAAATAAGTTAAAAACAAATAAAGATACGAAATAAAGTTCATTCTTTGCACCTGCACCCTGCCTAAAAGGCATAGAGATCAATAATAGGCTGGTGAGAATAATGTTGAACAAACTATTTTTTATTTTACCAGATCACTTTTGCATCTCATTCACTGTAAAGCCATTTTCCCCCTGCAAATTAATGCATCAAAGCAGCAGGTTCATAGAAGCCTGAAAATGACTCAAACTAATTACTAGAGATTTACCATAACACAGGAGCCTTTCTCAGAGTTTTAAGTTTTCTGGCTCAAGAAGAACTGCTTGTTCTGCCATTCACTTCCACAAACAGCATTAGATCTCAGCCTGTCAGTTGACAAATATATACCATTCTGCATCAGCAACAAAGTTTTTGAGCTGTAACTTCAGTTCAGAGCACTGATACTTTTCATAACATTCATATATGTTATATAAAATGTGATCATTGTTGTCTAGAAGGTATGAGTCAAAATACACCAATCTTGGCTCAAGCAACAAAACTTTTACATCATTACATTATTTGACAATGAACTGCATTGAAAATGGGATTTAATAACAAAAGGAACTGAGAGAGCTGTGTGCTTACTGGTTTCCAACAAGCCCTGCTAAAATACTTTTTTCCCCTGTGAAACAGCTCCGAGGAGACTGAGCTAAGCATTGAACACAACACTGGGACACAGGATCAGTCAGTTAAATTGTGCTGAGTTTATGGCTAGTAATCCATCACCACCCATGACAAGAGGAGGCTCTGTTCCTTTAAAATACAGAACAGCATTGCTCATGTCTGGGCTTCACTTACTCTGCAACTCCTGCTTTGCTATGAGCTCGAATTTAATACCATGGGAGCACAGAAGTTGCAGCTACCCCAGTAACCACACTAACACCAGTTTACCATACTGTTACACCCACCAGTTACTCCCATAGTTTTCTACAGAGCGAAAGCACTTTACAGTTTCCATTTAGAATCATAGAATCATAGAATTGGCTGGGTTGGAAGGGACCTCAGAGATCAAGTCCAACCCTTGATCCACTACTGCTGCAGTTCCCAGACCACGGCACTGAGTGCCACATCCAGTCTCTTTTTAAGTAACTCCAGGGATGGAGAATCCACTACTTCCCTGGGCAGCCCATTCCAATGTCTGATCACCCTCTCGGTAAAGAAATTCTTTCTAATATCCAACCTAAACCTCCCCTGGCACAACTTGAGACCGTGCCCTCTTGTCTTGCTGAGAGTTGCCTGGGAAAAGAGACCAACCCCCCCCTGGCTACAACCCCCTTTCAGGGAGTTGGAGAGAGTGATGAGGTCTCCCCTGAGCCTCCTCTTCTCCAGGATGAAACAGAATATTTTGAACACAAGGGACAATGCGTGCCATGCCTGGTGTTACTGGGTTAATTTGTAAGAATGCATCCAGTGAATTTCCTCTATACAGTCTGCAGATGAGAGCCTGTCTTCTGCTGGTCTCTACACTACTGGAGTTCCTGAGAGCCTGTCTTCTGCTGGTCTCTACACTACTGGAGTTCCTGAATTTATTCAACTGCAGTAGATGTGTCTAGAGGAGAGGACAAAAGAGTTCCCTGATCGAAAAAGCTTAGATCAGTATCTCTGATACAAATTAACTACAAACCAAGTCATCCATTTAAATTTCCAGCTGGTGTCAGTTTGACAGAGCACTCTAGAGGTGAAGCATGTCAGTCAGCAGAAATGAAGATGAGTAACTATGGTCAATAATGTCACAAGAAACCTCAACCATTCCAGTGTGTATGCCTGAGTAACCAACTGCAATGGGCTTCCGCCCTACTTAACTGGCACAGAACTCTTTGCTTCCTCCCAAAGGAAAATGTTCTTGAATTGATTTATTCTTGTGTTTCATTCAGCACAATTTTCACAGATGATGCAAATGCTGTGATTCTGCTGCAGTTCATTTACGTGCAGTCGAATATTTGCCCCAAACTCAGGATTTTTATGTATAGTTTTTTATATATAAAATTTTTTGTGATAGTTTCTGTCTTCTGATGGAAGACATTCACCACCAATTTCAGTGCCAGTAATACAAGGAGAAGCTTCCCCTCCCCATCCCTTTTTTTCAAGAACCTAGAGGCAGTTACACACTCTTTTACAGTATCTTCTGACACACAGATCTTAAACTGTCCCCATTTTACACAAACTAATAGCAGGAGCAGCACAGGGCCCAGCATGTTGGATCACCTGGAGCACTCTGTGAAAAACAAACACTGCCATATTTCATAGTCACAAAACAGCAAAGAGGTTAAAAAGAAGTAATCTCAGCAAAATGCTCCTAAGTGATCTGGGCTGCACTTAAAGAGCTACAACAGTTTTAGTTTATTCCTCTGTCAACCAGATAAACAATCTGGGGGTATAGTTCCAGTTAAAATACATGGAATTGAGAAAACACAATTTGTCCCATATCAAAAAAGTGTTCTTTTCAGTATTTACTAGGAAGTCCATGAAAAGACTATGGATAGAGGAAGACAAAATTAAATGTATTAATAGAAAAAAAAAAAGCCAAGTTAATAATAATTATTGAAATATTATTTTAAATCAATCATAACCCTCTACATGATAGTCAGATATCTTTTTTAATGTAGCTCTGTGCAGGAGACAGGAATATCTGAATTCCACTCTTGCCTTAGTGTCTCATTCTAGGATATTTCTGAATTTTCTTTATTATTTATATTCTTTCTGGTCTTTATAGATCTTTGGAAAATAATCTGTCAGATTATCCAGACAAAAGTATTTTCCTTGGAAAAACAGACATGGGAAAATAGCAATTTTTCTTCATTTCCTCTGGGAATTAATACATTTGAATTGTCTCATAGGCTGACCTTGTTTATAGTTCTACTCTGTTCACATCCACTTATGTTTTGCATTTAAAACTTAACTGCATTAACTGTAACTTTCTAATTACTTCCCACACATAATGCATCGATTTGTTGTGTTCCTATTCTTGCATTAAAAATACAAACTCCTTTGGGAAGGGATTAAATCCTTAGTACAAGCTTTATGCATGTCCTAAATTTGATGGCTATTAATAGCTGACCCCTTGTACTGTTTCTGCTCATAATACCCCTTTTCTCTTGTTCCCTTCACAATTCCCTGCCCTTCTGAAAGGCTGAATAGCCTCATGGTTAAGGTCTGCTCAGAGCTTAACATTTCTCTAGCAAGCTTAAAGAGAGGTGGTTGCTCTGCCTCAGAACAGCTGGAAAACTCAACTGCAACTGCAGATCCTTCAGTGGTACCCAGTGGAATTTAGTTATGGCATCCCTTCACTTTCAGGTCACTGATTTGGGGCATTTACAGAAACACAACACTGAGATCTTCATCTTTCTTTGAAATCGATCAAGAGTTTCAAAATTTGTTTTGACCAACCCAACCCAGACACACAACATTTATATATTAAAAAACAATGTTCTGTTTGTATGAATGATGAGGAAAAAATAGCCATGATTATTGTCCAAGCCACACAGCTATATGAACACTGCCCACTGACAGACTCTGCTCAAATGTTTGAATATATTGATTTTCATTATCAACTATGCTCAATGCTATACAAACCTCTACCTCTATGTTTTCAGTCAATTAAAAAGTCATAGCATATTAACGTAAGTAATCAATCATATACTGCAAAATAATTAATAGCCAGCTCATGATCAAATTAACAAAGGGTATTTATTAAAAAGGGTAAAGAAACATCTGCAAAAGCTGAAGTTGCTTCACAGGTTCATAAGCAGAGAATTTCATGTGAATAATAATAATAACAATAATGATTTCTGTTTCCAAGTTTTTACATCTAGGAAATGCATTTCTGTATTTATAATACTCAGATCATATGAATACTATGTCTATCTCATGTAAATATTTTTTTACAGGAGGTTACCACTTCTCATTTTCATTAAGAGGTACACACTTTGGTGATGTATCAACACCTTAAGTCTCCCTCCCTCTGACAATTCTCATTCACCAATGCTCCCTGCTGTACAGGTTTTCCTAACCTCAAAGGACTCACACTTCACACTCAGTGTTCTTTGACTTCACATTGCTTGATCCTGAGCACCCAGAAACAGCCACACTACCCAAAGAATATCTCACCATATCTTTGTACAATTGTACTTTGGGAAATACCCTACTAAATAGGTAATAAATTTGTCTCTCTCAATCATCCTGATCAACGAATACACATTCTTGTTCCTCTCATTTCCTATGAAAAGATTCTAGCCATCAGTAGGAATCTTGGTTTAGTTTCAAGAGCACAAACTTTCATTTGGGATGAAACTCAGCAGTATTTCTACTGCATACACCTCAAGCACATCCAATTTGAAGAAAACATCAACATCAAGCCTCCTCCTCTTTGACAGTGACACACCAATGAAGAATGCTACCCAGAAAAGACACAAAGGACCGAAAGCTTCAGATTGTTTTTCTTACTACCAAAGTTTAACCATGTAATGTACATGCCTGATTACAAGAAAAGGTCACATCAAGTGTCCCAGCATCAGTACCAATTACAAAAAAAACCTACCCCGTAGAAAACATAATTGCTTCTACTACAACCAGTAGCAAGCCAAATTTCATGTGAAATCATAAATACCATTTCAGAGTAGTTTTCTAAAACTACTTATTGTAGAGCCATGATAGTAGTACTGCTCCAGGAGGGCTGCTGGCTGCAGTGTGGGCTGAGCCCTCTGGGACAGGAGGCTCCAGGAGGTGCGTGAGAACCCACAGCCTTGCTGGGACCAGAACAGAAAGGTACTGAGCAAAAGTTGCTACAGATGATACCCCTTCTCTTCCCACAATATTTGCATGCAGCTCTTAGGGTTCCTCAAACACTTTCTTCTGATTTTTGTAACTAAATTACACTGACCACTGTAATCTATTTGTAAAGACCAGATATTGTCAATAGATATATTGCCAAAATTACAGATACTTTTGGTGCCCTAAAGCCAGCTCTTACACAAACTGGTCTTTGGGATTTTTTTTTCCCTCTCTGCAGGGAAAATTATCTTCTTTATCAATATATGTCCAAAGTCCTGGACAGCACTCATTCTACTAGTACCCAGATACAGGAATGATTTTCCTGCTGTCAAATTAACTAGGTCTTAAGCACTGTACTCTCCAATGCTTTTGTCATACTTGAATATCTACAGATCTTAAACGCAGCCTATTTGTCATCAGTTCAGTTGATTTAAAAAGGATCACTTTTAGCCAACTTCTTTTCCTAACATTTCCTTAGGTATAATGTCTGCATTAGGTTTTCCCTACGTATTTTGCTTTTCTTTTTCTTTAAATATTACATATATCTGACATAATAAGATGCTGCAGGCAGCAATGCTCACTTTTGAGGAAAAACAAGCCACCCACAAAAAATTTCTGAAATGCTTGTAATTAACACCACCGAAATATTATAAACTAATGATATTCCATAGCAGTCTGCAAGTGAACAATTTTCTGTCCCTTCTACCCCAAACCTTTGAAATACTCATATACTTAGAAGATCTGTTCCTAATCCAAACCTTTTCTCCTTCACACATATTTTAATAAAAGGAAATTGATGCAGAGAGATAACAAGGAAATGTCACATCAAGTGTCCCAGCATCAATACCAGTGATGCTGGTTGGTGATGCCCATTGGTACAGATATTTTCATTTTGTATCTGCTATTTTCCAGGTTGCAGCACCTAATACCAATTAAACTGGAGGTTCATAAGTCCCAGACATGATTCATTCTGTTCTCATTATTCACAAGCATTTAGGTGCATGTCTTCTCCTGGACACACACATGGCACACAAGATCAAAAGCCCATAGTTCACTGCTGAAAACATATAAATAATAATAAATAATAATAATAATAATAATAATAATAATAATAATAATAATAATAAAAATAGGAATTATTGTTGTTATTGTTATTATTATTATTATTGCTCATGCTGTAATACACATTCTCCAGATTATGGTGTCTAGTAATTTAATAATGTACAAATACATGTCCAGAAATTCTAATGCAATTTTGGAAGCATTGACAATAGCACTGAAAATATAAGTACCACTTTAATGTTCAGCACTACACTGATGACTGCTGGGACAAGATTACCTTTTTTTGCATCAACAATTTAGGCAATTTAGGAAAGAATTTGGAGAGCTCAGCAAAAGAACTAGTACTTAAAGAGCTGGATGATCAGATGATCATCGTTTGGTATAAAACAACTCTTTTTTTTTTTTTTTTTTTTTTTGTCACAAAATACCTAGGTGAAAACCAAAACTTGGATTTTGGACACTTGAGGTTTTCTAATCCATAATTCTGAAGCAGGCCAAATTATGGTCCCAAAAACTGCTACAAAGAGCTGGATGAAGATTAAAGTCTGTGCAGTAGACAACCAAAACTGCATGGAATGGGAACAGTTTGGATGACAGATTGTATTCAACACAGGATAAGCAGCCTTCAACATGTTAGAAATTGCAGCAAGACCCTGGTGTAAAAATAAACTTATTCATGGAGATTAATGGGCTTTTGGGTTATTTTCAAAGGGATTAAATACCAATAGAAAAAACAACCCTAAATATTGCCATTGTAAATATCACAAAAATTAATTATTAAAATACTTTTTAATTGTTTGTTATACTTAGAAATGTCTGTATGACACCAATTTTCACCTTGGTTTAGAGCTTACTATCAAGGCCCCATAACATTTTAAACTATTTGCCTGGAGCAAAAGAGCAAAACATCTTGGAAAGATTTATTGTAAGATGAAGACAATCTACTTATTATGAACTGAATATAGTACAAGCTCAAACTTTCCATCTTCTCTGCCAAAGCCTTTTATTTATTAACAGCCTGTTCAAGTCTAAATGCACGAATTTATTTTTTTATTCTCACATGTATCTATTAATTCACATAAATGCAGATTGGCTTCTTGCAGTGCTCTTCTAGAAGGGTCAAGCAAAAAGTCCATACAAAAGTTAGTTAATATCATATAATTTAAAAACCACAAGAGTTCTTTGCTGTGTCTATATAATTTCCAAGGGCTATTCAGATAGTCATTAAAGATGACAATAAATGTATTTTGGTAAAATGTAAGATTTTTCTCTCTCTTCAGAAAACCAACAAAAAAATATAAACCATCAATCCACTATGATTTGGTTTCCATATATATATTTTTCCCTTGGTACTGGCTCTTTCCCAGGAAAATTTCATGAAACAATTTGAAACCTTATTCAAACTGGTCAAAAGACATTGGTGTCTGGCTTCTTTTTTGGGGGTGGAATGTCCTCAGCATTATAAAAAAAATTTTTAAAAAAGTAAGAGCTATTGGGGACTGTTTGTCCTTGGTAAGACTGCAGAATGTGCAGCTGCATAGCAAGACAAAGAGGAAAGAAGTGGTCCTAGGAGGTATCTATAAGAATCAGCATTAGTAGTTTCATTGCAATTTGTTGAGTCCAATTTGTGTAATTTGTTGTGGTTTTAAAGTATTTGCATCGTTCTTTATTTAGGGTATCAATCTTTAACTGTTTGTATTTGAAAGAAATCTCTGCATGTCATCAATTATAAGGTAATTTTAATTTTTTAACTTTAATATTTTTTATTTACTGCAAACCCTGGAATATTTCTGCACCCTAAGTGTCCAGCACTGCTTCTAAATCTGTTTTGATATTCCCTGTTAAAATCAACTTAAATTTTGAAATGTTTATCTTATCTGTAACTATATTCCCTGAGAACTCTGAAAGCCAAATGTTAGATTTCCCTACAAGCTTATGTTTCCATATTTAGTTAGCATTGATTTCCTTTCTCCCATTTTTTTCCTATTAAGACATAATATAACCTACCCATTTTAGTACACTCCAGTGCTGATGCACCAGCAGGAGGTTTTTGCCAATCCACCTCTGGGGAAAGCAGTGGTAATTAACTGCAGCTGCCACAGCTGAGAGGACAGAAAGAAACCCTTTGTCTTGATTTCATGAACACTCCAGCTATCTAATAGTGGGAAAAAAAAAACAAAACATATTTTCTTTCATTTTATGTCAAGTAGATACATTCAGAAAAACATTTCACTCTACTTTATGCACTAGAAAGTTATTAAGTGCGAATAATGGACAGAGGATGAACTCAGGAGGCCATGACAGCAGCCACAAAACAGTGTTTGGGTGGTGATTATTGCTGAGATATCCAACTCTGCAACAAACTTTCTAGCAGTGTATATTCAACACACAACTCAAAAATATCTGTAAACAAATCAGTAGAAGATGCTGTCTCACTGTGGCAAAACTACTCCTTTCATTTGACCTACTGGAACACTGAATTCCATCACATTCACAGCTGGGAACAGAATTAATTTTCAGCCTCTGATGACAATTTTTTCAACACACCTGATCACATTTTTTTCATGAAAGAGTAAACAGTGAATAAATAAATCAGAACAGAAAGAAAGGACCTAAGTCTTCGTCTCCGTTCTGTGTGTTAATAAATGTTATACACTTATATGTTTACATATCAATACATAAATTAGGTGTATTTTCTGCTGATTAGTTTACAATACATGTAACTCAGCAAAGAAACATAGTAAAACCTTCATGAAAAATCCTGAAGGATTTTTGGCTTCACTTCATGCCAATCTTGAACTAGCAAGTTATTTCTACTTGAGTTTTGACCAGTCGTCCAGACATGAAGTAAAATCAAGGAGGCAAATTGCACTGAAATGTTTAGAATTATACCCATCATTAATTTGACCTAATCACTACATAAACCAAACAACTGTCTCACCATTCACTCCTGTTTGCAGCTGAGAGATTTCAGGTCCCTCAGGCATGTCTGCAATTGTAAATGGGCACAGCTCCAAAGGTTGCAAGGTTCTTCTGCAGCTTGGAGAATCACAGAATTCCCTTGGTTGTAAAAGACCTTCAAGATCATCGAGAACTACTGAAGCTTAAGCAAGCTTAACATTTCATTTTTAAGTGTAGAAATTTATATTTACATTTCCTCTATGGGAAATGATAGCAAATGTTAACCAAAGAGTTTTTATTGCCTGTAAAATCAATAATAACAATAAAGTTGAAGCACAGAGCAGTGAATACCTACCTTTTTAAGCAAATAGTAGTGATTAATTTCAAAAATACAATTTTAAAGCCAGAATTTAGTGATGTATATTTTAAAAACAAGTGACAGAGCACAAGAAAAAAAAAATCTAAATCCAAGCATTCAACAGTTCAGTTACGTAATTATTCATAATTTTTATTTCCACTATTAAATTCAAGTGGGCTCCTAAAAGTCAAGGAAATTCCTACAGGCTAACATTTTAAAGTGTTTGGAGTTTGCATTGTTTACACAATTTAATGGCCCTCTCAAGTATCTGTAGGTACCCATGTAAGTCACATCTAGCTATGCTCTCTATTTTAGTCCCTGTACTTAGGCTAAATGTCAAGATTCAATACAAATCTCAAGTGGTCTCCTTAACAATATGAGTAATCTTGGAGTTATTAATCTCAAGTTTGTGACCAGACACATTCCTGAACCTTCTTACATATCAGGGTTTGAATATCAGAAGCAAGGTCCTGAGCTAAGGCTGAAAACCTAACAAGATACAAGCACATAACTGTTCGTAGGTTCCAAGTTAACCAAAACTTTCATAACTGTATGAGTATACAGCCTTTAACCATTAACTAGAAATACTGTTTTACTCTATAGACAACCTGGATTGCTTATGTTCTCACATGAAGTTAAAATAACAATGGACTTCTGTAGCTTTTCGTGTGTTTTGCATCCCCAGTTCTTCAAACAAATCCTGAAGATCCATGGGTGGAACTTTGAACACTGTAAATCACTGGATTTCCTGCTGGACTCTGCAAAAGGGATGTTTTGTTCAGATTACATAGTCTCTAGAAAATTGCCTGAAAGCCAGAATTCATCTCCTTGCCATTTTACAAGGAAAAACTACAAACTGACATTTAACCCTACAGTCCAGAATTTGGGTTATTTACCATGTTTACCCTTCTTTTGTTGCTATCAGATCCACTGCTATTAAACAGATCACAGGAAGCTGCAGTCAAACAGACAAAGGAAACAGCCAGAAAGGTTACTGCCAAGATTATTACTTGAAATTGATTTCAGTCTATAAAAAGGTACACTGATTTTCTAAGAAACAAAGACTGGAGCAACACCTCATTTTAATAACACTGATTAGAATAAATTTGCAAACAAGCTTTAGCTACACCTATTATCAACATCAATATATTAACATCAAGAGGAACAATTCTGTTGCACACAAAACCAATTAGGCATTTATTCTTCAGTATTGCAAGCTCTCTTTAATTTATTTGCATATTTATACAAGATATGCATTTGAGTTTTGCTGTGCACATTATACAGACACAACAAAAGGTACCACTGCTACAATCACCACTACAGAAATTTCTCTGTCAATCCACTTTCCCCCAAGAAAGATCTACATCACAGTGTGGAGAGCCTCAACCTCTTATCTGTTAGCCAAAAAAGACAAAATTCAAAGCAGTGGTAGATGAAGTAAGTGGTAAGATGAAGATTGTGCTATGAGGAAATACACTTGCAAAGGGTTAGGGTACCAAGAGGGCAAACAAAAGAAGTGAAGCAAACATGACCCAGAACTCCAAGGAAATCCTTCCTCCCCACACACAATCCATCGTGTCTTTCAAAAATATCAAGCCCTGAATCCTGTAATCAATCTGATCATTTTTTCAAGTGAAGACTGCTGTAATATCAGCTACCCAGATTGTATTTTTTTTTCTAAAAATCTATTACTATAAGTATAACCTAAGAACTCACCATAGACATGGTAGAGATCATTGGCAGCACAAAGATCTAGCAGGCTACCCAGAAACTCAATGTTGTCATCACTGCTACACTGTGATGTCTTCCTCTTTCACAACAACAAATTATGACTTTCATTCAACTATTAATGCACTAAATGGAGCTGAATTCTAGGCTACCAGTTTCCAATTTAAAGCACCTTTTTACAAGCAGAAACAGAAAATTGAAAAATGAAGGACAGAGCAAGGGAAACCATAGAAGCTGAACATTAAATTTAGTTGGAAGAGATAGAGCCCACTATATATATATATGTATAATCAAGAACATATGACAAAAAGTAAGATACAAGAATGTTTTAATTTTAAGTGTATAAACAAAAAAAGTTCTTCAAAGCTAACAGTAGTCATATTTATTTATCTAAATACAGAGAGGTGGCATTGAAAAATTATAAATAAAACATTTCATCAGAAGCCAGTCTCTGGTCATGTTTGCAGTGGGAATATGTTTACCCATCTCAAACTGAAAACATAGATTCTCAAAAAAAAAAAAAAAAAAAAAAAAAAAATTCTTCTCAAATCATCAACAAAACAACAAGGTTTTCATAGTGAGTAAAGATTTTATCAGCAGTTCCTTATTTAACTGTATTGCCAAAAAAAAGTGAAGACCTACACCCTTCTGTCTTTCATTGACAACTTCCTCTGTAAGCGTAAATAAGCTCTGAATCCTGGAACAAACCAGAGTAATGCACACAGACCAAGCCAACTCTCTCTCTACTTTGAAGGATTTCAACCAGAAGTGTTTCAGTTTCAGAACAAGGAACACTATTCTGGACAGGCAATGGAAGTACAGTTTATGCAATTACGTTCTAGTGTCACAGGAGCTGTTGTCCATGTCTTTTCTCCAGACAAGCTCCTCTCTTCTTGATGTTTGTCCAAAGACTTGTCACTCTTCAGATCTTTGACACAAAGGACATTGTTCTTAAACAGGCTGCAAGTTTATCTGAAGAGAGGGGGTTTTTTATTCCTTATTTCCCTTTTTCCTTAAGTCATCTCACAAGTAAGTCATTTACACATCCTACATGCCAATTATCAAAGCAACATGCAATTTTCACAGCTTCCTACTATAAACAACTCAAATTTTACCACAGCAACTGCAGCAGGGTCAATCAAATCTTTACATGGGGTGTTCCATCTATCCTTCTTGTTAGGGGGGGTTTCACTGTCCTCACTAGAAGTACTTTTTCAGCTTTCCTTAGTGAAATGCTTTCTTGTCCCATCTCCTCTCCTCACACCTCCATCTCTCTAGCAGAGGTTGCTGCTGAGCTGTGGTCCCTGCCTGCCAGGCCAATACTACCTCAGTTTCCTCTCTAACCCCCTATTCTCTCTCCTGGTCAGCCAAATGGCTAAAAATACATTTACCATGCCTATTGAGGTTACATAATACACTTAATGCCATATTACAAAAAAAAAAAAAAAAAAATTAAAAATTCATCATCATTACCATGACAAACTCTTAGATATTAACTGCCAATAGCATAATTAGGTAAAATACTGTTTCAATCTTATTTACTGTCTGTAGTGCAATAGGCATAACAAGGTCCTTGATTTATATACAGGGGAGAAGACACAAGTGATACCAACTGAACATAGTTGTTTTACTTTACCTTCCATTTCCAATAACAGTTCCTAACAGGAAAGACTTCTTGAAAACAGCTGTTACCTTGTCAGGTTTAATGGGGTTTTGATTGACTCATTTGAAGTAAACCTTTATTTAAAACTCTTCCCTCATTAAACAAAGAGGTTTTTTACCAATATAAGACTTGTAGTCTACATTTATGCCAACCATTTTGGTACTAAGAGTTCTTCACTCCTGTAAAGAATGGCACTAACTAGCAAAGCCAGCTGCCTGCTCTGGAGATGAACCCCCCAAAAAGGCCAGAAATTAGTTGCTGAAGTAAAAAATACTGTGGAAAAGGAACAGTACTTCATATACCTTCAGGAAGCAAACGTCTTGACAACATATGGAAGCTGCAAGCACAGTTTTTCTGCATGACTGATTCCTTAAAACAAAATGAAAGTCTGAACCAAGTAAACTCCAAGAGACAAGGAGCTGTTAACCAGCTTAGACTTTGAACAAAGTCCAGCAACACTTTCTGCAGTGAGCACTCTTCTTCACTTTAAAAATCCCAGGTTTATTCAGATGCATGAAGTAATGCTTTGAGTTATTCAAGCAAAAATTTTGCAGGCAACTACTTTCTATATAGTCCAAATGAAAACTGCAGAATTCTGGTCCAAAGCATCTCTGAATAATTACACCAAAATACAGAAGTCCTACAATGTTTCTGTATCCAAGTTAAAAGATTAAATATAGAACAAAAAAAAAAGCTGATTTCACAATTCTGTTCAATTCCTGCATTGCATTTGCATCCTTCCAGGAAATGCACAATAAAATCTTGCATATTTTTCTATTCTCAAGTTCAGTTTCAAGTGCAACACTGAATATGTATTTTCAGGTGTATAGGGTATAAGTAAAGTTTTATTTCGATTACTGTGATGTACTGCAGCTAAAGATAAGCTGTAACAAATTTATGAACAGTATCTTTTAAACCCCAATAGTTTTCACATAAATCATTGCTCAGGCTTTCCAGGGTATTTTCTCTAGTTCGGGCAAATTAATATCACTCCTGACAATGTTTTATTACCAGCTATTTCTACCAAAGTGAACTGAATTTCAGTAAATTTCTTTTGTTTCACTAAGGCAGACAGCACTCCCTCAGCTCTCAGCATCTTACAAGCAAACAGCTATTTAAGCTTGCCTTCTAGCTCTTTTGTCTGTAGTGCTGATAATGGAAAGTAAGTCCTCTTTTCATCAGCTTTTTTGTTATATGCTTTTTTCAGCATTGTTATTTCTTTTACCCTTCCCTCCCCCCTTTTACTTCTTTTTGATTTCTGTAAAATAAGCACTGCATTTGTATTAGTAATGTAGTAAGCATACACTGTTAAAAGCTCTGACTAGCTTAATGAACCATCACTGACCAAATTCAAGCTAGAAATAAGAATGGTTCTAAATGAAAGATTTAAATAAGCTGCCTGAAATGTGGAAGATTTTGTTAGGATAAGCACATAGTAAAATCTAATCTGTGGCTACCATAAAGCTGCTGTGGTTACAGTGCCACCCAACAGTTCCCAGAGCACAAGGCACACTTTTCTGTGTCACTCAGGTTTCACCCATGAGCTATGAAACCCCATGAAGAGGAGTTTCTAAGGCTTTCCCCATTTTCAGTCTGGCACTCCTCAGTGTTTACAAAAATCATCTATATAATGAAACAAAACTACAAATTAATTGTAGCTTGCAAAACATGGGGTGCACTAGAAGCTATGATTTCTAGGAGAGGTTTTTCATGGTAAGTTAGAGAAATACCATGAAAAAAGTAAGAAGCAATTTGACTACAGGAAATATACAGCTGAATACTCACATACAATGGTCTGGCAATTATAATAAGATTCCATTTGAAAGAAACCAAAAATTGATGCTCTAAAAAATAAAGAAAAAAGAAAAAGGATGTGCTATTATACAGGACACGCTAGTAGCAATATCCTATGGAAGGCAGTTAGTACAGCATAGTCACTTGAGCACTTGACATCACACTTTAAAGAAAGATATAAATTATAATGAAATATATATCATATTAGATGGTATTTTCTAATAAAGGATCAGAACAGATTAAAAACCTCTGTAAAAAAATAAATGATAGCACAAGTCTGTTGCATAAATAACTCACCAGTTATTCATTCACTTAGTCTACTTACACTGACTGTAAAGCAAAACCTACACAACTTTATTAGAAGCAAAAGCACTTGACATTTGCTGTAAGAAAAATCTTAAATGAACATTTTTGGTGGACACTGGAGCATGACTTCCCTTTGTTGGTGGTTTTCAAAAATAAGGTGAACAATAGCAGTGAGGGTTATTGTTATTGTTCCTGTTCCATGATGAAATGAACTAGATGATGCCACAAGTTTATTTACATCCAGATATTTTTATTCATCTGTGTCCCACCTGCCTAAACACAGGATGTGAAATGTGTGCATTGCTGCAGGAACAATACATAAAGAGCACTGCTCACACCAAAGCCAAAGATGAAAACACATCACTGGTGTGGAAAAAAATACTTATTCTAAATACTTGTGATAGTTGATACTAGAATGACAGCTTTGGAGCCTCTTTCAGCACAGCACTTTACAGAAATGGGCCACTTCTGTTATTTAAGTACTTTGCCTGCAATAGCCATACTGCAAAGGCATTCAGTTCAAATCTATATAGACTCAAAGATGTTACTCATTTGCTCCTTCCAAGTATTTTGTGAAAAGCTCCACAGGCTTTCTTCTGAAAGAGACAGGAAAAGAATAAAGAGAAGCAATTGGCTTCAAAGCAGTGTAAGCAAGTGCCAAAACCCTATGCAAAAAAAGAACATGCCTGAAGTGTGATGTGAAAGGAAAACAGCACGAGCCAAGGCTGCTCCTTCTATGGGTTCAAAGGTGGATGAAGAGAATCAAACCAGTGAACCTAGATATGGATGGAAGAGAACAAGAAACACAAGATGGGAGGAGCAGAATAGCTTGGCACTGTCTGCCAAAAGCAGCTATTGCAAAGGGAAGAGGGTTAGACCACAGGCATCACCTACCTGTTTCAGCAGAGGCACCAGTTGTAGTAATGAAGCTGTAGCACAACTTCACCACTCAGTGGCAGGATATGGCTGCTTTCCTCACCCTCATCTTCCCCACGCAGCAGGCTCAGCATTGCTGTCAGTATCACAGTGCTTCTGAGTCCATCCACTGCCTGACCTAACATAAAGAAAATTGCAACTCCTGAAGCTTTTTAAATAAAAGCTTTTAAATAAACTCTGCTCCTGATGTTGCTAAAACAGAGCTGATAACTAGTTCACTCAATTAGCTCTTGCTGCCACCGCACATAAAATTTGACATGATCATATTTGTCAAATATCCATGGTAACCTACATCTAGCAAGTTCTGCTCATTGGTTTTGTATGCATCAAGGTGGAATTCAAAGTGTCAAAGTCAGGCATTGATAAATTTGGGAATGACAGAATCTTCTCTCAAACCCTTGCTAATTTCACTGAAGCTGAACTCTCTTTTCAGGGACTAATGGCTCTTTTAGTCCACAACAACTACTTTTGCCACTCATAGACAAACATCCTTCACCTTCAAAAGTGGACAGCTCTATTAAGATGTTCTACAAGAACAGATGCTACTCATTAACTTCACCCACAGTTATTAATCACATAACATCAGAATGCTTTTCAGACACTCAGCATACCCCTCCACCCAAAACAAAGTGAAAGCAGCATTACTGACCACAGCCACAACATTAAAAATATCTTCTTCTAGGTTTGGAAGAAAAATCAAATTATTTTCTTATGCAACAAAGACCATTATACACTGTAGGGCCTGTTCATCACTTCAGGAACTGTGGTGTAGACCTCCATGTCTTTCAGAACATGCTGGGAAAATCCTGGCTGATGCAGAATGCCTGCAGCAAGATTAATTACCAGCACAAAGGAAATCTGCTGCCATGCTGCCCCTTCCTCAGCCTCTGTACTGATTTTTTAAAAGTTTCAGACTCTCTTAAAAATGTTTATTCTCCTACAGACCATTCTTCAGAGCTATGACCTTCCTCACTTATCTTAAGATACATGAGTCCCCTTATACTTTCTATTGACAGTTTATGTCCTCTATAACCTAGTCTATTAATTATCCCAAAATAGAAGTTGTCAGATGTCAGTCTTTAAATTCTACCTTATGAGGACTGCTGACTTACAGCATTCAGCAGCTTGTTCTGAATGTGAGTTTAGATAAAATAGTTTTGTGGATTTTCTGAACGCTTTCCAATGCATCCAAGAATATTCCTCTGCTCTGCCTGCATCCCTCACCCCTGCAATAAACTTGTTACATATTGTTATCAAAAACTTTCTGGCAAGAGATTTACTGTACTTTGAAATACACTAAAGACTGAAGTGGACAGGAGAAGCACACAATATCACCTCTACTTCAGACTTGGAGTGAGTGGATTCCAAAGAAGGCTGGCATCAAAAGGCAGAAAAGGCAAGAGCAAGTGCTAATAAACTCATTATAATGATGACAGCACACAGACAAAAAAATAAAATCTATCAGTGAAGTACATATTTGAAGCTACAGACAACCTGGCTGTACTTTGGACCTTACCCTCATAATTAGCTGGAAATCAAAACAGGAGGAGAACCTCTGTCAGTTGCTTCTTCTCAGCTGAAAACATTAATGCATAATACAGCACACTCCAGAATTTCCAATAGGAGCCTACTACTGACCAACTTTCCCATCAACACTCTTCAAGAAAATAAAATAATTTTGTTACTTTCAGTCCTGTAGTTCTTTGTCCCATGCTATGTCCTTACCTTAACTGCTCCTACCCTGCTTCTTTCCCTGCTTTCTTTCTACTCCTTTCCCCATCTCTTAATCAGTTTCCTCATAGCTTTTTTGTTCACAAACCAACAAGACCACCATCAGTCTGAAAAGAAAGAAATGACCAGATCTACCCATTAATAAGGTCACGGTAATTCCTGAGAATTTGGTTTCTGTTACTGGTTTCAGAGGGAGTAATCAAAACACACAAATTCAATACAGCGACCTTAGGAGGTCCAGAGTCTGGAGTCACTACGAATACGTATTACAGCATCACTTTCATGGCTGAACGGTGCATGTAGAATGTAGTCTCACATGTTTAGGAAATCTTGAGCTGAAAATGCTGATTAAAACTTGAAATAATACCTAAACTCTTTATTGAGGGGAAGAAAAGCATTTTGTGAGACTCAGTAGAGCTACCTGAGTTTGAGGAACATGATTCCATCTGAATGAGAAGAATATTACAAGGAATAGACACTTTTCAAGAACCTTTTAAATTACAATCAACTATAACATGATGGCATCTGGTGAGTCAGTTTTAGATGAGGGCTGAGAAAAAGTTTGGGAACCATTAAGGCATTTATTTACTTCTTTAGTCTAAAAGACTGCACTGTGCCATTCATCCAGGACCGGACATCTAAAAGATTGCTCCAGGTTTTCAGCCGTTTTTCTGAATGTTTTCAGTTGTTTAAAACTGCAAGAAGTTACAGATAAAAACATCTATTATTGCTAAGTATCTAGAAAGGCTCATGCCTTGAAGGGAAACAGGATTAAGCATTATTAACTATTTGCAAAAGTTCTAACCCTGTGTTCTTCTAGATTTCACTCATATTCATTCTCAAGAAAGTCAGTGGTTTCTGAAAGCATAAATATGGAAGGTGAATTCTCTACATGTTCTTTTACACTATTTTACATTATTTTATCACAGGTTTATGTATTATCATACTTTTGCAAAGTAACAGTTCATTCTGCACGCTTGTCCCCCTGCAAATTTCTTTATAATTTGTTTAACAACAGTCAGCATTGTATAGCATTTCTTTACTTACAAGCTGAAACAAAACAACTGTTTTAATGCTACTGCCATACAGCAAATCAATGTGCAGCAAGCACATGTAATTTCATTTACTTTCATGTATTCTATGGTTTACACAACAGTGTTTCTAGTCATGAAGTGGCCTATGTACTAGAAGAGGGGGTGAGAAGTGTGTGAGGATCCTGTACCATTCAAGCTGGATAATTTCTGCCTTTTACTTAGACAAGATTTAATGTACTGTCATTAGTATGGAGTTTTTCTTGAGGATCTTAAAGCCCTACTGTGAGTTTACTGCAAATGTCTTAAAAGTACAGGTAATAATTTGTTCAGTACTGGCTTCCTTAATATAGCCAGTTGCCTACCATTAGAGCAGCCTAATAGTAGAGACTGGTTTTCAGAAAAAAAAACAAACAAACTTTCATGCTTTTTGGCAGTTATTTCCATACGACATTCCTTTTCTGCTTTGGAATTGTTTTGAACTATTTTTAATCATAAAAACTCATTTCTGAATAAATGTTTACGCTCTCAGCCATGTTTTAAACCCTGGTAATAGCTAAAAGAACAAAACGTTGTGTAGCATCCTTGGCAGGAAGGAAAAGGGCAGACAAAAAAAGCAAAACTTCAGACTGTTCTGTAGATGAAGAACTCGGTCTCTATTACTGTGCTAAGTATGAAGTCTTTGAGTTATACACTTTCATTTTCATTTCTTAATTTTTTTTCCCTTTCCTTTTAAAAATATGAAAAGGCAAAGAAATACTGTAATGGCAAAGGATCTGAAGTTAGAAACCACTTCACTTCTGAGCACGGAGTAATACTCATTGATTCACAAAAAAGTATCACAGAATATTCAAGGAACCACAGAAAGTTAGGGGTTGGAAGGGACCTCAAAAGATCATCTAGTCCAACCCCCCTGCCAGAGCAGGGTCACCTATAGCAGGTTGCACAGGAACATGTCCAGGTAGGCTTTGAGTGTCTCCAGGGAAAGAGGCTCCACAACCTCTCTGGGCAGCCTGTGCCAGTACTCTGTCACCCTCAGAGTGAAAAAAATATTCCTTATATTTCTATGGAACCACCTATGTTCCAGTTTATAACCATTGCCCCTTGTCCTATTGTTACTCACTCCTGAAAAAAGCTGTATTCTGTCCTCCTGGCACTTGCCCCTTACATATTTATAAACATTGATGAGGTTCCCCCTCATTCTCCCCTTCTCCAGGCTGCAGAGCCCCAGCTCCCTCAGCCTTTCCTCACAAGGGAGATGTTCCACTCCCTTAACCATCTTGGTTGCTCTGTGCTGGACTCTCTCAAGCAGTTCTCTGTCCTTCTGGAACTGAGGGGCCCACAACTGGACACAATATTCCAGATGTGGCCTCACCAGGGCAGAGTAGAGGGGGAGGAGAACCTCTCTCAACCTACTGACCACCCCCCTTCTAATGCACCCCAGGATGCCATTGGCCTTCTTGGCCACCAGGACACATTGTTGGCTCATGGTCATCCTTCCACCCATCAGCACCCCCAGGTCCTTCCTCCTGTGCTGCTCTCCAACAGCTCAGTGTCCACCCTATACTGCTACCTGGGGTTGTTCTTTCGAAGATGTAAGACTTAACATATGCATCTTTATATATTGTGCAAAGGAGAGAAATACCTCCTAGAATCCTAAGGATCTTCTTTTCCATTTTTAAAGAGAAAAACACACCTGACAGACTGCAAACCCAAATCACTTCTCCCCTTTCAGTCAGCTTTGACTAACCATGAAGTCAGCAAACTGCACTATCAGAATATTCCATCTTTCCTTCTTTAATGAATACCAACAGTCAAAGCACATAGCCCAGAACATCCTGCTGCTACTTCAGCTCCTAAGCAAAAAGAGCTTGACCCTTTGTTCTTTTAATCTACTCCTAGTTTATATTTAGGAATCTTCTCTCTTGTCAAAACCTGAGGAGCTGACACTTTCGAACTTTGGTAAATTCTCAGATTTTTCTTTGTAGATCTTCATCCATGAAACAGAAACGGTTACCCCACCAAGGCACCTAGAGAACAGCAACACAATTGCACTTGGTAGCACCTCCAGGTACCATCTTTGAATGAAATAACATCCTTAATTGTATCCCTAATGGTAGATAACATCTCATCTGTTCACAGATACCTGCTCAGGACACTTCTTGGCCCTGCCCATTACAGGAGGATTGGACTAAATGATCATTAAATGTCCCTTCCAAACCAAACTATTCTAAAATTCTGTGGTTTCTCCAGCTATATTAGCATTATGGCTTTCTTTAATTAAAAAAAAAATAATTTTGCACAAATCAGGCAGAATTTATTTGAAGGACTAGAGAATTAACATTTAAAGTTCTCTCACACAGGGATTTTTTGAGAGACCACACAAAGGGTTAACTCTAGATAGGACACACACAAACTCATAAATTGGCTGCTTTAGAACTTACTTATACAACCAACCAGATATAGACAAATTAATATTTATCAGAGCAAAGATAAATATGTCTTTTCTGTAAATAAGTGATATGCCCTTTTCAGTCCCTTTCATCAAAAGAAATCCTTCTACTGACTTCAGGTGAGGAACTGACCAGACCACAGATGATTTTCAACCAAATCCTGCAAGTATCTGAAATGAACAAGCCAAAGCAAGAGACTGGTTAAGGCTGCTGAACCAGTCCTCAAAATCAGACAGCCTGTTAAAAGTAATTTGGAATAAATATTAAGAAACTGATGGGCACATGAAAAGACCACCAAAATCATATTGACTTGTTTGCAGTAATCAGACATTCACAGAGTTTGGAACAGAGATATAAAGTTCTTCAGAAGTTAATTAACATCCTAAGTATTCCCTTTTCAGAAAGTTGCTGACTGGGCAAAAGAAGTTCATTTATGAAATAAAACCATTAAGAAGACCAAAACTCATTCCAGAAATGAAAAGACACTTTGATTTTCTACAGAAGAGGTGGCTGGTCCAATACAAATAGAGGCTGAAGAAGACAACTGCACAAGACAACTGCTATCCCCCTAACAAGTCAGTAAAACCTTACAAAGAGGCTTTCTAACAAGGGAGAATGTGAGACAGCAAGATAATATTGTTACGGAATTTCTCAGGCTGTTTCTATTTGATTTATACATTTGAAAAGTTACTCTGGGATTACACGGCCATACTAAATGAAAGTAATTTATGATCCAAGATTAGCATGTTTATTTAAGTTCTACAAAAATTCAAACTAATTTCTTCTCCTCCTCCTTCTCCCCTAAATATTTTTCATCTTATATGCATTATTTAGTATCTTAAGCCTTCAAGCCACTACTTATTGCAGCCAACTCATCAATCATCTCACCACATCAGTCAGCTACCCTTAAAACAGCATACAAAATAGAGCTTTTTATACAGTATGTCTCTGTGAACATAATTACTTTCCCATAAGTTTCATTTGTAGACTAATATGAGATGATTTTTACATAGTAGTACAGTAGATCACTAGGAAACAAATGTTTGTGTCTGACCCTGATAGAGCTATTTCATGAGGAAAATTTATTCATGAGACAAGTGAAACAAAACCAGACTGTCCCAAAGAATGTGGTACCAACAAGGGAAAAGTTTCCACGGTGTTTTTAATTGTTTCCAAACGGTAAATAGGTTTTAAAAAAGGGTCAGGACCAGCCTCAGGTTCAGTCTGTCACAGCCAATTACAATACACACTGCATTATCTCAAGAAAATGCTTCTTATTCTTCTTCATTTCACCTGTTGTTATCATTGATAAAAGATGACAACATTTATTATGGTTAACTTTCCAGTCTGAAGCAATTACATTTTCTTTTATCTGCAATTTGTTCTAGGAAACAGTAATCACTTTCATTCACATCAGGCTTTCTGGAGTACGTCTGATTCTTCTGATGACAGAGCACCACAAAACAGCAGTTTGTGACTGAAAGTGCCAATTTAAAAATAATTACCATGTGTTGAGGAGAATAAGTTCAGTAAACAATGTCCCTCCCAACACCTCTCAAGTCTCATTATGCTAAAGAAGGACACTGAAGATTACAAACCAAATTTCCCTCAACAGGCATCATCTAAACTTTATTATTTACAGTAGCTTGCAAACCCAGCTATCCAAAGAGGTGGCAATAAATTGCAGGCACAAGTAGCATGTTAGTTATGGATATTTTTTTCAACAAGAAAGCCACAAAGGCATAATTCTCAATCAACTGCTCTTCAAAGGATATGAAAACTATTAGAGTGTATTTATCATTAATAATCATATATACTGGGCATTCCTCATTTAAAATTATAATTGAAAAACCTCTACAAGCCTTTATATGCACAGTCATCTAATTTTAATATATAGTCATCTAATCAGGGAGAAACTTTATTTCTCTAGAAAAATCACCCAGTGCCTTAAAATCAAAATTGTTGAAAGAGTTATGTTTTCACTCTTGACAGACATGTCTACACCATACTCCAATGGAAGTTCATCAAAACGCTCAAAAAATTTTGCAGCTTTCAAAATCTGCTGAAAACCCTGTGACGTGTCCTGATTTTATTAAAGTTCCACTTTATTAATGTCAGAAAAGGTGAAGGCAACTTCCTGCACAAAAATCTATCCTTATTTTGCCGATTACACTGTAACTGCATATACATTACATATAAATTTCATTTTTTTACAGCACTCATTTTAATGTAGCCTTAGTGACACCACAGACAACATTTCATACACTTTTGTTTTACACTTCAATGTATTCTGTCATTCTCAGCTCCATATTTCTTCATCATAACCAAGACAGTCAGGTGCTGCTGGAGAACTGAACACACATCCATTCTCCCATGTTACCCCTAGAAACAAACCAAACGTTCCCTCCTTCCCTGGGCTGGAGACTCTCTTCTTAAATAGCACAACCATATTAAGACTATGCCTGCTGCTACCTGATTCAGACCACTCATTTCAAAGTGATCACCTTTGCTTTCATTTATTACACTGCCACTTTTGCTGCTAACAAAAGACAAGTATGCAAGCTTAAAACCAGACCACGTTTTTCCCTATACAACAAAGCAAAATAACACCTGACTGGTAGACTGCCTAAAAAAGCACTCACTTCAGTCTCACACAGCATACATATAAACTAAAGCAGTGGATTTTTCTCTTTTTACAAAAGGGGAGGGGGCAATGATGCAAGTCAAATGAGCTTTATTTTAAAGATGACTTCACAGTGGTATTTCTCCTAACATCCCACTATTTGCATTATTGATTTTCCAACAGCTACCAGCTTGTGGTCACCTTGACTAAATGTCAGACTCCTTAAAACGCCATTCACAAAGACAGCTGACTTGCAGCTATGTGTGCAGATAAACCTTTTGTTCATGGAATCATCTGAAATAAATCATAGTCCTACCTTAACTCTCAGTGGTGTGACTATATCAACCCAGTATCAAGACAACACATGAGAGTTCACGTTTGTCTCACCTATCTGATCAAAAGTTTCCTCATCAGTGAAGCAGGAATTTAAAGCTCAGCCCAGAGAGGGAACTGGAACTTGGCAGAGAAACTGCAAGATTCAAGTTTCTGCTCCATTCCTCACTGAAGCCATCATCAATTCTCATCCTTCCCACCTGACACACCTGCACCCCCATCATCCTTTCAGCCACATACATTTCTGCCTTCCCACTGTTTTAAGAGATTTCTGCCTGAGAGCACTTATTATGCTGTGTGGGCCTGAACACTGCTGCAGGATGGGCTGATTAGTATTTCAGCAATGTCTGTAAAAACATGAGAAACCCTAAGAAAATAATATTTGTCTTGCTTCATTACTTGATCAGCATTAGTAAGTCCAGTCTGTCTCACAAGTTTGGGTAACTGCTTAGAAGATTCAGCTGTTTGCATCCTAATTTTCTGGGAGAGTGAAAGCACTATAAATAGCTATGCTATTCTGTAAAAGAGAGAAAAAAAACATGATTTATCCTAAAGCACTGAGCATAGACAATTTTCTTGGCTACTTTTGGCTTGGTATATCACAGACAATTTACAAGACTCAATCTAGAATGATCTGGGGCCAGAGGACAAGTACTTCAGAGGACACTGCAAGTGTAAAGGGGTCTGTCAAGACATGTCAAGGTCTTCCAGTAATGTGCAGGAGAAGCAGACAGCATCCTGCACAGGGGTGATTCAGGAAGAGAATGCCAGTTCTCAGCAATCCCTGGGCTGGAAACAGCACAACCACCTCTACCATACATAACTTAGAATGCTCTTAACTGCTCTGAACAATGATACACCACCAATATTTTGGGTCAAACAACTTACATCTTAAACCTAAAAAAGTCTTACAGTCTAAAATACTTAGTTTAAGTGTGCTTTTTGGCAACTGGACTATTAACAGCATGCCCCTATAAAAATATTTTAATGTTTACATGTTGCATCTAAATATTTGGCCCATATAAACTCTTTCTTAAGTCAGTAATTTACAAAAATTAGGCAGCAAAACAGAAATTTACAGACTACACTTTGGCCCCAGTGCTACAAATCATCTCCTGATCTAAGTCCATACAGGAGTGCCTTCTCTGGTGCAGGCAGAAATGTATTTCGTGCTGGCTTACTACTTTGGTATCTTTTGGAATTTGTAGTATTACATTTTAAAAAAAGCTTGCCTATTTTGTCCAGAGTATGTTTTAATGCTGTACCTGGTCCTCATTACCTTTCTGCAATATGCTTAGTTGCCATGGAGCCTGGAGTTCATACATAGCTTGCTTACTACCATTGCAATTTAAGAGAGATGAACAAGCAAAAACTGACATTTCTAAAACTTGAGATTTGGATTCAGGATTTCTATAAACATCCAAACCTTATAAATATTACTGGCCCCTACAAATACGAAGATTTTTGTCCTTGAGCCAAGCACTAGGGTTTTGAATGAGAAAACAATTTAAGAGAAATGTGTAAACTAAGGTTCTACCACAGTAATATGACTATAGCCATGTTTTGCATTTTTTAATTCAAGCATATACTATCTATAAGTTTCTCTGCATTAACTACAAAATCCAAAGTTTGTTACATTAAAACCTCTGAGGATTCACATAGTCATGGCTCAAGCTTCCTTTAGTGATAGAAATAGAACAATGTGAATGGTGCTAATTTGAAAATACGAACCTTGAATGCCTAGAAGACACATCCTTTCAAATAGATTGACCCAAGAAGAAGGGAAAAAGAATAATAAGGCACACTTATGGCCTATAAATGGCACATGGCATAAAAGAGACATAAAAGAAATGAGGAAGGTACTAGAAGACTGTTCTTGGGACACACTGGCAAAACGTATTGCCTGCCACACATGCTTCCTCAACTTTCTCACCAATACCTTCTGAGGAGCTATCTGTAATGACAGCCAAAGATCTGCATACTGAAACTACCAGCTCTGACACAACATGACCCTAATTTGTTGTTACTGCACCTACTTTTACTAAATAAGACTCTTTTAGTCAAAACCTCTCTCACTGCCTAGTCAGCTACCTTACTTTAATAGAATCACAGAATCGTGGAATTGGCCGGGTTGGAAGGGACCTCAGAGATCATCAAGTCCAACCCTTGATCCACTACTGCTGCAGTTCCCAGACCATGGCACTCAGTGCCACATCCAGTCTCTTTTGAAATATCTCCAGACACGGAGAATCCACTACTTCCCTGGGCAGCCCATTCCAATGCCTGATCACCCTCTCCGTAAAGAAATTCTTTCTAATATCCAACCTAAACCTCCCCTGGCACAACTTAAGACCGTGCCCTCTTGTCTTGCTGAGAGTTGCCTGGGAAAAGAGACCAACCCCCCCCCTGGCTCCAACCTCCTTTCAGGGAGTTGTAGAGAGTGATGAGGTCTCCCCTGAGCCTCCTCTTTTCCTCTTCTCCAGGCTGAACACCCCCAGCTCCCTCAGCCTCTCCTCATAGGATCTGTGCTGGAGTCCCTTCACCAGCCTGGTTGCCCTCCTTTGGACCCGCTCCAGGACCTCAATCTCCTTCCTAAACTGAGGGGCCCAGAACTGGACACAGTACTGAATACTGAAGACTAATCACAGTTTACATTTCAAATATAATATAATGAATACTTAGCATCACTTTATAGTACACACACTGCATGGCACACTGGATGACAGAAACACAATATGCAGTACACACCCCACAACCCCCTTGATTATTCTCACCTCAAACCCATCTCTCTTTGCCAGGTATTTAGAGAAACACATTTCCTCCAGGACTCTGCTTGTATTTAAGTGCAGAAACACTGCTAGTTGTTAGATCCTAACACAACTCTGTACTGCTGAAAATGATTGCAACAGAAGTCAAATGCAAAAGGTCCGATCTTGCATTTCATCCCCAAGAATCTACCACTAAACTAATTTCTCCTCCTAACAATTCAGGACAGACTGTAAAATTAAACTTCACAGTTGCTTTAAATCAACCTTTTGGCTGAAACCTCCACCCAGTGTTTGGGCACGCTTCACAAGTCTCAGATCACTGCCTTAAAACCCTTTGCTTTCTCCTCTTTCCTAGCACATTAGTGCAGGAAAAGGAACTTTTCTTACTCCTGACAACAGGTAAAACATGTCAGGGAAAGGCTGATCTTCACTGAAACACTCTCCACTCTCCACGAATGGAAGGGCAACTCATTTCATATCAGACTAAATTCAAACTGAACTGCACAGCTTTCTTCACTTATCCTGATACAGGTTTCTAACAAAGAGTGCACTCAGGTCATGCCTCCCCCCTTGGGAGAGCACCTACCTTTTACCTGTTCCCCTGAATTTGTGTTACATAAATAAACACCTTCCTTTCACTTTGAAGGTGGTTCAGAAAACAACCCAATACACTAATTTACCATTACAGGGCTTTCAGTCTGGGGCTTTCTTGTGGTTTTCAGTTTCTGCAGCTGTGTCACATTCAAAATTCAGTTGTTTCTTCTGCCATAGTGAAAGAAAATTAAAAATAGATGAAACTCAAATTTGGATTACTTTAAATTATAAATAGAATGTACTTAGAATTGCAGGGGCGTTTTTGTGCACTTTTCAAAGACATTCTAGTAACAGAGTTTAGTCAATGAGAAGCAATAATTTTATGCAAATATTAGGGAAAACAGGTACCACATAAAACTTGGTTTTGAAAGGTATCTCCATAAAATCAAGGAGAAATTTTCAAATTCTTTCAATGTACACAGCCAAATAATTTTGAATTCCAACATCACATAGAAGAACTGCTGTCAAACAGAAAACACTCCTGGGAGAGATTCCTGGAAGAAAGTAATTGAGTTCTTAGAAGTTTTACAGAATATATTTTTCAAAGTATTCTTAATACATGAGTTGCCCACAGAGTGAATTTTTGTCTGAATTAGTATTTGTATCCTCCCCAGACAGCAGTTACTCAGAACTCAGGACTTTCAACTAGTGCATCTTCCATGACCAACTGAAGCATCCATTCTTTTCTCACTTACAGTTGTTTAAAAACATGAATATTCATGCTAGATAGTTTTTGGAGATACATTTACTCTGCATACATTTGAGTCTTTATAACTAATGTTCAAACATCTTATTTAGACATCAATCCAACCATTTAGTATCTCTTCAATTAAGATCTGTTCATATATTTAAACAGAAACATTTCAACTGAGAAATTGTTAAATATTATATGATGTCTCACAACTCTTGGAGTACACTCCAAGTACAAATGACAACTTTAAAAAAACACTGCTTAATACTTGGTGTATTCTAACAGTTTTTAGAATTTTGAACTTTGCAGGTACATCTGCACTTACAGATATTTAATAAACAACAAGTACTTAAACAACTCTCAAAGAGCTGCAGTAACCAGAACAGAATTACTAGGACCTCCATGAGGCTGACTGGGCTGGATATCAGAGACTTTCCGAATTTACAGCTGTTTACAGGAAATGCAACAGTGCACACAGACACTTAATTGCAACTGTTGATCAAGTCAACTAACAGTTCTTGGGGAAAAAAATTTTAAAAAATCAACTTCCTCGTTCCCTGCACAAGATTTTAGGGTTTTTTTGTTTGCTTGGGATTTTTTTGTTGTTCTGAAATAGACAAAACCCATATATCAGCTTCCTCTTGCTATACTACTCTTCACTACCAATCTTCTTTATAGCATCAGTTTTACACAATGTAGACAACATATATATATGTTGTCTTTATGTCTCATTATAAAGCTGATCAATTTTTTTTTTCACTCTTTCTTAATAAATATCTTTGTGCTAAGCTACAGTTCAAAAATATATATTTCAGGTTCTGACAACAGGGTGTTAGTGTACGGCTGAACAAGTCAGAGAAAAATACTTACTATTCAGTTCACAAATTGTAAACATTACCAGGACTCCGAGACATTCTGAACTTGAAAGTCTCTAAAGCAGATTAAAAAACTAAAACTGTCTGCTCTTTACTCCCTGTAGCTCACCCTTCACACAGACATGAAAACCAAATGTACTTCTTTGCCCTTAACAACAACAACAAAAAAGGTAGTATAGGCAATTTAATTTCTGTAGGCACAAGATGAACAGATAATGCCAAATGCTTCTTTCTGGAGTTTCAGCATGACAGGAGCTTTCCCTGAAGCCAGTGATACACACAGAAGGAAAAAACTCTGAAAGCCTAAACCTGCCCAGGACATTACTTCTTGGTAATTATAGTTACTTTTATGCAGAAAGGGGCAGTCAGCTTCTGATCACTGCAGTCAGTTCAAGCTCATTCACAGGTATTAATCCAAGCAGATTCAACCTCTCCTTTTATAGCATATTAAATCTTAGAAGACTTATTTGCAATGCTTCCTTGCAAAGGACTTGGTACATTAAATTCCATTTCATTCAGTAGAAACTGAATGGGCTTAGCAACCTTCAGGAGTCAGTAATGTCAGATTTTTAAAGCCAGAACCAAGCCCTCTTAGGCTTTTCTGAATGCAATTTTACTGAAGTCCTGAGAGACACCAAGAATGCCCAAGGCACACAGCTGGGTTTGGAAAAAACAGGTAGGCTCGTGCTGGGTTTTTATTTTGGTTTTCCTTTAAAGTTGACTGCCTAGATAATATTTTCAATCAGTGTGTAGAGCAGGGAGTTGGTGTTTGGTGGAGGGGTTTTTGTTGGTTAAATTTGGGTTTTGAACACCAGTTCATGACAGAAGTACAAATACAATACAACAAAATTTAACAGATTTCTGGACAAAGACTGCTTAACTGAAGGCTCACAGTAGAGATCTGGAATTTGCACTCCTTTAAGGTTACTAATTAAGGAAGGGCCAGGGTTTTTTTATAGCTATGATATAAAGAGTTAAGAGGAGTCACAGAGTCAGTATTTCAACTGTTGCTGGAATACTAAAATTTTTGAGTCAACTACTCCATATTAAGTACCTTGTCAAGGAAAAAATACCCAATTCAAAACTTGCATAGCAATTAATTATAAAAGCAGTTTGAATAATTAGCAACACTTCATCTGTAGTGCATGAATTCTATGTTCAGAATCCATAACAACAGTAAATTAAAAAAATATGAAATAAAGTATTAATATACATCTACTAATTTCCTAGGCACCCTGCAAGAACTAATGCCCAAAATCTGTAATACTAACCCTCTCAATAAATGTTAAATGCAGTTATCAGCATTCCCCCCAGCTATTACAGGGGTGCAGGTTCCTCTATTCCCACACCTCTCCTGTTGGAACTGTGGGTACTGCAGCTTTCCATGTATTCCTCCTACTCTCTGCCACCTGCTAATCCCCAGGGTGGTCAGAAAGCCACCAGGGACACATATGTACAGCAGATGTAGGTCCCTGCTAGTGTATTGCATCCTGCTTTCTAATTTGGATGGATCTGGGCTGTTTGCAGTGTCTGACACAGAGGATGCCCTGCCTGGCCCAGAGCTCATGTCCCACTGAGGTGACCCATGCCAGTCCCAATCCAGGAGTAGACAACTGCTCTGCTATCCTCTCCTCAACCCTAAATCCCTCATGGTTGCTTATTTTTCAATCTGATGCTTTCTTATCTTTTTTTAGCAACACCACTGTGCCCTCTGGGGCAGTTCTGGCTCTTCCTGGCACAGGTGTGGCTCTCACAGGCCCCCAGACACACACACACACACATCCCTCCCCACAAAGAGCAAGGTCCACATATACACCCCACACCCACACCTCACTGCCTTTCACAGTTACTACATAAACCCAATAACTACTGTGGTTTTGTCTTTCTTCAGAATTTTTAACTTCTCTCGTGAGCTGTACAAGTGCTACCTTGAAAGAGAACAAAAAAACATTTTCTACAAATGTTCAATCATTTTCCCTCTGCTCCCTCAAGAGCAGCCCATGAGCTGACAATATGAATGTCTTAGCAAGTCTTTACACAAATACCAAGGGAAGGAATCACCCATTCCTCTTACATTCCAGTGAATACATCAAGGAAAGAAGGATTCATATGGAATAGTCCAAATTATTATTATAACTGAAACCTCACTGTACGTATAAAACATTCAGATAATATAATAAGACAATACTTCATTACCCAGTGGTATTTTCAGATGTAAACAGCTATATTCAGAAATAGCAGAGTTGGTTGTAAGCTATCAGGCAAAGTTAACTTCTGTGAACACAGGAGTGTAGAAGAAAATGAAACTAAATAATATATACTATAATAACATGAGCTTTGTACTCACTGAAATGGCAATGAATCAAGCTTATCAAATTTTTCCAATGATCTTTCCAAATGGATCAGTAAAAATTCTGAGACATAAAAATTGGAATAGTACATCACATCATCCTAAAACATGACAGATGGCAATATTATAAACTGGTAAGCACCAATAATAGCTGTAATAAGTTTTTGGATCTTCTATTCTGTACATATTCTCAGTGGAACAGTTGTTAACTGATAGGAATACACCTTGGTTAATAACAGTACAAAGAAGCTAATAATTTTCACAACACCTAACAAAATCATCAGAATTCCTTCATCATCATCTTCCTAATCATTTGAAATATTCTCTGTTCCAATGAGATAAAAAGAAAACTGTCATTTTTAGGTAGTGGAGCAAATGCCAGTCACTCATGATTTTTCAGCAAGACATTTTCAGTCTCTGTACAGGGGAAAATTTGCAGAGGCACCACAACTGATTTCTATGCAATCTCTGTCAACAAAATGTGTTTGGGTTATTGGTTTATGAATAAACCATTTCCCAGAGAAAGTACTGTTGCTACTAAAGCATATTGTACAAATTTACCAGCTAACACCCCAGAGGAAAACTGTCATTAAAAAAGCAATTTAATAAGTTTGATTCCAAGAATTGAACCAGAAATTCATCATCTAAACAGAATTATGTAAGTCAGTTCCATTATACAAAGATAGAAAAACAAAAAAAAAACAAACCAAAACCAAAACAGAGGTACCAAAAGAATTATAGGACTCTATGCATTAAGTGTTATTGTTAGTAGATGTATTTTACATTGTATACATTTAAAAAACATTAATTTGAAAGGGCATTAAGCGCTTATTTGATATAGTTTTCAAATCAAGATAGAGAAGTAGAGAAAATTTAAATTTGTGTATGCAACACAATTACAATGCAGTTCTATTAATGCTTTCTGATTTAACCCTACAAGCAGTTCACTAGAGTCAACAGCAACAAAAAAAAAACCAACCAAAAAGCCCAAAAACAAACAAACAAACAAATCTGTTGCTCTTCATCTCAGAAATCAGGCCAAAGACCTCTTTGATTTCAGATTTAACTCCAGCTCTTACCCTGATCACAGAAGAGTATGGATGTTTCTTAAAATATACATTAATACAATTTTTAACTATGAGTCCTCTTCACAGGATATGAAAAAAATTTCGCTAAACATTATTATTGGATTTATTCCACAAATAGCCTAAATAACTGCACCCTGTTGCAAAGAGCACTTCTGATATTCTCTTCTGATTCTTCAAAAATAATGTCAAAGAAATTTGTATTTTGCCTACTAAACATACATAGTTTGAATTACAGGTCTCCCCCTTCAAACTCTCCTGAAAAAGTACTTATTATTAAAGACCATGTCTCCAATACTAAAACTCAAAAGAATACAGAAGTACAGTAAAATTCAGTAAATCTATCTTGTAAATATCAATCTACAGTAAACCAGCTTAGCAGATAATGCTTTCCCAACATTTTCTCAGTCACCAATCACTGGATGACACAAATGAATGAAAACTCAACATGAAGTCACAAAGATAAAATGACCAGATTATTGGATAGTTTCTAACATTGGGTTAATTTTTGCCATGGGGACAATTCTGATCTTTTTAGTACCCCTGAAACCCAGTGGGAAGATATTTAGAACAGAAATGGTAGAGTCAACCATAAATCTGATGAGGTATAAATTAATGGGGGTAAAAATGTAGAAAATGTAGTATTGTTTTTCAAATGGCACTACTGGTTTACAAGAAGTGACATGGATCAATGCTTTCATTTGCATGCACAGGAGAGTTTTTCCTTGCAGTGAGAAATGCACACTTGAAATGATGCCCACTGAAGCCAGTGCCCAACCCTAAGGCTTCAGAGTCAGCTCACAGCTTAAAACTCACACGTGACAAACTTTTGGTGTAATTTTGTCAAACTGCTGAAGCCACAAAGTGGTCCTACACCTTTTAAACTGTCATCACTGTTAACCCACTCAGCAAAGAAAGCTAACATGAGCAAGTGTAATGAGCACAAGAGTTGGTACAAGGAGTGCTGGGAGGAAGGGGAGCAAAATGGGCTGTACGAGGATCTTGTGGAACTTCGTGCATTTTCTGTCTGAGTGAAGAACCTCTGCCATAAATCCTACACTGTCAGCTCCTCCATAGTTCCTCCTGAATAAATGCTATTAGTAGTCATCTGAAGCTAAAATAAATGTGTTAAGACTTGAAGAGCCAGTAGGATAGATCTGTTGTATTTACAGGTTTCATTTCAATTTCTAGTGTAACAGACTTGGAGCAGTGCTCATACTTAGGTGTTATTCTCATGAGCATTAAGTGAACTGTATTTGACAGTGGTGTTATTTTATCAGATGAACTCTAGAAGGATCCCAACTTGATGAAATAAATCGAGCTTAAAAAGAAATTCATTTCAATGTCACAAAGTGCAAAGCAATATTCCAGCAGAGACAAAAGACCTCAGAAACCAGGTATTCTTGAGAAAAAGCTGTTGAGGCAACCATCACCAAAAACCCAACTGCTGCTTAACTATTTAAAAATCTTGAAAACCTTGTTCCTTCTCTGCTTATCTTCTAAAGCAAGGCCAAGATTATTGTATTTACTATAATACTGCAGAATTGCTTTTCTTCAACACACTCAAGTTATATTTCAAGTGACACTCAGCACCATTCAGAAGAGCATTCAGTTTTTGTGAATGCTGTTGAATGCATTCTGAGTTGTACAAAAAGATGTCACCTGTGCCACCTGTCTTTTGCAGTTCTGAAGACTTTTACACTGGATAGTGTTTGCATACATTTGTCTTTGTAATTAAGCAACTAAAAAAAAATCTAAAAAAAGCTACTGCCTACCTTGATCAACATATGACATATTTTAAGACAGATTCTTAAGTAACAATCATATTCTCAAACTTCTAATTACAAAATAAAACAGTAGGTGGTTTGTTGTGTGTCGTGGTGTTTTTTGTATTCTTCATATATCACTTTTCTCTTCAAAAATTAAACCAAAATGCCACTTGCTGTCCTTACTGACTATATTAACCATGGCTATAGAACAGAAATAAAGAACTAGAAGAAGAACTTGTCCTCCAACCACTTTGTCTTTTCCACTCAAGAGGAATGCATAGAGATCCAATGACTCTTTCAGAAATATTTAATAGTTTTAGGTTTGTTTATTGGTTAACACATGATTCAGGATTATGTTCTAATATCTTCAAGTCACATATTATCAAAGTGCACTAGCATATCTATCTTGATATGCTGACACAAGTTTTAAAACAAAAAAGTAAATATTAAATAAAATTATTTTTAAATAAAAAAACTTTACAGTGAGAAGATAATTTATAGTCTAGCAGCACTATTCAGTTTTTTATTTTTCTTTGAAAATACCAGGAAACTACAAAGGAAAGCCCACTCATTTGAGAAGTGAGGCCACCTATTTGACTTCACAGGGTGCTGATGGTTTGCTGTCTTTTTCAGTCTAAATGTAGTACTGAAGCTCAAAACTTTTGCTACCATTAGAAAACCAGAAAATTCAACATCTGAAGCATTTAACTCCTGGTTTTATGTCCTACCCAACCATCAGCCTTCCTCTTTATTCAATTTATTTAAACAGAAATTATGCCTTAGAAACACTTAAATGGCTCTACTCTCTCTAGTAAGATCTAATCATAGTTCACAAAGAAAAGATCAGGCAATTTACAGTGCTTTTAGAGAGATTGATTTAAGTGAGTCTGCTTGCTAAAGCAAATACAGAAGTATATAAAGACACCAGTTACTTGTATAAGCATAGAAAAAGCACTGAAAACAACTTGATAACTTAAGATCATGCAAGAGGTCAAAACCCATGGTGCTTTAACACCAGATACCCATCGAGCCACTCGATAACTCCCCCTCTTCAGGGGGACACCAAGTACTTTCATTTATTACCAAGCAAATCAAAGTAGGATAAGGAGAAATAAAAAATTAATCTTAAAAACATCTTTCCCCACCCCTCCACTTCTTTCCAGGGTCAGCTTCACTCATGATGTTCTTTACCCTAACGCCACCTCCAGCCAAAAGCAGAGGGGGCAGGGAATGGGGGCTGCAGTCAGTCCATCACACACACTTCTGGTTCTGACGCTCTCTTCTCCACAGGGAGAGGACTCCTCCTACTCTTACCCTGTCGAGCATAGGGTCCCTCCCACAAGAGACATTCCTCCAGACTTCTCCTGTGTACTTCCTGTGAGCTGCAGTTCTTCCTGAACTGCTCCAACATAGGGAACTGACTGCTCCAGCATGGGCACAGGGTCCCAAGTCCTGCCAGCAAACCTGCTCCAGCGTGGGCTCCTCTCTCTCCATGGGGACACGGGCCCTGCCAGGAAGCATCTGCCCATCTTCAGCATGGGTCCCTCCACAGACTGCAGGTTCACAGAACCATAAATACCTCTGATGGATATCTGCTCCACCCTTAACCTCCATGGGCTGCCAGGGGACAGTCTGTCCTACCATGGTCTTCAAAATGGGCTGCAGGGGAATTTCTGCTCTAGCACCTCCTTCCCCTCCCTTCTTCACCAACCTTGGTGTCTGCAGAGATGTTTCTCTTGCATACTCCCCTCCTCTCCTTTGACTGCATTGCATAAGGTATTTTTTTCCCCTTTAACTATGTTATCCCAGAGGCACCACCATTGCTGATGGGCTCAGCCTGGGCAGGTCCATCTTGAAGCAGGCTGGCACTGCCTCTATCAGACATGGGGAAGCTTCTAGAAGCTTCTCACTGAAGCCACTGCTGTAGCATCACCCCTGCCAAAACCCTGCCACACAAAACCACATAAAAACTGTAACACTTTTAATACACTTGGGTAACATGTGCTTTATTTATTTTCTGTTTAATTTAAGCATCTTGATGTGTTTGTTAGTTGCAGTGCACTTTCCAGTTGGGCTTTCCTATGGTGAGGTTTTTCATTGAATACTTCCATTCCTACTTAAAACTATCAAGTAAGTTTAAATTAGGTCTGTAAGTTCACATGCAGCATAATTAAAATCTACCCTCTAAATACTGTATGACAAGAATATTGTGAAAGATCATTTTTAGTTTCTGGACCTTTTCTGAGCCTAAAACAGAATTACTGGTAATATTTGAATAAAGAAATTATTAAAACTACTAAGCAGCTCTAAATTATTAAATTCTGCCAATTAGAAATACAATAACTACTGCATGAAACCAATGTATGAAGCATTTCTTGAGACTGTATCTGAAGGACTAATCAAGGTTAGTGGTGACAGTTTGGAAGTGCTCATTACAATTTTCTCTCCTGTGAAAAATAATAATTAGTGCCTCTTTAGCAGTAATTTTTTTTTCTCTTTTTAAAAGGGATTCTGAAATTGTCCATATTTCACAAATACCAAGTGATCAGAATAAAGACAATTTTCATTTACTTGACAAATGAGGCTTTCAACTCAACGCTCTCCTTTTTTTGCTGTAATGAATGCCTTCCCTCCTCAGTTCATCTGGAATACCCTGCATTAGGACAAGAAAAGGAACTGAACGGAGAAATTCATAGCATTATCACTTTCCTGTGTATGTTGCCATAAATAATAATATCCAGGCAACAGTCATGATCTACTATTACAATAAATCAGAATACTGAAGAAAGACAAGTCAGTTTTGTAGGGTTTTCTTGGTATTTGTTTCCATAATATATGCCATGTGAAGATGTCAATCAGAGCCTCTATTGAATGCATTCTCATTGAAGCTGTGTTGTGAACAGAGACAGCACATCTGCAACCTTCCCAGCTTGCCAAAATGACAATGTTCCCTCTCTGCTCCTAAATGGAGAAAAAAATCTGCCAGTGACAAAACTTTTATGAATTCAAAGTTAAAGCAGTCACGCACGCTACCTGCCTCAGCTGTCGGAGCAAACAAGGAAGATGAGGTCATGCCCCAGATTTTTCTGTACCACAAGGAGTTCATCTATCACTTGGTCTTAACAGCCTCTTGGCAACCTAGCCCCACATCCATACAGTTTTGGTGAAAGTTTAGAGTATTTCTGCATTTCTTTTCTGTAGCTTATTTCCAGTCCAGCTTTATTAAATACCAACTGCTTCCCCAGCATCACATGGGGCCTCTTGAGCAAATCTATATTCTCCTCGCAGATAATTTTTTTTCTATCACCTTTAATTTCTTCACAAATCCAGAAATTTTTGAAGTAAATAATGACTATAAGGTTGATTTAATTTCAAACTGTTGTTCACCTATGTGTAATGGCAGACCACATCACAGCATTATGTATACCATATGGCTCTTCTATAGAAATGAGTTTTAGGAAAATTATTGTCAACAATAATTTATGGCAATATGTTTCATACAGTTAACAAAATAATATGATCAGTGATCTGGGGGAAGGATTAAGACAAATTTAGAATGTTACAGTCTAACAAAGGCCAGAAAAATCATATACATATATATGCATGCTTGAGTGGAGCATTGAAAACACTTCAACCACACTTGTCCTGCTGGATAACTTAAAAAGTAGCTTGTATTCCATTAGCTGGAAGGTGAAATACTACAGAAGTTAAAGAAACTAAAGAGCTCATCAAGGAATAGTATAGTTTATACATCCCAGGCAAGCACAGCCAGGGTACTCAAATATAGCAACAAAAGTGAAGATGTGGAAAATTACTTAAAACCACTTCTTACAGAATTTAAGACTACAATAAAATTTCAGACTTCTACACTGGAGGTGAAATATAACACCCATACACACAAACACAAGTGAGGAAAAAAAAGATGCAGAGTCCAAGAATTAAAAAAAGCAAGAGGGCAATAGGCCATATATACATTTATACATTTCACTACAGAGTTCCTGCACTGCCTTTGCCTCCAGACACCTGCATTCTCAGTCTCCTAACCCGTTATCTAAAAATATGCTTGGCTTCAGGCTATATTCATAAAACAGATCATTCCTGTTGCCTGCCATAACATATTACCAGAACTCTGGAGAGAGAAAAAACAAAAACCCAAAAGCAAACCACACAAAAAACCCCCAAACAAACAAAAATACACCACAACAGAAAAATCAACTGCATCCTGTCATCATGGGCAAGTAACTTCAGTCTATCTGTAGCTGACTGACTTGCTAACTTAGGTTTCATATCCTCTTTTAAATAATTTAAATGGGGCAAGAAAAAAAAAATCACTGTTCAGGAACTCTGTCTTTTAAAAGTTAGAGACTTGCTCTTCCCCTAGTTCCAGCATATTTGTATTGCAACATAAAATCTACAGTGACCAGAGGTTTGGTGTTTCAATAAATCATGTCATGTGTGCACAAACTTAATGTAAGGGACAAGGAAGGATGCTACAAGATACCAAGTTATGTTGGACCAACAGCAGTTCAGGTCCTTTCTTCAAATTATCTTCTGTGACAGAAATACACATAGATGGCTGAGCTAAATATCCATCTGTATGGTCAAATAATCCCTAGATTATGTTGAATAGGCTGACAAGATTGGCAGTGTACCTGTGGAAGAAAAATACTTGGCTCTGAGGATCCAGAACCACATTATATGCATTTCAGTTTTGTTTTCTCTGTTTCTGGGAAATTGAACCACCTCTGGCACATAGAGTGCACTCCATCTCAGGCTGGAATGCAACAGGCACAAATCATCTGAGATCTTAAATTGACACCTTAAGCAGTTAATTCCTAAAAATTTACAAATGTACCTATAAGAAACTACCTATCTAAGCCCTGCAGAAAAAGAAAGTCTTTTGAAGAGTCCATTAACAACATAAGGAGCCTCACATATTCCCAATTGAAGGTTTTTAAATTTTAGTGCTCTGGAGAAAGTGGTAATATTTGGAATTTGAGGAAAATTCACTTGTCTTTTTCACTGTGTATTAATCATAGATGTACTGGAGGCTGTCTGTTCACATTATATAATGGGGGCTTACTTTTTCCAACTATAATTCTCGACAATTCTCATGTTATTTGATTGAAAAATTAAGGCCTTTTTACTAGACATACTAATTGCCACCTGATGTTAAAAAATTATTATGATAGAAAATACTTTTTAGTAGAAAACAGTCTGAAATTTAGTCTGAAATCCAACTGAAAAGAAATAAGTATTCCCAAGAGTAAATTCTAAGTATGATAACCAAAAGAAAAAAATATTAATCTGATGTGATTACGGAAACAACCCCAACCTTTAATTATATTCGTAATAGAACTTCACTGTAATGGTAAAAGGAAAACATTTCTGTATTTTCTGAGCTCTTATTACTGTGAAGCATTTTACAAAATGTTCAATAGAAATATTCAGTATCAACTACAAGAACACACACAATGCTGAAACAAAAGGAAAATTTGATTTAAGAGGAAGATTTCTCTTTCTTGGGTATGATGTTTGTTTTTGAAAATACTCTGCAACTTGTTGTGTATGACCTGAAGCTTACTTCCTGAAAAATGCTCTCCAATCAAGTGATTAACCTTGAGCAAAACCCCTTGCTAATCCTAGCCTTGTCTCAAATGAAGGATTACAGCTTTAAATAAAGCATTGCTCATACAAAATAAATGTTGAGTGAGCTTTGTTTCATTTTCTAAAGCATAACAGTGGCAGGATGACTATCACCTATTTATAAAGCACAGATTCAAACACCTTACTAGCTGAATGCAAATAGCCACTTACTTTCTCTAATTATTTTACATAAAAAATAATCGTTAAAAATTCACGGTATGCATAAATATTAAGTCTTTGAGATTCTGTTCTCTACTCTTCCACGTGCCATAATGCAGCATAAAACACTCAACGACTGAAAAAGGACAGAAAAGCTCTTAGTGTATTAACAGTTTCTGTAAAGAGCAAGCAGCGTTTTGCATAACAGCATGAATAGCTTCAAAAAGCCTTTTTTTACAATGCAAATTGATATAAAGTCACTAAAAATGCAGAAGGTTCCACCAGCCAAATAACAAATGAAAAAAATCACACACAGAGGCAAACTTTTAAAAGCTTGTTTTAACTAAGCTTGTCCTGTCATTTATGAAATCAAATACAATTCAAGAAGCTACATCAGAGGGAACTTCACAGCAATTTTGTTCAAGTTTTCACAAATGCTCTTGTTGTGCTTCCCCAACTCTCTATCACCCCCCTTAGAAACAGAATATTTCAAAAAGCTGGAAACTGCAGTGACAAGAATCCCTTATCTCAGTTCAGTCCATAGCAGGAGTGTGCTAAAGTGATGGATGAGAACTTGCTGTCTGCATTTCCTCTTGTAGCACTCACAGCATTTCCTATCAGAACTGAAACACAAGCAGCTGTTATTTTGATTGAAACAGGACTGAATTTCAGACATTCCTAAGAACACTTTGTTTAAAGTACCTATGTATTTATATACTCACACCTTCTAAGCCTCTTCAGTGTATTTAGGACAACAGAGTTAATTATGTGATCCCCTGGCAATTTTTTCTTAAAGCATATACTTTGAAAAATTTTGTTTGTTTGTGTTTTAAATGCAATTTTGGTTTTACTTGCTGAAACCTGAAGAAAAAGACTGTGTTGCCTATCACAGTGACCAGATTTTCTCCTCCCTCTTCTCTGTAGCTGTCAGGTATCAGAAGACTGCCAGACAGCTGATTTTCCATGTAGCCCAGACAACTTACTTCCACAGTTCAGAGCTCTTCCCACTGATGAATCAATTAGAACCTTTCTTTGCAAACCAACTATCTACTATCCATAAGAGGAAATGGCCTCAAGTTGCATTAGGAGAGGTTTAAATTGGATATTAGAAAAAATTTCTTCACTGAAAGGGTTGTCAAGCATTGGAAGAGGCTGCCCAGGGAGATGAGATGGTTGAGTCACCTTCCCTGCAGGTACTTAAAAGACATGGAGTCAAAATAATCTATAGTAATGAAGTCCTGCAACTCAAATGTTCATCTATGGTTCACTTACCTTTTTTTGAAGACAAAATAAATGTTTTAACATTTTGTTGTTGTTGTTGCTGTTATTACTATACTATTCCTATTTCATAAAAATGGGGAAAATAATTTTATTCAACTTGAATTGAATTCAATCTGACTTTTGACCAACACACCAGCCTCTTAACCTATTGCAGCCTCACTGGCTACACACACACAGGCTTTTCCAATTGGAATGGAAAGCTTGGGAGAAGGGCACAATGTAAATTACCTGAATGGAAGCCTCCAAAAGAATTCTCAGAGTATGCAATTGCTTTAACAAAGAAAAACTGGTTTTAAGTGCCTCAGAATGAGTGAAGCTGTGAACATCTCCTATCATTAGCTGTATCCTACAGGTCTCCCTGTAAAACCTAAAACACTGAAAAATCTCCATGGTAATATTTGCTCTCTTATGTAAAGGGAATCATGTAAGCCAGAATTGCTTGTGATGGAACTCCAAAAATTTAGGCATTCAGGAGTCTAATATTTCATTAGACAATAGCAAAAATCAGATCACTGTCCTAATGGTAATTTACATGGGGCTGAATTAACTCTCATATAACTTGAAATGTCTGTATGTATTCACTGAACCTAACTGCTTACGCAAACACTGCTTTTTATACAAGGTTCTGCTCCATATAATGCTATAGACCTGCAGATAAACCTGTTAAAAGGACTAAGCTAAAACTCCATAAAACTACACTGTTAGCATTTCTTAATTTTCAAGTGCTTAACTTTGAAGCAATACTTTTTAGAAGACGGTATGCTACACAAAACAGCTCTCACAGTATGGCCCAGCCTGTGCTCTTGTCCTGGTTTGGGCCAGGATAAAGGTGACTTTTTGTCTTGTACTTTTGCTGTCAGCTAAGTCTCTTGTAAGTAGTTGCACTTGCTGAAATTAACAGCAAGTTTCTCAGTGTGTGCTTCTAGGACTGATAACACTTGATATTTATAGTTAGTGCTAGAGACTGGTGTGCAGAGCCAAGGACACTGCTCAGATTTGAGGAAAACTTTTACCCTCCAGAAGGAATAAAGAGGTCCCACCTGTAGCCCTTCTTTGGGGAGGAACAGACAAGATAGATGCCAGAATTGACCAAACAGAGTATTCCATCCCATACACCTCATACTCAGTATAAATTTCAGGCATCACGAGGACCAAGCCATGCTTCCAGCTGCCTGCCCTTCCTGCCTTTCCTGCTTCCCTTCCTTCACCCATTTGGTTTCCCTCAGCATCCTGGGAGGATTCCATCCATTCCTCTGCCTGTGGTCCTGATCCAGCCAGCCTGGATCCCTGTGTTCCTGCCTCCAGCTCCCAACTGCTGCTGACCCCAGGATTCCAGCCTGGACTTTCCCAGGGCTGCCCTGCAGCCTCGGTGGTGATGTGAGAGTTATTGGGGGACAGGGGGGGAAGGAATGTGGGATCAATTTTCCTGTATATTTGTATATATTTAGTAATTTTTCCTATTTATCATTATTGTTTCATTAAAGTTGTGTAGTTTAGTTTCCAATCCATAAGTCTCTCTCCCTTATTCTCTCTCCTTTCTTTATCAGGGAGGAGAGAGAGATTAATAGAGAGCGTCTGTCACTCGGTTTAATTGTCGGGCCAGTGTTAAACCGTGACAGCTCTGTTCCACTTTTCTTGGCTGGTCCATTAGAACACTAAGATATATTCATATTCCCAGTAAATAATTTATTTATTAATATTCTCACAAAACACTTCACCTCCTAAAAAGAAACTGTACCTGCTCTGAGGATCTTATTAGAGAAGATAAAAGAAAGAAATATAATCAAGGAATGGTGATGACAAACAGGGGTGTGAGGTCCCCAGAACTTCATTCTCTACTCTTCCCACAAGCAAGGAGATAAGAGGACAACCAGGGAGGGAAAGTGTGGGACTGGAAAGTCATTCATCATTGTAACACTTCACCATAGACTGAATAGAGATAAAAGATACTGTACAAGCCATAGTTTGCAGTACAGCAGCCTTTCTGCTAACTTGTCATATTCTGCTTCCACATAAAATTATTACTTTCAGGGAACAACCTACATATTTCCCAAGTTAATTTTACCATTGAGTGAAGATATTCTCAAATTACACCCCAAGAATATTAATACCTAAGCTGCCTTACTCTACAGAAAATGTTTCCAGTGTAGAAGCTGTTTTAAGAAAGCTTTAGCTCACTCATTGAGCAATTCCTTGAATTACTTTGCACAAAAGAAATACATTTTTAATAAAAAGAACATATCAAGGGGTTTGAGCTGCCTATCCACAGCTGTTAAAAAAACAAAGCAACACCCACCTTTCCATCAATTTCAAACTCTAAATGCTTTGTGTTGGAAAGGAAATTGGATTTGAAGGGAAACAAGTTGAAAGCAAGTTAATTCTGTGTTAAGTGTCAGTTACTGCAGTTCAAGCAGTCATGGGATTTTTCTCCTGCTAAATGTGGAACCATTTGTCATTGTTGGATAGCTATCATGAATGAAAAATGGAACAATATTAACCATATGTCTTTTTTGGTGTGAGTTTGTAATACACCAATGCAAAAAAGTCTCCCAGGAAGTGCAGTGGGACATGACACAACTTTCAAGTTGTGCTTGAAGTAATCAGCAGTAAGTCCAGTTACTGATGAAGTTCTAGAGTAGCTAAAAACAGAACAGAATTTAAGGCATAAGAATCATTTAAACAGTCTGAATCAAAATACATTTAATAATTCACCAAGTATTTCTCATGACATTAGGATTCCCTTCAAAAGCCTCTAACTCAAATTTTTGAGTAAGAAAAAAAATCTACATGGAGAACTTGGTTTCATTTTTTACTCATATCATGAGTTCTCATACTTTACTTTTTGATAAAGACAGAGTATAAATACAAAATGAAAAAAAAACTTCAATACAAGAGCTTTCTGAACACCATTATATTGAAAACAGACCATCTGGGAAATGTCTTTACTTTGCTGTTCAAGATGTGATTACTTATTAATTCTAGCTACCTAGGAAAAGTTAGAAAACAAAATTACAGATAAATTTAATTTTTTTAAACCAGTTCCACACATCTGTGCTCTTAATTTTTATGTTCTTGGCAAGTTAATCATATCACGTTATTATAACATAACAATATCTAATTTTAAAAGTGACCTTCCTATTCAGAAATATACAGAAAGAACAGTGCATTCTATATGATCAGTTATATAAAATAAAAATGGCTTGTTTTCAATCCAAACACTTCTGCCACACATTAGAAACCTCTTTCAAATCGAAATGTCACCAATTATTTTCTGATGCATTTTTCTGAGTTCTCAAAGAAAACCTGTCTATAGTAAAAAAAAAAAAAATCTGCAAAACCACTCAAAAATGTAATAATTTCAGAATACTGATTGCACCATTTCCTTGGCAAGCAATGTAAGCAACTAAATAACACTCAGATTCCTCCAGTATCTTGTAATTTCCTAGAATTCCTTCACCAGGTCTATAAGAAATTCTAACTTTGTTCAGCAACTGAAAATGTTGCTTCTTTTCCTCTCCTCCCTCCCCCAACATACCAATAACTTCTCACATATGTGGAATTCTGCCCCAGAACTAGGGATATTTTAAAACACATGTTTTAAAACATCACATGAGTCTGAGGACAACTTTTTTCTCGATTTTTTCCTGACACTCAGGCCAAAATGCTTTCTCAATGGAACATTGTTTACAATAAGCAGGTACAACTTTGGATCTAATGAAAATAAAAAAACTGGTTTTACCTACAGATGGACTCTGACTTGCTGGTTTCTAAGGTAGAAATCTATATCCATATAAAAAACTACACTACTTGGTTTCACACAAATACCAACATGGTACAATTGCTTTCCATTTTTCCTCTTGTTAGCTGTTCTCCAGCATTATGTTCTCCTGAAGTTCTTCCAGCAGTTACAGAAGAATTTAGAGTATGCAGACAGCAAGGTTCAGAGTAAAATACTTAATGCCATTAAGTAGATACAGCATAAAATTTTGCTTAACAATAAAAAACCCTCAACTGCTTCAAATCTCATTGCAGCACAGCCAGCAAACTGTGCACAGGGAGCATCATGAGGATGCTTTTCTTGGTCAGTCTACACACACAGCTTTTTACTCTGACACCTATACTTCCCATCTTTCTACACCATATAAGATGAGACAAGTCCTAGAGCACCACCGATAGCTATCACTATTTAAAAGTTATTCAACATTTATCATAATAAATACTGTAGATATTATCCAAATGAAGCTAGATAACATTAAAGCTTCATAGATGCTTGTCCTGGATAAAGGTGATTTTCTGTCTTGTACTTTTGCTTTCAGCTAAGTCTCTTGTAAGCAGCTGCACTTGCTGAAATTAACAGCAAGTTTCTCAGTCAGTGTCTGCTTCTAGAACTGATAACACTTGATGTTTATAGTTACAGACAGAGACTGGTGTGCAGAGCCAAGGACACTGCTCAGCTCTGAGGAAAACTTTTACCCTCCAGAAGGAATAAAGAGGTCCCACCTGCAGCCCTTCTTTGGGGAGGAACGGACAAGATAGATGCCAGCCCATATCTCTGTGTTCCTGCCTCTAGATCCCAACTGCTGCTGACCCCAGGATTCCAGCCTGGACTTTCCCAGGGCTGCCCTGCAGCCTCGGTGGTGACGTGAGAGTTACTGGGAGAGAAGGGGGGAAGGAATGTGGGATCAATTTTCCTGTATATTTGTATATATTAATTTTTCCTATTTATCGTTATTGTTTCATTAAAGTTGTGTAGTTTAGTTTCCAACCTGTAAGTCTCTCTCCCTTATTCTCTCTCCTTTCTTTATCAAAGAGGAGAGAAAGAGATTAATAGAGAGCGTCTGTCACTCGGTTTAATTGCTGGGCCAGTGTTAAACTGTGACAATGCTTTAGCCATAGTACCCTGACTGCTTTTAAAAAAGCCAGAGCCCTAATTTTGTTAGTCCTAACTACACATCCATTTGTTCTGAGGAGCTCCCTGCCCTTTCTGCAGAGGTACAAATTTCAGGAAAAAGGAAACTAAGAATCATCTGCATCCTCTACTCACATCTGCACTCCAAATTGACTACTTGTAAAATTTTTTTAATAAGAATCACACTGAGTAAAATAAACTGATCCAATGACTTGGTTAGTTCTGAGAAAAAGAGAGCAGCCTGAGAGTTCCAGTCAGCTGAATACAATACTTAAAAAAAGGAAAGACAAGAGCAATGCTCACATAGCCAAAAACAAGGTACAGCACAGATCTAGCTGCTCACAGACCCTTCCTCTGCCTATTTTAGCATCTGGTTTACCAACAGTCTGGAAGTTTACAGTGAGGCAGCCTTTCAAGTTTCAACTTTCAAGTTCTGGTCACATAGTTTTTGTTCCTTAAACACAGCATTTTTGCAAAGAGATTAAAACAACCACTTCTGTTTCCCAATAGTCTTAGGAACATGTAAATCTGTTCTAAGACTACAAGAAACAAATTGACATAACACAGGAATTGAACAAGCAGGGTAAAATTATGTTACTACCTTTAGCTCTTCAGAGACAGGAATATCTATTTAAATCTCTTTACTAAAAAATGGGTGGAGCTCCTGGATAGAACAGAGTTCAATTAAAGATAACAGTGTTGTCATAGGGAAATCTAAACACCATCTAGTCTGCCAGTGAGAAGACAAAGACACTGCAATAATTGTAATGATAGCCCCAGTCCTTTATTTTCAGATTGCTTCTTTTTCCTTTGAGACTTGGGAATAATGGATTAATTAGAATAAAACATTATCTTTCCCCCTCATACTCCATCTCTGCTGCTTTCTTGGGTATCTACTTGGACCTGCATGGTGAAACAGCAGCAATTTATACTCTCTATAAACCCAAAGCTCTACACATCTCTACATAAAATTCCTCTGAAGTGACTGTAACAACCTTAACAACAGCAATTCCATTTGTTTAACAGCCCCTGGGAGTCACCAAACCTATCTTCAAAGTTCACTGATTACATAACCAGTAATTAAACCCACCTTGTAACCACCATGGTTAAAATGTTTATCTAAGACAACAGCAAGGTGGAATGGTGAAGTGAATCTGAAAATTTCCTCTACTGCTCTCAAATTGAGAAAATCCAAACCTTTTTTATGGCAAGGAGCATACATGCTGCAGAAATCCCAGGAAGTTGGTCAGTTTTGGTACATCATAGTGCCACATATTCTGTCTCACATATTCTGTGCCACATATTCTCATGTCAGCACTGCCTCCTCCTTCCTCTGCCTACCACTTCCCTTGCACATAAGTCAGAAAATTTTAGTAGAATTTTTTAAAAGTCCTTTTTAAAGGCAACATAGCATGTCAAAAACTGCAATTTAATAAATTGACAATTATGTGCAAGAGCAAGTTCCTATATTGACTCCTAGAACTTCACTTTTCTCCTCTTCACAGCACTTGGACTGGGGACTAAGCCACAGAAATAAACAAACTTCTCTTCATGCATTTAAAAAAGATTGGAGATTTCCTGCTTGCATTAAAGCAGCATTAAATTTATTCTGTCCCTGCAAGAGTAATATTACTAGAACACCTACAAAGTAGTCATTTTGTACCTTACTCAAAATCTTTATCAGAGATGCAATGGATTTAAAAGACAGATCTAAAGAAATTACAGAGATTTAAGAAGGATCTTTCATTTCTTCATTATAAAAAGAAAAAAAAAAGGCATCAATTCATGCAAGTATTTTTAAACCAAGAGATTATCCACTATAACCACTATATTCTTTTTCAACTACCACCAAAAATTACTTTAAAAGGAAAAAATCACCTCAAAAATACCACCCTAAACAAGAGGTTTCCATTAGCATACCATTTTATTCAAACTGTGCTAATTCAAGAATGAGAATATCCTCATTAATTTCAGCTGGTCAGGATATTTTTAAGAGCAGCTACTTCAATACACAGGTAATGTGATTAATATTTTGAACAGTGTCAGGCATTTTTACAGCACTCCTCACCTGTTACAATCTGTTGAACTCTGTGATACAGGTAGCAAATTCCAGGCTGTGATACAGGTAGCAAATGCCAATTGTTGGCAGAAGTATCAGCAGTAGTGATTAACATATCTCAGAAGGGTTAGTTTCTATAATCCAGAAATAAGAAGTGCTGAATTAGACTGGAAATAGCATCAATCTAATTTTGAACTCTTAAATCCATAGTTTTTATTTTGCTTTGTGACAGAATACAAACTCTGACAGACTTTTTATTGCTAGAGATCGGAACTTCAAAAGTTAAAAACCCATCAGGCAAACAAAGCTGGGTTTGAAAAAGTGTTTTGAGTGATTCCAGTGGTATGCTCTGGACTTACACCACATGTGAGACAAACAAAGTAGTGGAGTTTTTCATTTATTTGGGTTTTTCTGTCTTTTTAAGGTATGCAATCCAAATCCATCAGTTGCCTGATGAAAGGATAACCAGGGGAAGAACCTTCACAAAACAAGGGTTTGGGCAGCTTTGCCAGAGTAAGAAATTTTCTTTTCTTATCTGCAGTTACAGATTCTGCAGCACCAAGCCTCCTCATCTTGTGCCAATAAAACTGTTTCTAAGGCTGAATAGAGAATCAAATCAGAGGTCTGCATAAAATAAAAAACAAAAGGGACTATTCATATCCACATGGATATTAATGTGGAATAACATATTCAGTCATTGCCAGATCTGCACAAAGCAGGTGTCTCACTATACCTGTAAAACATTGCACTGTACACTGCAGGAGCACAGAAGCAAGAATGGGAACTCAAAGTCAGAACTGCTTTGTGACAAAATGGCATCTTTTCAACCTACCCTTCCCTTGCCAGGGCTGTCTTGTGATGAACTGTTCACGAAGGAATGTAGAGGTTTTATACTGAATTCTTCTTAAATTTGAATAGAAAGAAGAGAAACAAATGACCAGTGTTAGGAACCTCTATGAGTCTGCAGAGAATTACACTCAATGGCAGCTCTTCACTAGGATTAAAATTCACCTCTAAAATTGAAAACTTGCATGATCAGTTGTCACAGAAGAGTTTCCTTGTCCAATAGACAACTTGTAAGCTTTTGAAAGTGAAGAGAGACAGACATTTAGCACAGCCAGATAGCAATTACTGTACCACAACAAAGCTTTTTGGGCTGATCCAAGACTGGAAATGGAAAGCACAACACAAAGCATGATTAATGAAAGGATGAACAAAGGACACTCAGCTACTAATTTCAAGCTACTAGGCAGCCAACTACACAATTATGCTTTTTACAACAACTGTGAGAGAGAAAAAATTTTCTAGCAAAATATTATGTCCAGAACTTTCCTGATGTCTCAGTTGTCATCTCAACAGTAATCAGACTTTTTTTTTTTTAAATGTGTGATCTAAAGACATCTGCTTGTTTCACAGCAGCAGCAAGGCAGGATAGTTTGCAGAAGGAAACATGGCAAGCTGGTACAAAGCAAGTTATATTTTAAACACAATTTTCTGCTAATTCTATTCCTCCACATCACAACATTTCTGATAGAGCACAAAAGTAATGCCAGCTAGAGGATGTTATTATTCAAAAGCAGAAATTCTCATTTTTACAAGATGAGAGAGCTGTGCATCATATAACGAACCTAAAGTATTAAATCCCTTTGAGAAAGTCTAGTGCCACCTCCTAATGACTTCCTAAGGCTACCTGGGACTGAACACGTTAGGTTGATAGCAAATGCATTGCATAAATTGTGATCTGTGAAGGGATGTTTTATTCCAAAATAAATCAGTGCTACACTGGGATGAGTTTTGGTTGCACACAACAAAAAAAGTTGTAACAGCCACCATCTGTTCATGCAAGGTGTGAAGGCAGATAAAAGGAGTGAGCAGCAGCAGGGATTTGCTGAGCAGCCAGTGGAGAAAGTCAAAGGTTACCTGGATTTAGTAAGAAGACAACTGGGTCAACACCAATAGAGGAAAAACATGGTATGTCCATCACAGATCACACTAAAAACCAGAGATAAAACAAGATTATTTACCTTATTTTGTCACTTAAATTCTCATGCCAGGATGAGGAAATGGGGAAGGAGTGTGCTCATCTCTGCAGAAGCATTCAAGATGAAAAGAAGTAAATTAAGTACTTCCAAAAACAAAATTGGTGACCAGGGATGGAACGAGGAACACAGATTAGCAAAGAGTTGTCCCAAAAGACACAAATGGAAAGGGGTCCAATTCCTCTTATGTCTCACCTGGGCTCCCAGCCTTGCAAAATTCTTTGAGCTCTTTTTCTAAGGACAATAGTCTGCAAACAAAGTTAAACACAACTTTGTTTTCTTACTCTATTTTTTTAGCAGGCCACAGCAGCTATCTCATAGATACAGAAATTATGCCCAATATTAATAGAATTAATATAGGCAGAGGGAAATTCAGAGAAATTATAGATGACAGAGTGCTCAAGCAAACATAAGCTGTTTCTAAACACAAAGATTTAAAAATCATATATAGCATTTGTATCTGTAAAGACAAAAAATCTGACATAAAAGAGAACTGTCATCTCTATCATAGCTCTTCAGACCCTCCAGAAGGAGCAGTTTTCTTGATGGATCTGGAAATAAACCCCCTCTGCATTGGAACAAGTGTGCATGAATACACTTTCTGATTCTGTAGTTTACAGTCAGCAGCTCCCAGAGTTTGTAGGTCTCTTGTAAGGCAATACTGAATTTCATGGCACTAAGACCCTTACTGGAATTTAAAAGCCAAAATAGTTTAATAAAAATATATTTTAACCTTCTACAGGACTTAAGAAGATTTAGCAGACCAAAGAAAATGTAATTTGGCATAACCACATTACTTAAACTAACAAACAAGCTACAATGCTATTTAAGTATCATCAGTAATTTCTGATTTATGCCTCTATTTTTCTACATTTTTTTCTGAATGACATTGTTATACACATTACAAATCATAAAATCAGGACACACTCCTGAAGAGCACCACAAATACAGCTAAAGCAGTTAACAAATCACCTAGAAAACAAGCAGTGAAACTCAAATGTCAAATCATCAGCTTCTGTCCATTCATCCCAAGTGTACATTCAACCCAAAATGAGGAGGCGACAGATTACAGACCCCAGGAGTGCACAGCAAATCACTTAAATTATTTTTTTATTCTATTTTTCTTAAAGACAGAAATGGGTATTAATATGTCTTAATCACCAGAAATAAACAGTATCCTCTTATGGGAACAGTCCTCTATAACACATAAACTGGAAGGGAAGGAATGAAGATTCCACCTGCCAGAATCTGGAGAACCAGATACTAATCTCACCATTACTTGAAATAATCTCAAATGATGTTTGCCTGAATCCTAGTATTTCTTGCTCATGGCCAGAGTCCAGAGCCAATGTGTTTGACAAGAAATCATTTACTTGGTAGGTATTACTCAAACTAGATGATCTAATCATAACCTCTTCTTAAACATAAGTCAGTGAAAAAGATCTGAGAACTTTTATTAATAATATTTTGATTGAATATTGAAACAAGAAGTTAAAACTGAATTCTTTTCCTTCTTCAAACTCCCTGATTTTATGCACAAGCAGAATATTAAGAGGTGATGTTTAATAAGAAAAAAGCAGCCAAAGAATTTATGGAAATTTAGGTCTGTTCAAGTAACATGTTGGATAAATGAAATTATTTTTCTTTCATTATTAAACATAGAAAGGTACAAAGTAGGAGTGCAGAGGACAGATTAAAACTCAAGCAAATACCTAGCTACAGTTTCCCAAACTGTTCCTGCAGGAGGTGAGAAAAGGAGACTTAATTTGTGGAGTAACAAGGCAACCAGGCGTCGTAATAGAGACTTGCGAGCGGTGCTCTAAGTCTATAGCTCACAGAGTGGAACTAGCCTAGATCGGTCCTGGGGCTCAAAGAACTACCGGCCTCTCTCTTGCCTAGCCCAAGAGTGAGCTGCCCTGTGGCTGTGAGCCTCATCTTTTATGGGCCCCCTGGTCCTGCTCATGCTCAGTAGGGGGCCTGCCCTAACCAGGCACAGGTGGACTTGATACAAGCTCACTTGCTCCTTGGCAATTAGAGGCACCTGGTTGCCTTGTTACTCTACATTAATTGAAATTAAACAGCCAGAATATATCTGCAAATATTCACCAAGTTTATTTCATTACTTAAGTTAGGACATTTTGGCTGCTGAGAAAACATATTTTGGTCTTAATCAGCAGAAGTGTATGTCTATGTCTATTATAGAATGTAAAAAGAGCACTAGGTTTAAGGTGTATCACATTTTGTTGAATTTTTGTGCTGTTCCCCTTCTCCAAATTTCGAGTTATCAAGCATTTAGGAATTAAAGGTCAACACTGCATTGATTGTATCTAAAGGTCATATTAAAGTTGTTGGTTTTTTTCTGTGGACACTAGCCAGACAGAAAGCCCTTCCTCAAATTGTATTTTCAGTTTTTTCTTCAACATTTACCAAGGCTAGAATTTCCATGAAGAAATTCCACTGTCACTTAGAGCTCAACTAGCATAACTTCATACAGTTCTACTCCAGGTTTTTGCCCACAATTTACATTAGATCAAAAAATAAAATTCTCTCTGCATGTGTTTGCATGCATTAAAAAAACACCAAAGCACCACTCAGCATACTGACAATGAAAATGATTAAATATCTGTTGATTCTACTGCATCTGTATATAGCAGAACTCTGCTTATTGTGAAATATGTCTCTTCAGTCACCCCTGGCTAATTAAATTTAGGGTTTGATGGTCCCATTTACCTTGGCAGTACCAATCTCATACTTGAGCATATACATTAACACTTATTAACTTTAGCATAGACAGTAATTCTATTTTCATTTATAAGCACTACATATCCCTTCACAGTTTCACATCAAATAGAAAAAACAACTAAAAAACTATGAGTCAAGTAATAAGTTTGACAAAATCCTCTCAGCTACTGATGCTACAGAATTGACTGTTCATGAGTGAAAGAGTATTTGTTTCAATGTACTACTAAAAATTAAGTTTAATTCTGCATTGCTGGTGGAACTTTTAGGGGACTGGTTGCTAATGAGCCCAAACTTTTACTAAATTGACTTTTTGTGTGTGCATGTGTATTTGCACAGACAAGGTGGACCATCATAGAATCACAGAATCATAGAATCAGCTGGGTTGGAAGGGACCTCAGAGATCATCAAGTCCAACCCTTGATCCACTACCGCTGCAGTTCCCAGCCCATGGCACTGAGTGCCACATCCAGTCTCTTTTTAAATATCTCCAGACACGGAGAATCCACTACTTCCCTGGGCAGCCCATTCCAATGCCTGATCACCCTCTCCGTAAAGAAATTCTTTCTAATATCCAACCTAAACCTCCCCTGGCACAACTTGAGACCCTGCCCTCTTGTCTTGCTGAGAGTTGCCTGGGAAAAAGACCAACCCCCCCTGGCTCCAACCTCCTTTCAGGGAGTTGTAGAGAGTGATGAGGTCTCCCCTGAGCCTCCTCCAGGCTGAACACCCCCAGCTCCCTCAGCCTCTCCTCATAGGATCTGTGCTGGAGTCCCTTCACCAGCCTGGTTGCCTCCTCTGGACCTGCTCCAGGACCTCAATCTCCTTCCTGAACTGAGGGGCCCAGAACTGGACACAGTACTTGAGGTATGGCCTCACCAGGGCTGAGTACAGGGGCAGAATCACTTCTTGGACCTGTTGGCCACACTGTTCCTGATCCAGGCCAGGATGCCATTGGCCTTCTTGGCCACCTGGGCACACTGCTGGCTCATGTTCAGCTTCCTGTCAATCCAGACTCCCAGGTCCCTTTCTGCCTGGCTGCTCTCAGCCACTCTGTGCCCAGCCTGGAGCTCCCCATGGGGTTGTTGTGGCCAAAGTGCAGGACCCGGCACTTGGCCGTGTTGAACCTCATCCCGTTGGAATCAGCCCAACTCTCCAGTCTGTCCAGGTCCCTCTGCAGAGCCCTCCTGCCTTCCAGATGATCCACACTCCCCCCCGGCTTAGTGTCATCTGTGTATTTGCTGATGATGGACTCAATCCCCTCATCTAAATCACCTATAAAGATATTAAACATGTGAGAAACCATGTGAGAAAGCAGGCAGACACTACCAGAGACAGAAGCAAGAAGTAATACCAGCCAGCCTGGCAACAGAGGTATCAACATTCCTGTTGCGTGGGAAAAAAAAAATCAAATTAGTCTGCTGAAGGGGAAGAGTGAGTTAACAACGCTGTGGGAGCTCGGGAGGTACTGTTAGGGAAATAACAAGTGCAAAACACAGGTTCTAAAGAACCTGCATTTGAATTATTCTTGGGTTTCCATAGCACATGGCACCATTACAGGCATAAACATGAACACATACAGACAATGTGCTTGGCACATGTAAGGTTCTCTAAGATTTAGACTACAAGCCTACATCACAGAAAAATTAAGATTTAATTCTTTCTACATTTTCTTATAAAATTTCCTAAATGAGAGACTGGTAAGGGTGTTGCTTAGATTGCTAAATATAGATGGGTAGCTCCAAAAGCTTGGAAAATTTTTAGTTTATAGATCACAGGCCTTTACCCAAAGTGATCGTAACATGCTTGGTTTCTACTCCAAGTAACTCCAGAGCAGCAAGAAAACTTCATACATTTTTTCCTAAGCTAGAAGCTACCATCAGGAGGCACAGAGCTTCTCAGCAATACAAACAACCCTTACTCTCAGAGGGAGACATTTCTTGGGCAGAAAATACCAAAACCACATCTATGTTTCTATAAACATATTTTAAATCCTTAACTTTAATCACTTTGCAGCCCTTTTCTCTTTAGGCTGTACATTTCCAGGAGCTGTTCTTTCTAAACATGAAAACATTTTTCTTTGTCTCTCTGCTGAGAGGAGCCTGTTTCACATTCCATTCTGGAATGTTAGTCTTTTCATTTAAACTATGGGCTTAATTTCTAAGCCTTCTGCATTAATAGCTAAACTAGTAATCCAGCCTTTGAACACCCAAGTTGTGTACTCATTTGAAAAATGCTGGAGCACCACAAAGATGCCTCCTCTCCAAACCCCAGCTCACCCACTGACTTACCAAAGCAGGGCTGTGCTGCTATGCTAAATGCATTGGCACTGGCCTCTAAGGGGGGGAAAAATAATAATTATTGCAGTACTTTTATTCTTAAACTGTAGCTTGAATTCAGTTCACCAACATCAAAATTTTTGTGACAATTTCTGAGTTACTTACTGTCTTAAAAAAACCCATTACTTAGGAAAACTCAACTCAGAATTAAATTAGGAAGAGAAATCACGGGACTGGTCAGGAAAAGATTCACACAGCAGAGCAGAGAGGTTTTTAATCAGCTTGAATTCCCACTCATGAAAAAGAGAAAAGTTCCTGACTGGATTAACTCCTGCAAGGAGAGTAGATCACGCCAAGCTGTTTGTGTGAATTTACTTTATGTAGAATTAAAACTTGTAATATATGTTAATGAATTTGTATTCATAACCAGTAGAATTCAGGGTTAAACTGAGAAAGAAGTGAACAAAGCAGCTGAGACATGTCAAGACCCTAACGGGATTAACTTCTGTCTCGGAGATAATTAGAAGTGTAAGTCTTGGCACTGCCAAGGCTAGCTAGGCACTGGGGGAGTGCAAACACCTGCATGGAAGACAGGATGAGGCTGCCATAACCAGCAGATATGGGGAAGATTATTGCAAGGGTCCAATTATGCTCTATAACAAGAGGATGAAGTCATCGAAAGCAAGAAAGGTAAAAAGTTCAACCCTGAGGAAGACTTCGTTACTTCATCTGAAGACCCCAAAGACCCCGAGACATATCCCCAAAAAGACAACTCCGCCCAGACTCCGCCTGTTATGAATATTATGATTACATGTTACTATCTTATGAATATGTATGTAAGGATGATGTAACTTCCCCTTTTAATGTATAAATATCCTAACCCTTTCCCTTAACCCTTGGAACTCTTTGTCCAGCGCGAGCTGGGAGTTCCTCGGATCTGAAAATAAATTCCTTTGCTGTTTAAAGGCTCAAAACTTTGTCTCTAAACAGTTGTGCTTGGCCTTTTTCAGCTTCACTCAAGATGTGAAATTTCCACCACTACCTGCCACTGCTGTTTTCAGCAACTTCTATATCTTTATTTTCAGTAATTAATTTGTTGCCAGAGTGTTTCAACACTAAGTATTCATCTTGGAAAGTAACTTAAACCTTCAGAATGCAATAAGAAAGGATCAAGGATAGAAAGAGACTAATCCTATTTCGTGCATGTACTTTGAAAATTTATTACAGAGATCCATTAGAATATAAAGAAACTTAAAAACTAATTTTTCCAGCATGCTGGTGGGCTCTGACAAAGTCCAAAGACACCCAACAGTTATCAGAAGCCCCCTGCTGGTTCTCATCTTTCTTGTAAATGTCTGATGAAAAGACATTGCTCTTTCATGTAATGTCTACTTTTGGTTTTGCTTGCTGGTTGTATGTTTGTTCTGCCTGTTGTTTTGATTGTTTGTTTAAATACACTGTCAGGCTTCAATTGCTCCCTAAATATTATTAAATCAAGCTTGTTTTCTGTAACAAAAATTGTTCCCTAGCCTTCATAGTAGATGGCAGTGGGGTACTTCAAAAAGAACTCTCATTAAAATCTCTCAAGCATCATCAATATGTTAGACACTATTTGCCAGATACTATCTGTTGTTCATTTTATTTTAACACAACAGTGAAAAAAAAAATTATATTGAAAGGCCTCATTCAGGAAGACAGCCTATCTAACTTATAGATCAAAATATTTATCCTAAACACACAGCATTTTTTTTTGTTTTTTTCAAGTTTGAAGAGAGACATCTGTAACATATCTGAAGCTCCATGTCAAATTATCTTACAAACTATTACATAACAGGCAGCACAACATCCTGTTATGAACAGCCGAATTTCCTACTATGACATTTTTTCCATGATGTGGGTATTATATTTTAAAATCATAACCTTTTGTCTTCTTCCTTTATTTTAAATAAGCTTTTACAGAAGCAGAGTAATACCTGAAATACAAATTAGAGAGCCTGATTCAGTAACAGTTCCTCAAAAAGAGAGGTGCACAAATACGCTTTGGTGCATGTTCAAAAACAGTCTAAAGTCACACAATTTTTTTTTTCTTCTTAAAATAGAAAATGGACACATGCTGCATTTCACTGGGTAAGATGAGTAAACATCATGGAGTGAAACAGCACATAGATCACAAACACAATGGTAAGTAGGCAATACAATTCTCTTTAAGAAGCAGTAACATTTATAAGAAGTAGCTGCTTCTCTGAAAATCAAGTTGCCTTCCCTAGTTAGATCCTCTGTTAAGCTGAGTTCAAAGCTTAGAGGAAGGAGTGGCACTGGATATGCTTTTCCTCATGCATCCATTAAATGAAAACAAACCTCTGTTCTGAACAGGGTTTGGAATTTGACTTCACAACTGTAGGTGAAAGTCAATAGCAACTTAATTTTGTGTACTGCTGGTGAGAAGAACAAGTTCTCAGAACACCTCCAAAATTGCAGGAAATATTTGTCTGTGCCATTTTATCAACATATTTTTAAAGTGAAAGTAATGGGACTGATTTATTCCTTGAGTTTGGAAGCTTATTATCTTACAGTAAAAGATTATCATTCTAATTTATCATTTCCCATCCCATACAGACTATAGCAAAGTCCTACTTGAATTAGATTGAAATATAAGCATGAAAATAAGAGTGCAAGTGACTGCATACAAACTGTCAATTAATATGGTTAAAAAAGCAAAGAACAAAAAATGTATGAATCTGTCTGAAACAGTAAATTTCTCAACATGTAGACTAGAAAAATCTGATTATCCTGGGTTTTTTAAAAATCAATCTGATTGATCAAATTATCCAGTTGCTGTAGCTGTAGACCTTTCTCCTTTTGTCATTGCTGATAGCAAAGGAAAGATTACACAAAACATCATGACAGCAAACCAGAGTAAGAATGGAAGTCTTTCACAGTTGTCTGCTATTTCATACTAAAAACCAACAACCTGAATGAAGACCATCAAGGTTGGGAAAAAAGGACTTTGCTAGTAGTTACAGGCTGTCCTGTAACATATGGGGCATATATTATGCATAGGCAACAGCCATATGGGAATTCCTGTCCCATATGACTAAACTATTTCCTTATTCTAAATTTAAAACATGCAACTATGTCAAATAAGTATAGCTTATACAGATAAAAAACCAACAAGGCTACACAAAGAATTTACCTCTGCTCTACAGAATAAAGGAATGCACAGGGTCTTATTTTGGGGGTAGTCTCATAAATCTCACTTAGCTTGTTATACCACTTGAAATCACCTTCATTACAGAAAGAGTGAAACAAGAGTAGAGGAGCTCTGTGGGAAAAAGGATGCCTAAGTTTTGAAAGCACCCCCTCTACTTCTCTGTTTTGCCCCAATTCTTGGTCATCTGGAAGTCTACAGTGCACTGGACACCCAACCATGCAGCAACTTCACAACTGCTCACAGAGCCCTGGAAGCATCCAACACCATGAATGATTCCATTAAGTTAATGGAATAACCAATATCCTTAAAATTAAGCCCATGCTTCAAGTATCCTGATGAACTAAATCTTAATCCAAAACCCATAAAATGCAACAAAAGTTTTCCATTTAATTTCAAGAAGTTTGGGCTTCCAGGTGCTTTGTATTTTAAGTGTTTTCATCAACTAGTTTTGAGTATTTTCTAACAAACCAGATGTACATTGCATCTTATTTCATGTTTATTGATTTCCCTTTTGTTTACCAAAAATTTCAGGTTGGATAATCACATTCAACGTTTATGGCAGGAATTCCCCCTGGAAATGCAGAGTTAAATCTCTGACAGGGTTTTATCTCTATAAAGAAAATTTAAAAACAAAGGAGTCCCTGAGATACAGTATCCTCATTATCTGTAAAATGGCAAACACCCAAACTCACTGTTAGCCAATTTAATATTGGACCTCTTTGTATATGATGAATTCAAGCCATTCTCCCCCAAATCGACTTCCTATATAATGAAGAAAATTACCTGTCAACTGTTTAAAGAAGATTAGAATCTGTTGCATTAAGTTTTAATAGTAATACCAACTTTTTTTCCAGCTTTTCCTGAAGACTAATGATGCTTCCCCTAAAACAAAATTTGAGACTGCCTTAACATTTTTCTTCATGTTAGTTTTAAACCCTGCCATTTGAGTTCAATAAAAATGCAAGGGACAGAAAGCTTCTTTGTTTTCACTGCTCTGCTGTCAATGGGATAACTGAAACAACAGCCTTGAATCAAACCATTTTTGAGATTCATTTTCCCACAGTTAAATACAAAGAATCTGCGACACCAGCTTGTCTTGCAAATAGAATCTCAAGTTAGATAAAAGCTCTTCACAGGAGTACCCTTTATAATCTGATTAGCCATTAATTCTCATATTTAAGATCCTGCTACACTTGATACTATCATAAAGCTTTCTAATTATAATGTCCTATGCTTTTCAATAAACACAGCCTTTTCTTCTGATGAAAGATCTACCATTACACTACCTACAGGAAACATTCAAAGATCTAGTTGTTTAATACATGTTATTAATACAAACTCTTGTGTCACAAAAGAAAAAATTGTTTTCTGATCAATCATCTCCGAGGTGTTGCCATTCAGAATAATCATTCCTTTCCAAAGGAGATACTGTGGTATTTAACATTACCCTCTTGAAATGTTCCCCATGGGGCTGGCAGCTCAGAAATGTTATCATAAACAGTATTAGTGACTCTTCTGAAATGGAGAAGATAAAGACAATCATTTGTACTCTAATCCCATAGTGCCTTTAACAAAAGCCTTTGTCTCAGTGCACAAGTATGTGGTCAAGTGCAACAAAGGTAATTATGTTCTTCCAAAGATCCCCTGTCATTTAGCTAAGTCAGCCTGATTTTCATTTCCTTTACATTTTACAGGATTGCTGTGACACAACTGATGTTTCATTCCACCTGTGTCATATTTGAATTTCTATGTTTATGCATCAATACTTGCACCACAGAGTGAAAGCCTGCTGCTAATTCTGATAATGTTAAGGTTCCTACTTCAACCTGAATAAATGAACGAGTTCAAGTGTGTTTTTCTGTGACAGACATGTGGTTCACTGCTTGGATGAAGTTCTGAATTTGAGGCTTTCTGTAGCACTTTTTCCATTGTTCCTGTCAGCATTGTGGTTACATTCATTCCTAATAATATCACAAGCCTTGATTCATTTTTTTATTTCAGTGGTTTTTTCTTATTAATCAGAAGCAACAAGAAAATCACTGAGTATATCCACTCAATACTGTTACTGACATATGCATATTTTCAGACAATTATATATAAAAGAGGTTGCAGGGTGGGTTTTTTTGAGTTCCTGGACCAGTTTTTAAACAGAATTATTTCTCACAAGTAAAATCCTATGATGAAAACAGAAAATAAAACGTGGTTGGAAGTCAACAAGTTTGAGACAGAAATCTTACTTTCTGTCTACTCTGAACTAGAGTAGTCCCAATCAGTGGTTTATATCCATCTAAAGTCACATACAATCAAATGACACTGGGGCACATCTATATGCTAAGCAGAACATCCTTCATGCCTCCTCAGTCATTCCTCTACTTGTTCTGTAAACCTGTAAAAACAGTTTCTTCATCAAGCTGCTACATTTTCCACATGAGGAACAAAGCTGAAGTCCTTACCATGTAAATTATCTAGCTCTGTGGAATGTGGCCACAAGACCAACCATAATTTAAAAAACAGATAATCTTACAAGATCCTCCCATGTGGCTTTACAATTGGTTTTTCTTTAAACTTGTGCTTCCTTAATAATTTATGACAACCTAAAAATGTCATTTCTAACTTTGTCATTCTTGTTTCTACAGTTCAGTTCATCTAATGCCTTTTCTAAAAGGTCTGTTCCTGTTCAAGATAATAGCAAAATTCTAAATGACATCACTAGACAAGGATCAGATTTGACACACTGTATGAAAAAGTGGAGGAAAGGATTCATTTAATGAGACTCTGCATGGAAAAGGAAAAATGCAGTCCATGTTTCCTTGAAATAAAAAGATAATTTGTTTCATATACTGGAAATCACAAGACTTATTCTTATTTAAATGCTTCAAGCTTCTCCTGTAATAAAAAATATTTCAATGTGTCAAACAGTTTTAAATATATCAATTGCTTCCAAATCCCAGAATTTTAGAGAACAGGGGATGGAGATGTTGGGCCTAGAGGGAGGCTGCAGGAGGGGCTTGATGTCATGCACAAAGGAAAAATTAGTTGCACCTCCCTGGAAACATGTCCATGCCATTCATTTTACAAAGGATCCAACTCAGATTGTGTGAAACATTTCAATTCTGAGAAGTAAGCAGTACAATTGTCCTACTCAGTGGCTTGAACCACTACCTTGAACACCTAATATTTCACAGACACAGCAAACAAATGTCACTTCGGCTGTGATCTTTGCTAGTCAGTATTAATTTCTGCCATCTTTAATGACTTATGATTACACCCATAGGGTTCAGAGTACAACAGCTCAAACTGAAAACACCACCTTGTGTGATGGTTGCAGTTTTTTTTCCAAGTTTAAGATTGTTGAGATTTTACATAGCACACACTAGCATAGCACTTTTAGCCTGTCTATATCTTTGATTATATTTTTCTGAAAGATTCAGGTCACTATCTCAGCAATCAGTTAAGTGCTAACATAAATCCCATTGCATTTAAGCTTTGTCTAACACAAGCATTACTTGTTGGGAGGAAAAAAAAAAAAAAGAAAAAAAAAAAAAGAAAAAAAAAAGAAAAGAAAGAAAAAAGAAAAGAAAGAAAAAAGAAAAGAAAGAAAAAAGAAAAGAAAAAAAAAGTAAAGGTATCTGTAAAGAGAATGTAAAGAATGAAAAATGAATTGTTCAGTAGCTTTATGTGGATGTGGACTTCACTGTAGCATTAGTGCTATATTTGTTAAATAAATGACACCTTGATCACTGTCAGTAGGTGTATAATAAATATAACTTTAATAGAGTCATTGATTCTAATCAGTTAGGATCTCATACTTGAATTCTCTTTCCTGTCTTCCAAAGAGGGATTGAAACCTTCAACCACTATAAGCACTGAGCCATTAAATCTATACTCTATTTGCCCCAGTAATAAAATTTCTCAGATCAGTAAATTGTCTAGATCAGTAATAAAATTCTTCTAAGCCTCCAATTTCCAGATCAGCAAACTGCCATTGCCCAGACTGGCAACAGGGGACAATTCAAGCTGCCTTCATCCTTCACACTTACAGTAACATCGAGCTTTATGATTGACAGAGAGTGGCAGGAGCATTTCGTAGCCAGACAAATTATCAGCTCAGAAGCTCATTCTCCACAGAATCCTACCATCTAATTATCAGCCTACTGGGAGATTTCTCTCAACATACAGAATTTCTTTTCCTAGCTGAAAAAAAAAAAATACAACACACAAAAAAGCTTCAGCCAAGGGGGATTTCTAAGTACAAAAGTCAGCAGTACCAGAAGAACTGTTTTCAAATTACTGAAATCCACATTCAAAGCATGTTTGCCATTGGATGTGAAAAGCAGATAATTTACTGTAACAACCTTTGAATCATTTAATACATGTATCTTTCCACCCTGCTTCTGTTATTCTTATTTGAAGCAGTAAAGAACTAGAGTATGCCTTCAAATTACCACAGCAGTGGTTACAAAATATAAGTATATATAACTATATATATAATATATAGTTATGCTGTCAGATTGGTTATAAAAATATATAATGTGAAGGTCATCTTGCATTCAGCTTTCACCTTAGTGTAAATCTGAATCCAAACTATTAATTTCAGCAGTATTTGTCTATATTTATAGCTATACTTATAACACACTAAGTCTGGGTTCACCAAGGCTTTTATTTGCTTGATCATTCAAAGAAACTGACCAATAAGACTACAGAAAACCTGTCTTATCATTACAAGAGCTACACTTTTAGCTGCACTTCATTTTTCACATCTCCAATTATCTTCCCAAAATCTATGAATCAGCAGGACAGCAGTGTAACCTAGGCCAACAAGTCGATACAATTCCTCCCAAGCAGTGTGATCTAAGGTGAAACTGCTTATGAATTTGAACTAATTCAAACTGAACTAAATCAAAATCAAAGCTAACATATAAAGAGACATTATTTAGCAATAAGCTGCTTCCAGTCACCAAGAGAAGCATACTAACAGCTTAGAACCAAACTGGTGAAAAAGGCAACATTCCTGACATCCATATTTCCACATATTTGAACCACCTTATAAACAAGATTCCTGCTTCCAGCAATGGCTGAGACTTTCAATTTGCACCTCCAAGGGTGAGTACTTAGAATCTCAACAACCAAATGAGGAATAAAGCTGAGAGTAAAGATTTTAGCTATACATGGAAGCATGCATATGCTTGGAATACATACCTAAATGTTCACTTGGAAAAAACCAATACTGGTATATATACAAAAGCCACTAAGTAACTAATGACGTCCCAGGGCACTGCCCTGACCACTCCAGATGAAACTGCAAATAGTCCCTCATTTTGGGCTGCAAGCTGTAGCTAAGTACCCATTCAATCTTTATAGCCCACATTTAACATCGCTGGGTCCCCGCACTGTTCCAAGGCACCAGTCTTAACAACAGCAGATGAGTATCTTCCGGAAACCCTCTCAAGTTTATTGTCCTACTCCTAGGAATGACTGTCCTCTTGAGAGCACCACTTGCCCCTTTCTCACCTGTTCTGCTTTATTCCAGCTGCATGCACTACTTCACATTTGACGCCATAGCTACTTATTTCATTCACAGCAGGAATTCATCCTCCAAACCAAGAGTACACTGCACTGGAGGTTCAGCAGGCTGCTGTCATCTCTCATCTCCCTAAAAATGAAACTCCATCTCAAAAAGATAGTTGTTGACCTAACTTTAACAATGGCAGAAGCATTAACAACCTGATTCAAAGAGACTGGTAAGTAAGTTTCATTATTTTATTTCTCAACATTTTATAGCTAAAGAGGATGAATTTTCAACGGCAATACTACACTGTGTTCTTTGCACAGAAGTCATAATTAACTTTGATATTTGTTGCACTCCTACCTACTTTTGAAATTATGTTTCCATAATAATAAAAAGGAAAGAAAAAACCAAAAAAACAAAAAACCCAAAAAAACTCATTTGAAAGATGCTAAACTTGGGTTAAAAAATAATCACAATCATTAATAATTCTTAATAAAACCACATAAATACTGATAACGGGGATTAAAAAAAACTGTCTTCCTTCTTAGCTTATCCCATTTCTGTGGGAAGAATGAATTAGTTCTTTCATAAACTAAGATTAACAAGTTTTAACTAACAGCTAACTAGATCTAATCAGATATTAGATTAAGCTGATAAACCATGATGGGCTGCACATGGGTTTTCATGGCTCATGAACATTGTCCTCATGGGCTCAAATCTTGATAAAAGCAAAAAGCAAGACATCAAAGTACTAAGTGCTACCATATAGCTTTAATTGTCATGGGATGAAGTTTTTAAAATGCATTTTACCATAATATTCCAAACCCCATAAACAAGCAGACTCTGCTTTGCTGAAGTGTTGGTCCTTTTTATTCACCAGAGATACTTCTGACTTTCCAACTTGCACCAATATGGCTCATACTGAAATAACTTCTCAACATTAGGCCTGAAATATGGTTATATGAATTAGTACATCTTGCATCTTATTGCTTCCTATTTCCTTGCTTTTTTCTGCATATTAAAATCTGGAAAGGATGCCAATTTTACAGACTTGTTCAAAATCAGTTTATGTACATTTATCAAGTTTAGGTTCTGAAACACAAGCATCTGGCAGTTTCATACAAAAATACTGCTACTACAACACCACAGTAACCAGGTGACTTCTTTTCAAAGAGGGGAGTTTTGTTTGCCTGCTACATTTCATGAAGTTGTTTTCATAAATCCTTCACTATTCACATCCTTGGCCTGACATTATTTCCATAAATGAAGGGCATATTTTTACTAGTATATAAAATTATTACTGCTTTATTTTAAAGGGGCATTTTCTTTCAATTAAAGCGTGTGTGCATTTGCTTTGGCAAACTGCAGTTGATGTAAATGTAGTAATTTTTCAAAATTAAGCATCAGAATATCAATGAAAAATCCATCAACTCTTCCCTAGTAAGTACTCCCAGTTCTGCCAGAAACAAAAATTAAACCAAATAAAAATGCTGCAACTTATTTTCAATCTTAACTAGATTTTTCTTTATTAATGCTATTTCTAGCACGCAGAGCTGTGAACAAATTAATTGCACATAATTAAACAGAGTCACAAATACGGTGTGGCTGCTGACTGCAAATACGAAAAGCCTCCAGGGGATGACAAAGTTTAAAAATAACCTTAATTTGCTTAGGCCTCATGAACTTTGCATTAATTAATATCATTAGAAGTAGGCATCGTAAACTACAGGTAGCATGGCAATAGCACACAATGAAGGACTTACTCTAGAATTTCCATTTCTAGGATGTGATTGTACACATAACCAGCATAAAACATATTACCAAAACTGATGAATCAGACAGTGTGACAGCCACAAGTCAGTTTAGCCTGCTCTGACAAGCATCTGAATGCCTAAAGCCAATGGCACTCATGGACACACTAGCTGGCACACAACAAGCTAACCTTGGAAAGAAAGGTTGCTCCATAAAATTATCCTATGCTAGGATTGTATGCATAACTTGGGTTTAAAATTAGTTAAATGAATGTCAGTGAAAAAACATAAGGCTTTTGAAAAGGTAATAAAGACAAATCTCAGTTTCAGCCTGCTAGTATGAACTCCACAGCAGGAATACGAAGACTTCGGCTGAGATGACGAACAACAAAACGTTGCATACTTAGAATTTTTAAGTCTCCTTCAGATCATGAGACCAAGTCCACACAGAGGAAATATACTATACTTCTCAATACTGCACATTTTTCGTAGAAAGGAAGTCAAACCCTATAGTACCTTCATTCAGGCAATCAACTTCCTGAAGCCTTCAGAATGGAAGCAACCATTTTTGCTTCAGAAATGAGCACTTCACTGTGAAACAGAACAGAACTAATGAAAACCTGACATCACAGTGTCTAAAAATGGTGCAATAAGCATGAACCTTCCAGGACATGAATAATCTAATGCAGATACAGTACTCTAAGTCATCATTTATTGTCACATGCACAACAAGAATTAAAAAATAAATAAACCCCCCACAAAAATAAGCACTGAATTATGATTTACACTACTGCTGCAGGTAGGCATAAATGTAACATTTTCATTAGTATCATTTTGTACACTAATGGCTGAAATAAAAAATAATAACACAAGTGAGAATAAGGCTCATTTTTTCTGAGACAGAAACCAAAATAATTTGTCTCCAATTGGTTTGGTTTCATAGCAAAAAAAAAAAAAAGAAATATTGGAACTTCTCACATTTAAGGGTGCTATTTGCTTTCAGTGCTTAAGTTTAAGAAACTGATCAGTATGTTATGCAAATACTGTACTATCCCAAAATGAACACACTGGAGTGGATACAATAATTTGTCAGCAAAAAAACACTATAGAAAAATTTATGGTGAATGACAAATACATCTAGAAATTCATCCTATTTCCTCATATGCTGTGTTGTCTTTCTCTGGCTGAAGCAAGATCTGAAAACTTTTTGCACAAATATTTACCATAATTTTTCAGTTACAGAAAGACAAAGCTGGACAGACAGCAGATGGAACCAGCAAAACCATGCTACTTTAGTTGGACAAAATAATTTCTGTAATTTAGCACAACTAATCTCTTAAATGAGAACTAATCATTGATGTTATTTATTCATTTAGCTATCATATAAACCTGGTGCAATAAACCTTAATTTCAACACATGCTGGTATCTTTTCTGTGCTGCCCAAGTACAGATAATATTTCATAAATAAGTACAAGTTACCATTCAAAATATTTTCACTAATATACAGAAAAATGAGCAAGTCTATTTTAGATTTTTACTTTCTGCTTTTCTAGCATTAAATAAGCAACTGAAACCTTTGCATAGAGCAGCCAAGTTTACTTGACAGTATTTCAGCTGCTCTTTCACGTTTTATGTTTATAAAACAGAAAGCAGAAATCAAATCTTTTAAATCATAAACACGCTTTAAGCTTACCAGTAAACTGTTTAAAAGTTGTTTCCTCATGATCTTGAATTACCCCACCTCCCCCAACTTTAGAAACATTCTAATGAACTGGATAATCCATTTTTGCTCCCTGATAAATTTAAAATACATTTCTAAATATATGTTTATATATTTAGAACCAAAACCATGGGTATTTAAGGAGTGTGGAGGAACAACAGGAAAAAAATGACCTCTGGAAAAACGTGAGGGCCATTCATATACCAAATACAACAAATATCAATACTAGAATATGCTGAACCTCAAAATCTGGTAGCAGTTCCACTGAGTCTCAGATGAGCATCTGTCTCAATGCATTCTGCATGTATATGCAAATAGATGTCTTCTGAAAACTCAAGGCACGTTTACAATTTTGAGGAGAGTAAGGTGCAGAAGGCAGAGTGAAAAGACACATGAACACACCACTTAAGTCAACAGAAAATTGATATCCACTTTTTAAAAGTTACCGACCTGAAAAAAACAGGAATTGCCACTGTCTTTAAAACATCTATCTGTAACATGATTGATTCACACAGCCTCGCTTTTTTTTCTCAGCTTAGAGAGCATCCAGGTGAAAGCAGTAAAGGCAGACCAGGAATCAATGGCTTCAGCATTTCAGTTCTGAAAATTTCAACCTTATGGTCCAGACTTCAAAGCACCATCTCCACAAGCCACCGAAGGAGAAAAAGTGTTTTAGTGACACAGTGGTATTTTAGCTTTTAAAGCAAGTAGTAACACTCATTCAATTCACAAAGCTAACTGGATGAACAGAAAATAAAATTAAAAAAAGAGATCTCTGACTTTAAAAGATGCAAGTAACTGTATTACGAAGGTCTTAAGCAAGCTATAAATACACTACATCTCTTGGAACATGAAGGAAATGGGTTTGAAAAGGAATCACCAGCTTACACAAGGAAAGTTCAGATGAGCATACATTAGCAAAAATGTGGTTTCCTTTTCCAAGAATAAACACATGTAAGTTTCAAGAGAGATACTGATCAGAGTCTCACTGGAGACAAAGCATGATACTCATGAGGCACCACACGTTCCTACATTGACTCTGAAAGAGGTAGAGCAAAACGCACCATAATTGAGACACCACGTGCAGAATTTCTCTCACAATTGCATTAGAGGTTAAAACACTGACAGTTCTACAGCACAGGTTAAACTTCCTCAGTAATAAGAACAAGAAACAACTCGGCAACTACGCCGATAGTCTGCAACTTACCAAGTCCCAACAAACAGAACACGATGGGCACGGAACCGCACTGACCCGGGAGCAGCGGCCGGAGCCGGGGCCGCAGGGTCCCAGCCATGAGGGGACAACCTAGGGCAGGGGACATCCCCTCAGAGGGGGCAGCTGCGGGAGGAGGAGGCCACGGCCCCTGGAACTGGCACAGGGAGAAAAAAAAAGCCCTCAGGGCTGAGGTTCAACGGCGGCGCGGGCAAGGCAGGACAAGACAGGGCAGGGCAGGGTGCAGGCGGTGGGGTTGAGCAGCCCCCGCGCACCTGCCGGGCCGGGCTGTGAGGCGAACCTCGGCTGCCAAGGGGTTATGCTCAGTTCTAGGACCGGCCTCGGGGTGCGGAGAGGGTGCTCAGTGCTAGGACAGGCGGCGGGGTGCGGGGGGGACACCGGCCCCATGTCCCTGGCAGCAGGTACAGCCCCGCGGTCCCGCGGGGGGGGGGGCACAGGCAGAGGCGGCGGGACAGGCAGGCACGTGCCGCTTCCCGCCTTCCGGGGAGGCGGCGGAGCCTTGCGCGTACACTGCGCGTTCACACCCACTACAACTCGTAAACGAGGTGCGCGGCTGCTCCTCCTGCAGCCCACGAGAAACTTGGGCTCCCAGGGGCGTAGGTTTAAGGGGTGTTTAAGCACACCCAGCCGTCCAGGTGCCTGTGCGGATCCAGAGGGCGCGGAGCCACTCTGCAGCTCGGCCTCTGCGGGACGGCCCCGGGAGTATTCTGCCGGACACGTTAGACTGGAGCAAAATAGAACAAATGTTTGTGTGCTTTAATATGACATTCTAAGGGCAGCTCTTCCTGTGCAAATCAGGAAACTCATCATAGTGTGATAGTAACTTGATGAAAAAAAATAAAGCTCTGTGCTTGAATTGGGCCATGCGGAAATTTCTGGTTGATCCTCAAAAGACCTATGTTCCCCACCAGAAAGCATCCTATTACTTTAATCAGCCTAGACAGATACCAGCAATTTGAATTATTATTTGGTAAGATCATAAGAGGTATGACTATATTATAATAACAGTTTGAAAACGGTTCGCTGAAATTCTCTTATGTAGTCAGGAGTTTGGCTTTCCCTAAGTCTTCATTATCTTTCAGTGAATCCCACAAGCATGATTCTGGGCACAAAACCAGCATGGATTATAATGAATTGCTAGCTTATTATATCTGAAATCTACAAAACACACCTGTTTTTTAAGTGTTCCTGATTTAGTAGGATATATACTTAGTCACAAAAGCTTGATTGCAGTTATTTTTTAATATCCTTAGTTACCCAGTGAAGCCATTTTGAACCCTCTGGAGTTTTGTGATTGCTGTCTGTGTGGAAATGGAATTTGGTATTAGTATTTCTTCTAGTTCTAAATTTTTGAGCAGTGACATTTTGGTTAGGCACCTAAAAAAGCACAGAGAATGTATATGTCATCTTCAGAGCTGTTTCACTCAGGCGTTGCACATGAGAGGCAATAAAAATCTGTTTGGTGAAGTGACAAAATACTATGTACCTTTTACACTGACTGATACACGGCTTTCAAGGAGGTTAATTAATTATAACACTAATGTTGTCCAACAAAGCATGTATCAGAAATATTACAAGAACTTCAGTACTGGGATTTAAGAGGTTTCTATGTAGTCTTACTGTCAGGGAGCAAGAGAGGAATATCACTATTGTCTCTAAAATGCTTATCAGCTTTCCACTGACATCAAAGGAGCTTTTTTTCAGAAGTTTACTGAGCTAGTATTGAAGACACTTGAATTGTCCAATTTCCCATTAAAAGCAGAGAGCTTCATAGATAAGCCTAACTGTTGAAACACCCAATATTTGCCCAATGCTAAGTACTGTTAAATATAGACATCATATGCTAACTCTCTATTTGACCTACACTTCAAAATCTTTTGGAATTTGCCATCGTTCCCCTCCTCACCTTGTGACATCCATTTCTATGTGAATAATGTAAATGTTTCCCATTTCAATGTGTTTTAACTGCATGCTAAAAACCTTCTATAAAAAGAAATAATTGAGGTTCCATTCTTGAACATAAATGAGATGGATGGAAATTGGATGAGTAATTATATCTGACATTAACAAATAAATTTGCTTTATATTCCCTGGAGGGTTATATGATTTTATGATGTTATATCAAATTATTCAGCAAAGTTACAGATTTAACCGAGTTTTAATCAAAGTGTAGCTCTAGAACTGCTAAATCTGGTCTATAGGGAATGGATTACACTCCATCTTAAATTCTTGTTCCTATACAAAACTAGAATACATCAAAGAAATAGAATTATCAATGCAGGTTTTGGGTTTTTTTTTACCATCCTTAAATCATATAATACAAGAGTTGTGAAAATCCTGATTGAACAGTCCCTATACTGTGAATCTTCTAAGCATCTACAAAACTATTACAAAAAGAAAGCAACAAGAGTAACAGCCCCATACCAATGAGCTTTAATACAGTTTTGAATCACATGAATATAAATGAAGCACCAAGAGCTTAAAAAAGCTGCTAGAAACTCAGAATTTTTCTTCTGGGGACAATTCTAAATTGGAAGAAAGGAAAACTATTCTGCTCCAAAAAGTAAATTAGATGTGTCCCAGTTTTGCCCCATAACAAATTCTAACACCTTTTCAGGATGGCCAAGCTGCTCTGCAACACAGAGATTCGAGCAAGACAAGTTTAAGACATCCCTGCAGTCTGTGTTTTCCATCACTCATCTTGCTCCAGGCCTTCCATTAGAGGAAATCCCCATTTACAGTGATGGCTCCTGTGTAATCTAACAGCCAGACAAGCATCCTCTGAGGAATCTAAGGCTCTGGTACTCAGCAGAGGACACCACAGGGTGCACCAGATGCCAGCACTAAAGGTAACAGTATCTCAGGTTTTATTGCTATCCCACACCCAGACCTCTTTGAGACCTGGTCCATATCATTTCCATGCTATCTGCATTATTCTCAAGTGCAGGCTGGGACAAATATCTTATGAGGTACACCAAAGATTATAAAAGAGTTAAACTGCATGGGTTTAAAGAAAGGTCCCAAAAATGTGAGTGAAAACTTTTTATGAAAAAAAATTTTAAATAAGCCATTTGTTATGCTCAGCTCCATGTTATGCTTGTTCTGAAGAAAGTAAAAACAGATGATAAGTAACAAGCATTTTTTTAACTTTTTTTTCAAGAAAAAAAGTGGAAACTTTCAATACTGAGAAGCCCACCTTTTCATTTACAATGGTGAATATCTTTAGAATGACTTGTAAGAAACCAACAAAGCTTATACAGTGACGTTAGAAACCCTGTGCATCAAAAGACAGAACTTTTTGATTCATTATTAAATTCCAGTGCTGGGACCCAAAATACATAGTTAAACACTAAAACACTATACTACTAACTGCTTGAGAAAATCTGTTTTGTTTCACAGAATGTAGGCCACAACTTTCAAGTCTATGCAGTCTGCTTTAACAGTCTGTCTTATTAATGAAAGTACAAACAATAGCAGATTGTATACAATACTTTAGAGGAAAACTGAAGAGGCTGAAAAGCCTTTGAAAATGGGGCAAAAATATATTTCAGATACTTTCAAGAAAGAAGGTTATTCATGCTTTTATAGCTTCTGTGGGCTTTGTTCCATATATTCATCATGCTACAATCCTCATCAAAATATATTCCAAGGACAGCCTGTGTCAGTATATGCAGAGGTTTTTGTGAGTATTTTCTTCTCCCTCGTGCTTTAGATCATTTTCCTCCTCCTTGTCATCTGCCACACTATCTGCCTTCTAAACACTTGGGCTGACAGTTTATCATTGTCTCTATTTATCTGTTCAAACTACCTGGCACTTAAATAGCTGTGAATAGAGGGATCTATGGTATTGATGTCTGTACAGCTAATTGCTGTATCCTTTGTGAACATCACGTTGCACACACAACCATTACCTCCAAAATTCCACTTTTTAGAATGAACAACTTACCTTCTGCACTCCTATCAATAAAGAAACTATCACATATGGCTCAGATATGCTGTTATAAAACTGTGGGAGGCACTCAAGTCTAACATGGCTTTTATCACTTGTCACTCTGAAATTATAATAGTAGCAAGAAGGTGAAAAGCTCTTTTATCTTCCTGGAGAGCTAAAACAGCATTTCAGTGCTACTTTTGGATCACTCATCTGCAACTTTCCAGGTCTGTCCAGCCTTGCTGTGGATCAGATTTTTCTGTACAACATTAGAACATAACATTTCCCATTACTTGATGTGTATGGTCACAACTGACAATCATTCTCCTAGATATTCTTGCCAGGAACTCTTGAGTCCCAATAGCTAAAGGCAGATAGTATAGACAGAAATAAGGATACAGAAGAGGTTTCTTTTACCACATAAAGATAAGCTGTTGTATAGAAAATGGTGACATTAGAAGAGGTTTGTTTGATTTGATATCAAAGTATTGCCCATGACTTTTTTACAATATTTGAATAAAATGGATACAAGTTGGAAGAATGAAGTATGACTTAAGTTACATATCAAAACCAATGCACTCTTTGATAACCTATGTTTACATTACACAAACTGTGAGATTGTAAGTAGGTCCAGAGGTAAATTAAATATACTACAAGTAGCAAAAGACCTTAGAGAAAAAATTAAGTGTCTGGGTTGCAAAGTAACACTTTCCAAATACCATTTTGTAAGATGTTCAGCTACAGAAAGGTTCCAGATTCTACTTCTTGGTTTGCATATGAATGACAAGATTTGTTCATGTTTGAACATGAACACATGTTCAAAGTGTTTGACATGGCAAAATTTGTGGTGCTAGTTCATTACAAAAGGTTTCTTGAGTCTAAAATAGTAAGACTTTATTGAATTTTTTCTGCATAACCTCCCCTAACCCACTGGTCACCTCTGATAGAAGCTGGGCAAAACCTCATCTCCCCAGAAAAAGGAAAAATTATCCAAATTGCATTTGCTTACACTGCTGAATCTGAGTACCTGCTGAAGCAAACAAACAGGAAATGAAGTCTCCACTAAATAAAGAGTGAAGAAAGATACCGGCTGAAGCAGTCAGAAAACAAAAGACAGAAAAAAGGATTAGGAAAACACTTAAGTTCTCAGTCACACAGTCCTGCTTATGCACTGCAGGTCTGTGGAACTGCATTCAGATGGTAGAACCATAAAAACTAAGGGGAGGCTTATGATGCTGAGAAAAATTCAAAGAGAAATACAACTATAGCCAAGGAGGGGCAAGCACAGACATTCTCCATCTGGCAGGGGTTCAGACAACACAGAACCTAGAATTATCTCTAGCTAAGCTGCAGTGATAAGAGATGTTATCTCTAGATACCAAAGTGAAATCTAGCAGGCAGCAAAAGCATAGGTATTAAAGGTTCAAGCACTCCTTTTCTTCCATTTTCCTCAGAAACATCACAGGACCGTATTTGAACCTGTACACCTGGTACTTGTGCTTTACCATGTTATGGATTTCTGCCTGAGTTAAACATCCTTTTTCCTAGATTAATATATTTTGCTTATCATTCCCCACAATGACAGTCAATGTCATAGTAATCTTGTAAATAATCTTGAATACTTTGCATCATTTTAAAACTCAAGTACAAATCAACTGCATAAATTAGCTTCTGAATACATCTTTTAGAGCAGTCTGGATTTGGCTCTAGATTTGTAGTCCTGTGTTCATCATCCAAACGTGTCTTGACTATTAACCAGTGTGACATTGTCTTTAGGACTGACTTCTTACCTTTTTCCTATAACCTACCTTCTCTCATCTCACTCATGTTTATTTCCTTTCAAGAAATCTCATTGACAACATCTCATCGTGTTTATTTATTTACCTAATTGGCATTCACATAACTCTGAATACCATGATCTATTAATGTTATTGATTTTTGCTGGGCTGCACGCTGTATCTGTTGTAAACATCGATTTGAATATCTGGACACAACCTTGAAAAGTTTCACTTTATAGACTGAACTACCAACTCCCTCCAACATTTTCTTCACACTACTCATAAGATTTACATTTTAGTTTAGTACAAAGAAAACAATGCCACAGAACAAAGACCTTTAGTGTTTTAATCACACTGTGAGCATTCCAATAGCTGTGAACACGTTTTATGCTCATTCTGTAAAATATAATTGTATTGCTTTATTATATGAATTTTTATTAATTTGCTAATCTGATTAATATCAAATAGTACCTCAGTCCTGGAAAAAAAAAAAAGCCATCAGCATGGCCATTCATTTGTCTCTTAGGAGTCCATGACCATGAAAAGAACAGGACGGGTGTTTGGTAGGAGGAGACAAGTGACTTTTTTTCTTTTCTCTCCAGCCCTGACTAAATGTAAATTGGTATTTTGCCATCATCTCTGTCTCCATATAAAAATTATATGTAGCTACTACAGGTTCATGAGAGAAAAGAAAACCTGTAACTGGTTATCAGCTGATATTGAAGGCTAATCCTGACTCGAAAAACTGACACAGTGAACTTAGACTCTCATGCAACAGAACTGCTTGTCTACCTCTGGCATGTTTCATAAGTGTGAAACTTTGTGTTTTCTTAAAGTAATTTTCTTAAATAAGGGTAGAATCATGAATTAAGTTGGAAACACTGATAACTGTGCAGGTTGAAGAGACCAGGGAAATAATTATGCCATCACTGATGTAATTTGACTGAGGACTTCACCAGATCAGAAGAACCTTGTTTATCTTGAGAGCCCACATTCTGGAAAAGTTGCATATTACATTAAAACTCATAGCTTCATAAAACTCAGTTATATAAAATCCCTTTGTGCCATTTTTGATGTACCTCAGAAAAGAGAATGACACTTTAAATGAAATGGCAAGACTCAAAGAAAAAACAAACCCAACATGTCCCTTGCAAGCACTGAAAAAATGCTATTAGCTTGCATGTGTCTACTAAAACAACACACATTATACTTAAGTGCACAACAACCTAATATAGAAGGAGTTCATTCATTTTCCCCAGTGTCATGTAAGGCAAGCAAAGCCAATAACACTGAGAGAGAGAAGCCTTACAAGCTATATTCTCTCATATAAATCTTTATTAAGCTTTCCTTTGTATCCTGCCTCTCATGACCCCAGAATATAGATTCCCACATAATTTTCCATTCACTGAATCAGAAATGAGAAATCCTGCAGTAAGCATTGGGGTATTTTTTTTTCCAGAAGGGAAGAAAAACCATCATGAGCATGGAAAAGGTGCACTTTGTATGTAGAAGAAAAAGATCAACTTCCCTGTCTCACACTAAAATTTGCTAAAATGAAATAACAAAACTAGTAAAATGTGAGAATCTTAGATTGCAAAAATAAGCAGGAGGAAGCTCAGCTTCATGTCTGAATAAAAGTGTCAGTTTTCAGCATATACACAAATCTCCAGAAACACCTTGGATGGGTTTTGATATCACTATCTCCTCCATCCTTAAACCTGGAAGGGCAGTAACATCAGGATGGATGTCAAGAGCCTGTGCTGTCTGCAGTGCACTGTGTGTGCTGGCCCACACAATTATCAGTTTTAAGTAAGTTTTTGAAACAAAACAATCTAGGAAAGCTATTTAATTTCTTCCTGCAGACCACACTATTTCCTCAGGGGCATGTTATCTGAAGATTATTTTCTAGGTATCTTTGTTGTTGTTGCCAAAAGGACTTAAAAAATGGAAAGCTGCTTTTGAATGATAGGAAAGAGATTCTCTAAGGGAAAAAAAGGCTCACTGGCCATTTACTGTTACTCTTCTTCTCTTTGCATTAGGTTTTACAGGAAGTTACATTTGAAGGTATTTTTAGAGATTCTAAACATATTTATGGTTGTTTTACTTTATACAAGGGAAGCCAAGAAGAAAACAGTTATTTAGAGGTTGCTTATCACAACTGTATGATTGTGACCTTAACCTGAACCTGGAAATCCTTCCATCAATTTCATTGGGTTTTGAATTAAGCCCTAAGAAAGCACTGTTTTCATTAGTGAGTTAATAACAGACACACAGTTCTAAAGATTTACTGGATCCTTTTACACAGAAACCCAGATTCTACTACCTGCTTCTGTTATTCTGTCATAGTAAAAACATTAACTTTGGCATGGATTCCAAGGAGAATCTCATAAAGCTATAAACTCGTTTTCAATCTCTCTCTACTTCAAATATTGTGCAAAGCAATTATTTATTAAAACAATCCTTTAGCATGCAGTATCTGAAGTGAAACAGTAGCAATTTTGCAGTGATAGAGGGAGGGCTAGAAAGTTTGTCTAATGACATTTCTCTACCATAGCTTCATGTGCTACTGAATTCCATAAGTCTCTTAGTCTCTTTGGTAAAAATTACTGCAGTATTTTATATGCTGAAGAGACTTACTTGTGGAAAAATAAACTCAAATCTTGGTGTCGGAGTAGAGGAGAAGAGAATGAGAGAGGGTGAGGAGGATAGGTATTTGAATGTCTTTAATTTTTATTCTCAAAATGCAAAACTATTTTAAAATACATTAAAATGTTTTTACCAAGTCTGTTTTACCCAACAACAATAATTGGCAAGTCATCTTCCTGTCTTCATCTTGAACCATGAGCTTTCTCATCCTGTTTCCTACCCCTATCTTGTGGACTGGCTGGCTGGCTGGTAGCCAGGGCTGACCCACCACACCTCCCAGTACTGCTACAGAAACAGCTCAGAAGGAAGTATAATTCTCTTAAAATGTTGATCCCATGTTGGGGAAAGTAGATGTTGCACAAGCTAAGGTTGGGTTAGTGCATAAACGTAAGAAAGTCCATAGGACATTTGACTTCAGCAGTTCATACACTGCCATGGATACAACCTCAAGTCTCTGAGTTTTGCATTTGGCAGTGTAGATCCCTGCTTGCAAATTAATAAGTGAAAGTAACACAGCTAAAAGAGTCCTCCATATAAAGAAAATTATCCTCAGTAGCTTGTTGTCAAATAATGTAATTTTGAAAGGGAGGAGAGATACTGTAAAGAAATAACTGGCTTGAAAAGATAACAAAAAAAAAAAAAAAGTTTTAAATCTTCACTTATAATTTCAAATTGAGATGAACAGTAAGTTAACAGTTCCAATGACCTGACTGGGTTATGGATATGATTTTATAAGATTATAAAATCAGTCATTAAAACATGTGCTCTTCAACCTAAACAAAGGACAGTCTCACAAACACAAGGATCACAAGGATCTGCTGCACTTCTCTGAGTTCTGTCAGAGTTTACAGAAGCTCAAAAAGCAAATAACATTTATCAAGGTGCCAAGAAATTTTTTCCATATATTTAAAACTTCCTAGAGAAGAAGGCAGTGAGACAGTAAGTCATGCAAAAGATAAACACCCTATTATTATACAATCCAAATCCTCACCAGTAACAGGGAGAATGGCCCAGGAGGGCACTGCCAGAAATCCTCAAGTCACAGAACAAGCTACTTGCAGAACCTCATTAGCTGAGTAGAAAGGGGCTTCTGCAACTTGGTCTGCTGCAAATGTCCCTTCAGAGAAGGTTTGTGCTGTGTAAGCTTTGTTACTGGCATATGAACCTATCCAAAGTAGCAAAAAAACAGAGCTCTGTTTAAAGTGAGGTTGAAATGCCTGAGTTCAACAGCTTAGCTTCCTCCTTAAGCCACTGCTTTTCATTTGAAACAAGCACAGTGACTGTCAAAGTTTTAAAATACTCTTGCTTATGCTGCCACAGTATTAATATAATGAAAATGCATTTGTTCCCTGTATGTCCCCATAGGAGTCCAACTGAAGAATTTGGCCAAATTTCTATTTTTTTATTAATTATTCCAGGACCAATACTGCAGTGTGTATGGATAATGTTCTTACTACAGCGGAAATCAACATATATAAAAATAAAAGCAATTAAAAGATAAAAAACCAATATATTTCTAGGCCCTTTATCCACACATATAACTAATACTGAAATGGTTCTACTATTGACAAATGAAGAAATTATCAGTAAACAAGGATTCAAAACTTTTTGTCAGGATAAGTTTGTTAAAGGAAAATACCAAAATTAATAAAGAGAAAACAAAAATACCTTTTAGAAGACACACAGCCATACTACAAAAGCTATTACATAGAACATATGTTGGAACTGAGACTATAAAACCTGCACTGTGAAACTGAAGAGAAAACCAAACATCTGCCTGCTTGTGACTATGACAGAGTTAAAATTAAATGGGACCAAACTTAGTTAAACCCTGATCTGTTTGCTCTGTTACTGCTAATTGATGGTCCCACCTGCCTGGGGCAGTTACCTGCAATAAGTGAGCAATTCCTATCTCAGTACCAGACCAATGAGAGTAAAAGAGAAATGAAAGTGTGCATCACAAACTCCAGTTCTGTTGTAGCTCTGCTAACCACATTAATTCCTTCTTTATTAAGCAAAGATAGGATCAGATCACTCAAGATCTCACACAGAACAAAGAAAAATTGGCTACTGATTTGTTTCACTGGGATTAATTTAGATTTTTAAAACATGATATTTTACAGTAGAATGATTCATGGAGGACTTGGAAATAAAGTTTGGGGGAGGGTGCATGAAACCTTGAGAAGCCAACAAAGCTCTCTGAACCCCACTGAGGTCATTACAAATGCACTGTGGGCTTATACTTAGCTTGGCTCAGCTGTTATTTGTTTTCCTTACCAATTCTCATCTTTTACATCTCTGTAGAAGAGGTTTGCCAGCTGCTGCACATAGAGCTATTGTACAACATAAGCTGGTATAGTACATAGGACAATTATTCATTTAAATAGGTGTATTAATCAGTATAGTTTGTCATTTGGCACATAAAATGGGGCTGTGTTCATTTTTTTTCTGTGTGAAGTAGGCATTTTAAAATCTTTCACTGTCAAACAGGCCTGTTACACAGCCAGTGCAATTTTTAATGCTGTTTATTTATCAAACTTAATGTAATAGGATCCCTTGACATAGTGCACTGATGAAGAAGTGAGGTTCATTTTCAGAATGCTGAAATAAAATAAACGTCTGGTAGCAAATTTTCTTCAGCTTTTCTGTAGTGCACAAATATATGTACTGGCTCAATGTGCAATAATTTCTACAACAACCTACAGATTTTGTAAGGTGCAATGAAAAACCTGCTATAAGACCTGTTAATCACTGAAAAATGGTCCTGCAAGCTACAGCTGTGGCCCAGGGTTTCACAGCTGTGGTAATAAACTACTGACAGATGAGTCTTAGTTGGTGACATATAATAAGGATTAGCAACTCCTGGATTTAGGTAAAATGGTGTATTATATACCATAACTAAAAGACTGCTTTGGGAAAACAATTCCCTTCTGCAATGATATGTAGCTGCTCAGAGTCTCCAGGGGAAACAAGATCTTTTTCAGTTCATGCAGCAATAAAAACCAAACCAACTATAATTCTCAGGTTGTTGGGTGGATTTTTTTTTAGGAAAAGACTAAAGTGTTACAAATCTCTGCTACTAGCACAGCAAAACTTTAAATGTTCTGTATGATGAATGTTTACTGTAGGTTCTATGTGTACAAGATCTGGAATCATACTCTGTTAGTCAGATGCAATTAGTCACTATGTACTAAAGCATAAAAAACCCCAAACAAACAAACAAAAAACCCCAACATATGTGCAGTGTTAATTATATTACTTTTGACAATCAAAAATAAGATGGCTGTCCAACCTCTTTCCTTCCCAAGCTCAATGTCCTGTCTCATAACCTGAGACTACTTTTAGGAGATGCAAAGCCTTCAGGTAAATTCAGCTTAACCAGCAGACATATCAAAAAAACAAAAGAAAACTATTTTATCATAGTGTCTACACACTCACAGAAGGATTTGGGATTTTCTCAAATGCAGTGTTCATCATGTTTCCATCAACAGAGCTTTCTAATTGCCATAGAGCTCATTAGGGAATGTGCATGGTAACAAACCAGAATTCTCTAGAAGGCAAGTGGGAAGGCACTGAATACAAAAGTGTTTCTTATATTTAACCTAGTACTTATAAGGAATCCCATAAATGTAAAGTAAAACCATGACAGGAGATAGTTCTTCAAACATTGCACAATGATCTGAGCAGATAAATCCATCTTTTCCCCTTTCCAGGGTATGTTATGGAAGTGTGCAACATGCACAGACTGGGAAAATAACTTTGTAGGAAGCTACTCCCTCTACCATAGCAATTTAACCAAAAGGAATGTTGATCTATCCAGCAGCAAATCTGAGAATTTTCCGAGTACTTTCTTTCCCCTTTCTCACCACCTCATCTTCTCCCCTCAAAATCTAGGTTCCAGATTTTATTTTTTTTTTTCAGAAAGATTCTCATGGGAGAAAAAATTACTGTATATTTTCTAAATGAAAATGAGAGGGAGAAGACACCACAGACCAGCCAGCAGCCTGGTCATACAGGATAAATCAGGTCAAAGTACGTGGTCTCAGACAGGCACAGATGGAGTCTGGAGTGCTTTCCTTACCTGACAGGGAAAAAAACCCAGATGCTGCCCACCAGAATCCAGCAGCAAGCATGGCTCTCTGAAATAACTGAATAAAATTAACTCACCCTTCTTATATTTCTGTTTTCTTTCATCTCTCTCTAAGGCTCACCCACCCTCTTTGTGAGCCAGTTTATTTTGCTGAATCAGCTGACAGGCAAATAAAGCAAAAGCATTTTGCTTCTAGACAGCAACCTGAGAGGTGCAGGAATGGGCCAGGCAAGCACCAGGGGCAAGGGGGTGGACAAGGGCAAGGACAAGGGCAAGGACAAGGACAAGGACAAGGACAAGGCTGGTGCCTTTCAGGTGCATGAGCTCTCAGATTGCCTCAGCTGCCAAATCCATCTGCAATCTCACCTGCCCTGTCCCAAGAAATACTTAAAGCAAATTGCTCCAAGAGGAAACTGAAGCAGCAGGTCAAAAAATATGACTTTTGGTTTCAGGTATCCAAGGTTAGTCTTTGTTAATGACAAAGAGGAAGAATTATTGGAGGAAATGCTTTTTCTCCAAAAATAGACTTCTTTTCCAGAAAAGGAAGTGTTTTACTTCCCCAGTCAGCCCTATTTGAGAACATCAACATATGGAGCGTGTTAGACATAAGGGAGAGTGCAATATGTTTGGAGAAAATTCAGAGTTTTCTAACCTAGATAATGTCAGCAGAAATTTCTTTTATTTACAGCACACATAATCAAAGCCAAGAGGAGAACATATCTCAAAAAAAAAAAACCAAAACAAACTAGATGCAAGATGAAAAATTTTTGGAAGACAATGCTTGGAAAATGCCCAAATGTTATTTTTTAAGGTTTAAAATTTCAGTCCAAGACATAGAAAATAGTCTTTTCTTAAAATATATGTCCCCAAGGACATAAGAATTAGAGGAGAGAGGGATTGGGTTTTTTTCAATCCTAATTCTGAAGCACACACACACAGAACCACATGCACAAATGCAGGCTCTCTAATGGAAAGCCAAAATACATTTATAAGGCTGTTCAGAATGACTACAACATATTTCATCAGATGAAAAAGTGTATTTATCTTCTGGTTTTGTGAGCCTGAAGCAGAAAAATATAAATACCATCTCCTGTGGGTGCTGAGCTGTAATACTTCATACTTCTCTTACCTTCTGATTTTCTTCATTTCACCCTTTATAACTTGGAATTCCACCTTAATAAAGTCTTACTCATTCTGAAAGCAGCAGAAATTTTGAGACTGGACATGCTAAATTATCAGGACTAGAATACATTATATGTCAATGATTTTTTTTCTCTCTTTGTGTTTATTTTTTTCCCCAAGGATCCCAGGCACATGAAAGAATCCAAATGAAGAAATGTTCCAGATGCGTGGTGTCATTTGGTGGCAATGCTGACCCCAGAGAAACAAGGGGTCATTTACCATCCATTCCTCTAAAATATACAGCAGATAATTATAACAAAGGAACACAGCTTCTAAGTCTGGAGATGAAATAAACAGCAAGTTAATGAGACTGTCCTTTGAGACTCCCAGAAAACAATTAGACTTTGAGTTAAAACTCAAGTTTAAGGTCATAGTATTTCTCTTTCTTTATCTATAGATGACCACATCTTCATACAAAACAAAACAACTTATTAACCACAGTAACAAGGGTATCTTCATAGTCCTAGCTTCATTGTGGTGGTGTTCTTCTTAAAAAAAAATAAAAAGTCCATCAAAGGAAACCTATGAATAAAAGCATTACGAGTTTTTTTTCCATAATCTGATATTTCACTTTGATAGTTACTACAAGACAAACTCAAAACCTTTAAATTCTGTACTCTTAAAAAAAAGAAAAAGTATTTTCTAATAGAAACGAAACATTTGCATTAAAGTATTAACTACAATAGTACTGTTAATTAATTTCCCTCTCTTTCAGAGCAAAAATGACTTAGAATTACTTCTGTTGTAAAAGAGCTTAGGTATGCTACAATTTTAACTGGAATGAGGATAGAAGTGAATAATGTTTTTCAGGTATTTTTCAACTTCCCTTCCAATTTTGTCTATTTTTTTTTCTTTTTAATACCATTAATTTTAAGATTGCATAGAGTATGATAGGAACTCTGTGAAAGTTCAGATTAGTCCAAATGAAAACACCAGAAAGTCTCTACAAAAAAAGAGAAACCAGCCTGAGGAACTTCACAGCAGAATGCTGTATTCTAGTTTCAATATCCATAAAAAACCCCTATCAGCACCTCAGATCCCAGAAGCAGTTCAGGTTCATAATTGCATTTTCTAAATTGTTTTATCCTACAGTAATACCACAGCAATCCAAGTGAACAAAAAGAAGAATTTATAAACCAACTACTGAGAGGGAACACTACTGATGTTCTGGTTGACACTTAATTTCTTTAGCAGACAGATTTTGTCTGTAAATATACAATATTCCTACTACCCATCAGATGTATGGTGCCTTGGGTCAGAAATATGTTCTTCACCTGAAAACAGTTTTAACACAGCACAGTTTTTTTGCATGCTGTTTTTCCTGAGCTACTGAGCAGAGCTGAGCACCTTTGTTTGCTTTGGACCCTGACTGCTGCTCTTCTGTAGGCATTCCAGAAAAACAAGCACCTACCTTTCAGATAAAGTGTATTTGGCTTAGCAAAGATGAATCTGGTTTCTTTTGTGACATTCTTGTAGTTTCCCTATTTTATCACCTTTTAATGAAGTGTTTATCTACTTAAACTCTGAAGCATCTAGCAGGAGTCCCTGTAAACAAATTAATTTTCTTTTGATTGATTTGCTCATCTAAATTAGTAATAGACTCTGTATTATATCATTTAAAATTGGTCTACAAGTATCAAGAGCTATTAACAATATAATATCTTCTGGATATTGCAATTTTTTTTATAGTTTTATTGGCTTATATTTGGGTTCTAGCACATCCCAAAGAATAAAAGAATAAAGGAACTGCAAATTAAATCTCTTTACAGATTACAGCACATATTAGGTTCTATTTAAACACAACATAAAAAGAAGTATATTATTATGACCTCAGAGAAGTGCTAAATGAATGTATAAAATTAATTTAAAGCATTAGTCACTAGGAAACCATTATACAATAATATGCTATTGGATTGTACTCATTACAAGAAATAAAATATTTCATCTTAAAAAAATAATCAAATTATCATACATAAGCCAAACCATTTTAGGTACACGTCAGTATTTTCCCCTTGACACATTTTTCTTAATTAGATTACTTTTTTACTGCATTTCCAGAAAAAGCATTCATGGAACATCATCATGATATTATGAGATGCCCCACAAGGGACAGGGGAAGTCTACGAGTTATCCTTTGAGAACAACAACAAAAAAATAGCATTTCTGTCAAAATTATGTGTTTCCTCATGCAGTGCAGGCTTCCACAGATGAGATGTACCCAGAAAGCATGAATGTGGAATCTGAAATACAGAACTCCACTATAACTATGGGCAGCTCCCATGTGGTCTCATGCCAAAATTTCTTGATGAGTGTACAGAGTGCATCCGTTCTGGATTTGTACTGCAGCCCTTGGGAAAGTCATTAAGGGAAAAACAAGCCTGAAGTTTAACAAGTAGGAATGCATTTGCAAAAAAATACTGCTCTATTTGACTCTGTGTTTCTGTTATATGTGACTGATGCAGCCAAATGAGCGAATACAAACAGCAAAAAGACTCTGTTCTAACTTGAGAGCAATGATTGCAGTTTGTCTTTTTGCAGGATTACTCTTCAGAGAGCTCTGCTTCTGACTCAGACCTTGATAAAATCCACTACAACAAGCTCACAGATTGCTTGTTTTCCTTAAAATCATTGATTACTCTTGTTTTCCTGCTCCTAACTATCTCTCATTCCTAAATCCACTCCTGACACACACTTCTCTAGACAAGTTATTCTGCTCCTGCTTTTGGCAAATTTCCTCTTCATATCTTTCGAGATCTCTCATCCCCCAAATGACACCCCCCCTCACTTTCCCCCCTCCCCCCATAAAATAAACAAAAAAAAACAAATAAATAAAAACCCCTCAATAAACCAAGACTTTGAGAAGTATGAGTTTTGCATAAATTTGACTAATTTTAGTCCTCAAGCCATTAGTAACTATGTCTAATCTTGTATGTGTGATCTCTTGTATGTGTAACCATGTCTTATCTCACATGTGCCTTTCCTGCTGGGCTGTTCAGTTACTTTATGATTTTACTGCAAAATCTTTGAGTCAGAGTTTATGTTATAGAAACTCTCCTTTTACTTAACTGCTCTCAAAAAAAAAAAATCATTATAGTTTCAATCTGTATCTTTATATAGTAGCTTCCCCACTAGGTCTATGGAAAGTCAATGGTTAATTTCCCCTCTGCAAGCAAAAAAGTCATTTTAATACTGCATCTCTGGTCACTTTCTATTCCATCCTCTTACATGATTTTATGATATTGATTCTATGACAGAGCACCTTGCCAGGATGAAGCAGCTCAGATCTCTCAGTTGCTCTGCTCCCATTGCTGTACCCATCCCCACGGAGCACTAGAAACTCTTATAACTAAATTCTATGATCTATGCACATTTTGAGTTTTCCTCCAAAAATTTTAGAGCTGCTAATGGAATTGTGCATTGTGAGAAACAACGTTTTCCAAACATTTATTTAACAATGTGAGCCTAGTTTCATATTAAAACACTCACACAGTTGACTTGAATTTTTTTTCTGACAATACCTACACAATGTGGGAAATTGGATGCTTTATCTAAAAATGGAGAATCCACTTAATTTTAAAGCCTAGCAATTACTGGCACTGAATCCTCTGCAGTGTTCATGGAAGAATAAGTATTTGAAATAACACAGCAGCCAGGATAAAAAGAGCCATTATTATATTTCTATAATCTAGTCAGTAAAAAAATAGCAACACTTTAAAAAGTTCTTCTGAAATACAGGAGGAGATTGTAAGATACAGGGAACATCTATGAACAAAATCTCCGTTGTTTCTAATAAGTTTTTTCTTTAATAAATTATTTATTTGGAAACTACATCTAACAATTAAGATAGCCCATAACCTCATATTTTGGTGGAGATAAATAAATTAAAATACTATTGCTATTTCAGAGGTGTTTATCTTCTTATTTGCAATAGAGGCTTGGTCCTATGATAACAGCATAATGAGAGGTGAGTGGAACAGCTCTGCTCCCTTCATCTACATACCTCTTAATAATACTGGTCAAGACTGATAAAAGAGCATACATTTAAAAAAAAAAAAAAAAAAAGAGAGAAAAACTAACTCGAAAAACAATCTGACACATTCTTTTCACTCTTCTTACTAGCCATGAAAATATTTACATCCCTTTACCTTACAAATATGTAGCTTAGTCTGGACTTTTTTGGGGGAAAAAGAAGAGAAAGAAAAGAAAAAGAAGAATATAGAGAAATTTTTTTGAAATTCTTTTTTAAAAGTCTGAAAAATTCTGAAAGTATTCTACTTTAATTTTATGTTATTTAGACAATTTTTTTCCTCCAAATCTCAATCTCTACTGCTCATTTAAAAAAAAAACTCGTAACAAATGTAACTGCTGAACCACAAAGACATACAAAGTCCCACCTTATTTAGGAGTTTTAAAAATTGCATGGAGAAATCTGAGTAGACCATGAATATATAATTATATATATATGCATAAATATATATTTATATTATATTTAAAAATATATGATTATGTATATTTATATATTTATAATATATATTTATATATTTATACTTTATATATTATATATATATTTATATGTATATGTATCAAAACCATATTTGAGGACTTAGGGTATGACTTTCAGTAGAAGTGTAAGCTAGTAAACTGGTCATTCCAAAATGAGGGACTGTTAGTCAAGGTGCCAATCATCATTAGGATGGCAGATGTCTTCAACTGTTTTCTTGCTCTTTATTTTGATTTTATTGCATTACAGAGATGCCCAAGGATACCAGAAAATAAAGCCTCTTTGTAATAATGAACAGTGCTCATTTGCCCCACTGAGCAGCTCAAGAACAGAAATGCCCCAAGAAACAAGATCAGTAGTGCTGAAAGGGAAATATGGTTTCAGCCAGCAGCTACAAATACACTAGCAGGAAACAGTTCCTGGACAAGCTTTTTATCTTCATTGCCATGGACAATAATATTCTGGTTAATACATTTTTTTAAAAGAGGCAAAAAATGTTGAAAGACTACAACTAAAAATGAAGCAACTTGGCTGGACCTGCCTTAGACCAGGTAATGAGTGTGCTAGATGATGGTGGGCTAAAACTGGGATGCTGAAAATTAAGCACCAATGGAGTAAGTAATGAGAGAATGCAGTCTCCTTATCATATCTAAAAAAAGAAAAAAAAAAAAAAGAAAAAAGAAATTTCAGTAAGGAAATAGGACAGAAAGTGGATGAAAAGACACAGAATTGCAGCCCTTCTGCTACTTGCACTATTTTAAGATTCCAGATCACTGAAAATGTTACGGATACTTTGGTAGCCTAATCCTAGCCAGTATCCCAAAATGAGAATTCCCACAACACCTCCCAAAGCCACCTTCCCCAGGTTTATCTATGAGGTGAGACATGACACCACACACAGTTCTTGTGTCTTCCTTCTTTATGTGCTTACCTTTCCTTTCATTAGTTTTCCCCCTCCCTTTTTATTTTTTCTTTTTTTCTTTTTCTTTTTTTCTTTTTTTTCTTTTTATTTCTTTTTCTCTTTGTCTTTTCCCCAAAGAAAGATACTATGCTTGTTTCCTAGATGCCAGCCTGCAGGAATCACAGCCAGAAGCAGGTGTGTCCTCTTAGATATGTCCTCTGCATATTTTTAAACTTCTGTTTTCTTAAAAGGAAGGTTGCAAATTCATAATCATGGTAAGAGGAGTAGCCTTTCTTATCTTATTTCTGGACCATAAGAATACATTTATGCCCAGCTTTCAAACTGCCTGAATGATTCCAAAAATGTTGTACAGGTCAACTGAAAGGATATAAGGAGTGAAGTGAAATTTGAGTTCTAAGAAACGTTCCACATTTGAGACACAGAGATAATTTGTCTATTTACTATTATTTACTATGATTTTTAAATTTAAAAAAACAAACAAACAAACCCAACCTTAAAAAAAACCCATTCAGAAGTACATCATGATAACTATTTTCATCAAACACATAGGCAGCCAAGATTTGACCGAGTCTCAATATTTTGAGCTGAGAACTTAGTGAAAGGTCAGTATTAGCAGGTTTGGACCTATGAGCCCATTGATTCTACCAAATTTGTTAAAATATTCAAGAAATCTTTTCTTGCCACGAGACAAACTTGCATTATCTTTGAGTATGCTTCTAAATACAGCTACTCAACACAAACATTACAAAAGCTTACTTTAATGATTAGGTTTCTGGGTACTGTAATTACAAATCTCCAGACACTCAACCACCAGAAGTGCCTTTGGCCATCAGTACCACCTGAGCCCCTAGAATACCTAAGGATCTAAAAATCAAAACACACATTGCAATATTAAATCCCCAACTATCACGTTGTTCTTGAATCATTCTTTTACTCAACATAGTTTCCTCTAGCTGGATTAACACTGATGAGGCCTTTTGTCTGATCTAGAAAAAACACCACTTGGATCCAAAATGTATTTATCTCAGGAAATTTAAAATATAAAATTCTTTGTCATCAGCAAACCAGACATACTACAGGTAATGTTTTCTTATGTATTACAAGAAAAATAGCAGAGCTTTTCAGGCTTGTGGCATTTTCCACTGGGACAGACTCTGAAGTCATGCTTCTGAGGAAAGATTGGGGACGTGTTCTTTGCCATGTTAGAGCTTCCTCCATCAGAATAATTTCTTATATAAATCCCACTTTATAACCTTCAGTGAAATATTCTGTCTTCTATAAATAGCACATATCATGGTCCTTGTCTCTTTGTCATTACCTGCAGTAGATTTGGCATCTTTGATAGAAACAGCTGTTAGAAAACTGATTGACTAAATTAATTTTGGTGTTGCAATTGTCCCACAAGGAAAATATTGTCAAATTTTCAGCAGATTAAGAATTTTAGATAATAAAAGATTTGTCTTTGTCTGAATGTTTGCATCATCTGCTCTATCACTATAGCACATGATGGTGAAAGCTTTTGAATTTTCAGGTAATTTGAAAAATTGCTTTTTCTATTATTTCAATTATTTTTATTACTCTTAGGAAATACTATCATTCACTGGTTCCTAAGACAATTTTATACAGATTTCAGGAAAAAAAATGCACTCAAGTAAAATCTACAAGGTATGAAAATTAAAACCTGTTCTTCAATCATGAACCCAAACACCTACTTTGAAGTACAGGAATTCTCTTTATTCCCATTCATACCCACATTTTGGAACAATTTTATATTATCAAAATCAAAAGTCATGTCATACTAAAATCTTTTGATGAAACCTAAGAATATATATAGTTATATTTGAATATCTGAAATACTTCTTTGCTGTCAAATTGCTGATCATGATCATAATATTAAAGAGCTTTTTCAGAGTGCTAGAAAAAACAGTACTTAACTCACTGAAGCTTGATTATCTTGCTGTCAAAATGGTTTAACTGAATCAGGGATGACTAAAATCCCACAAGAATAATTTTCTTTGTGTCTTCTTTGTTACAGGCAGAGGCCAGAACAGGAAACTACAGGAAACAACTAATTTCAGCTGGTTTTAATTTTTCCTGTTCACATTTTATATGACATAATGGAACCCCCGTGTTCAACTACATCACTTGGAAGTAGTTTTCTGAAGTTTATTTCTGCTCAGTTAACGACTCAAGATTAGTAGAACAATTTGGAAGCTAAATCTGAATTTAGATGAAAATAGGAAAGGCTGTGAGCCACAGACATTTTGGCCTGGTTTGCATTATTTTATAAAGAGAAAGATTTACTGGAAATAATGAGAAATGTGGTCAGTAATGTTAAGAAGAAAATTAAGAGTGACTGAGTGGTGACTGGGATGACAATTTATAAAATACTCAGTTTGTCCACAAGTCCTACTATAGTTATTGGACAGTATTAAAAATAACCTAAAAGATCCAGAGGAGTTAGTGACCAAGAATTACTTACAGTAAGTTACTTTCAGAAAAACATTTCTCCTTTCTTACCAAGGTTTTCTGTGGAGGCTCAAGTTCATCCAGCTCTGCTCTTTTAAAAATCATCCAAAACCCACCATGTATCAATAAAATACCCCAACTTTAGATCTCCATTTTGTCTGATGTGATTTTATCTTCCATGCCTTTCACATATACTGAACACAAAGTTATGATTTGTTCTTTAGTTTTTGATATTCTTGTGGCTTATTGAAGATTCAGTGCAGTTAAGCTTTAGGACTGGTTGCTTTTTATTTGTGTTAAATTACTTTCTGTTAAAATTTTAAAATGGTAACAAAGCACAATTTCAGAAGGAGTTGCTAGTGACATAAAATGTTTTGGTAATAGGAATATAATTGTAAAAGGAAATATCCAGAAAAAAAATTTAGAAATATGATGTTAAGATCTTGTAAATCACTGGTCCTCTATTTTGATATGATTTATTAGCTGACATTCTGTATCAAAATTATGCTAAACTGCCTGGGCACTGGCAGTTTTTGCTGCTCTAAGACTCGCTTTGAACAGATACTAAATTAGCTTGTTTAGTATTTTACTTTTTTTTCAAAGAAGGTCACAGAACTTTACTGTTTCCCCTTTCTGAAATAAAAAGTAAAAACCCCACTCTGAAAACCAATAAAGCCAACAAACTCAAAAGCCACGACAATGGTAAAAAATAAACCCCCTAAAAAAAAACCAAAATAACCAACCTGCAGATATATATATATATATATATATATAATAACAGAATATGATTGACATTAAAAATTAATGAAATTTTTTTACCTTTAATTTTTCTTGGAAACTCTTTTTACAAGTTAGCTTCAAAGTATGTTAAGTTTTCATTGCAGAAAACCAAACTCCAGATCTCATTCCAAGAGGTTATAAAGCTAAAAAAGTAAAGTTGTATCTGATGTGAAGGGCAGATAGGCAAAAGTAGAGATATGGTCTTGAAACCAGTAATTTATTACACATAAACAAAATGTTAATGAATTGCAGTAACTTTAAATCATGTTTTTATAAGAGAAAATTGATGCAGGCATTCCAATAAGTTACCTGAATACTGAAATTACAGATTAACATCTTTATTAACTTCACAATAGAATTTCATACTTTTTCTTTAGCTAGACATTAAATCCATTTTTAGATTTTTATTCTTTAATTAATAAAAGTATTATAAAAGTAGCTCATATGTGTAGTTGATTATGAGTTTATTCTGAAATATTAGGCACAGTTCAAGCTAGATAACACCCATCTATTCTGCTACACTTAATCATTTTATTTCCTATAAACTCTCTTAAATGTGAGATCCAAATCTAATACCCCACTACCACTGAAATTTAATATTTTTGTGGGCTGCATTGTTCTTCCTTGGAAGAAGCCAATACTTACTAGATTATTTGGAATTAAAATAGTGTCAGCTAATGAATTCTGGAACTTCAAATATGTACCCTAAACTTAAAATAGGATGAGTAGTTTCCACAGCTGTAGTTTTAATTTCTGTATCAGAAATATTTCTGTTAAGATTTTCATTTAAAAATAAATATATTCAAAAGCTCAAGCCAAATTTGAAATACTTATTGTTAATATTGGGAAATGTACTCCAAAATTTTCCAAGAAGTGAAAAGGGTCTATTTTCTCATGCATTAACACATGAAACTTATTTTCCCTAATTTAAGTTCTATAATGAAGCTCAATTTTGGTGAAAGGAATGCTTACAGAAAGAGAAAACACTTATTAAATTAATTATATCTTCTGATGACTGTATAGAGTTACTATTGGCTTTTAATTTACTAATGCAGAATTTTAATTGTAAAATCTATTTCTGTTTGTATATTCCAGTATATAGGAACTTGAGATGTCAGAGCTTCCTCCTGCTTTCTAGAGGATAAACTAACTTCTTCAGTGCCTCCAGGAAAACTGTGGAGAGGAGAGTAATTAGCAGACAACGTGTGTTATATTGCAAAGGAAAAAGAGAAGTTTAACAATGAAATCTCTGCTAGGGTACCTGGGGCAGGAGGCTTACAGTAACTTGAATCAACAACAGGGCAAGTTGTGCTAACAAATGTTCTAGAGTAGATAATTAATAATAATAATAATAATCTTTTTTCCTGTCTACAAACTTACTCTCTCATGCAACAGAAAGACACATCTTAAAATGGAACTATAGTCCAAAAAATAAAAGTGTTTCTAAAAGATCCAAAATTTCCTAATTCACAATCTCTGTGGCAACCTAAATAACCAGATTATAACAGTGCTGTTCAGATTAACCCTCTTAAACTGAAAAAGCACACAGAAAAATTCAGCATGGGATTAAGTACAGGAATACACTGTTGCTGATTTATGCAAACCAAGGCCTGCATTTCACAGCAACTGTTCCTACAGATGCCACCTAAGAGGAAATTGTGACCCCATGTCCTTGTAGTTAGTGATTAAACCTTAATTCCTTTTTATCTAGTATTGGGATATTATTTTAATTATAGTTTTAAATGCCTAATTTTACAGCAGCAAAGGAAGTTTGTCCTTGAATCCAAAGCTTGATTTTTTTAAAGAAAAGAGAACAAGTGGAGAATTTTTCATTTCAGAAGCAATGTTGTGGGCTTTTAAAAAATACATTTAAAGTTGCTTTGATGAAAAGGGGTTCTACTTATATAGCCAGACCTAATCAGAAAATCAGAACTTTTTAGCAGAAAAGTTTTCTTAGTGCAAGGAAATACATAGCTATGAAATGTTTTAGCCATTTGCTAATGTGTTGTACCAGTGAGTATGCAGCAAGTGGATCCCTGCACTGCAGCTGACAGACAGCCACCAGCCTGAGTTAAAGATTTGCAGGTTTTTCTCAGCAATATTATTAATATGCAAATTTATATACTCCAATTCACCACCATTATCTTTTTGCTTTGATTGGCCCTTATACTGAAAATTTCAGTATTTGTCCAGCAACAAAGATATCTCAGCTTCTCATTTCTTTTTAAATAAGTAATAAATTCCAAGGTCAAATCTAGGATGGTGTAATTACCTCATTAACTAAAAACCCCCTCAAGTTATCATATTAATAGTATTAAGGAGAGGAAAGGCTCTGACCCATAATAAAGAGTGGCTCTGGTTCACATTGCTGTTTCAGTTTGCCAAAACTGATTGAAGGCTCAAAATGCTTTAACTCAGCACAAACCAGATGTTGGTTTCTGCCAAAGAGAAGGGTTCTGTGGCTTGACCAGGCTGTATGCAAGTCACACATAAAAGCTCATTGACTTGACCAATTTGGAGAAAATTTCCTTCAAGAATACAGCCTTATACAGCCTTAGCACTTCCTTATGTGGTAGCTAAACCTGGTTATGCAGCAGCACAGCTCACCACTGAGAGATGCTAAGGAATATTTCATTTGAAGTTATATTTTTTAAAAACATCAGTTTTTCCTCCCTGCCCACAAGCTGATGACTTCAGAGCACACTGGCTTATTTGGGGGCCAGAAGCCAGAACATTGTGCATTTGATGCTTTTAAATTTCTGATGCCCTTTGAAGAGGCCTACTCAGGTTGCAAACATTTCAGTTATTGTAATCTTATGATCAAAATACAAAACAGGCACTTCAGGAGTCAGAGAACAAACTGTGACCTCCAGAACAATGAGGTGAAGCTCCTCTAGTCCCTCTATGTTGCAACATCCTTCACAGGATCCTTGGCATCCATGTCAAGATGCTGCTCAGAGGACTGGTTTGTCCATTTCAGTGACTGCTGCAAGGTTTTGGCATGAGGGGAATTGCACAGAATGAAGAGCTTGGTACTCCAGTCACCAGAAACAAGTCATTTAATGTATATTCTTAAATTGCTCAGATACCATGAGATGCTAATTTAGTCAGATATACTTCAGCTGAACAGTGTTGAGTACAGCAACTAACTACTGCACAAACAGAGTATTTTGAATGAGGTGACAGAGCCCATTCTTTCCCTGTTTGCTGCTGGTCTTTATTCCCACATTGTGTCATGAATCACTGTACATTATTATTTTTTTTTTGTACTCGTGATAACCACAGTTATTAATCCATCTACCATTTAGAAAAGGGTAAAGTTGAAAAATCTCTATCTATTTACATATTATGAAACATGAGGCATTTATTACTATGCTCACCAATTTTGATGACATTTAGGAAAAGCCAACAAGTCTGTAACATCTGAATGCATTTGAGTCAGGCACTTAAATTTGATTTTAACATCTGTAAATCTTTGAACAGTTAGCATTAAAGACATATAAATCCCATAAAATCTCATTTGGATGAGAAGCTACTGAGTTCACAAAACCCATTATGAACCTTAATAGTGATGAAATGTTCAGTCACAACAAACTGACTAATCCAGCACTGGGATATGGTTTGATCTTTGTGGCTTGCCTGCTTTAAGTAAACCATGTTAGAGATACTAACATGTGCACAGCTCAGCTCATAAAAGCCTGGCCTGCAATAGAAAATAATTGATATAAAGATTTTAATTGCAACTTATCAACTCAGAATGCCAACCTACTGGTCTCTTTTGCTATCCTGGATTTCTTTTGTAATTAAAAAGAGCATATACATCCTATTTAATATAATCAGACAGTAAAATAAAGGAAGGTCTTCCAAACAGAAATTGAATCAACAATTAGATCTAAGATCTAGAGGAAGCCTCTGGGTCCTTCAAAAATAAGGACATATATAACTACGCAATTATCTTTGCAATGTCATTGAGACAAATGTTATGTTTTCTACTTCCATTTTATCCCAGAAGATTTACAAAAGAAGTGTTTCCCTTCCTCCTTTAAGTCCCACTTCAGATTACAGTCAGGTTTGCCCCTGCAATATCATTTGTAAGGACAAATCTGTTGCCAAAAGACAGAAAGACAAGCTGACCATGATCTAGTAATCTTCCTCAGCCTTCTAACAGCTCATTTTATCCTGCTACATTAAATTTTAGTTAATGCCTTCTCCAAACAGAAGCAAGAAAATATGTAGCAATCAAAGTCCCACAGGTAATGTTTTGCATATTTCTAATGCTCCTCACATAAGTCTATGTGAAAAAGCAACTGTGACACTTTCTGACCCTTTCTTCATCCCAGGGAACCATTTTCCACTCCCTGTGTAGAGGAAATGAATAACAGCTGCTGCAACAAGAGAGACAGCCTAAGCCTTGTGACTGCAAATAAGTCTGATTTGCTCCTTATTGAGTGTTTCATAAAATGCAGTGATTGCACTGGATATGCCAATTACTGTAAATTAATGACATTCTACATCATGTTGCCATTCTTCACTTCCTGAGTCTTTCATCTGGGGATTCTAAACAATTCCAAATAATAATTAAACATTTATCTTTGGAGCAGTAGTTTCTATAGAAGTCAGTCATTATTCAGCCTCTTAAGAGTAAGAGGTAATCACAAGACATAACTCATTAGACAATAGTTACCATTTGTTAAAAAATTACAGCAAACTGATAGGCAGAATAGCACCAGTTTCCTCTCCTTAGAGCAGAACTAGCATGTCCCTAACAGACACACAAAATCTTCTGAATGGAAACATGGAATATGCAGAAATTAAACCAATTCTGGTTTACCAGTATGGAATAAAGAAAGCTAAACTTAATTCCACATGACTTCATGCTTTCATCACTCTTCCTAAGATGTTCTAAAATGCTCTCTGCTTTTTAAAAGCCTGCCTCTTCAATACTTCTCATCGTTAGTTTTCTTCCAACTGTAACATATTATATTCTCATCTTTTTAAAATTGCATCTTAGCTTACTTTGGTTTGTTCTGTAAATAACATCACAGGTATTTCTTCTAAACAAGCCTGAGCAGTCATATGTACGAGTTTTATGATCAAGTACTGAGATACTGAATTCACAGAATTCACTGAATTTCCCACATTAATTCTGAGCCAGATTTTGCTTACGTGGTTGTTCTGGACATAATATGTATAGATCTGTCTACATATGATGGGAGTGGTGACAACTCAGCTCAAGTGGCCATGAATTTTAATGTTGGTTCCTATTAAAATATCTAGTTGTGCAAGTATGGGAGTTTGTAACCTTACAGATGCAAGCAAACATATCAATCATTACCCATGAAAAACCCAATCTGATTTCTGTTTGTAAGCAGCTGAAGAAAGACCATGTTATACTCCTGTGTAAACATCCATCATGAAGTTCAATATAGTTCTCAACTCCTATAATCACATTTCAAATAAGTAGTTAATAATAAAGGCTCAGCTGCATCCTAATAAAAGCTTAGCCAGAAGTCAAGGTTGACCCCAAAAGAGGTGATGCCCTCTCTGATGGCATGAACAGGGCAGATTGGTGCCACTGGGGCCAGCTCAGATCTCTGAAGTCCTCAGCAGGGAACAGGGATGCAACAGATCCTGGAGTAGTCCTGGATTAATGGGACTCTCAAAGGTCAAGTATTCTGAAGACAGCTGAAGAACAAAGGAAGGAAGAACTTAGTACCAGCAAGATCATTCAGGCTGACACAGGGATTACATTTGTATCTTCCTGTGAATTTTAAAGGTTTCAGGGTGTTGCTCAGTAAGGTACCAACAGTTTTGAAATGTATAGAAAGTTGTACTCTTACAACTCTTACTGTAGCACAATTCCCCCTTCCGATTTTCAGTACTGACAGCATTGATTCATTACCAGATGAAATAAAAGAACTAACATAATTGAACAGAATATGTTATTTTCTACATCAGAAGCAGCTTATTGATTTACTAACATAAATTAATTTGAAAAAAAACCCACATATGCAGTACCAGCAGTAACCGAATTTCTTTTTATATCAAACCAAGTTATTTTTTTTTTACTTTCTCATAGTAGCTATTGATCCAAGTGAAAACAAAAGCTATAATCATCAAAAAGCCTCTGAGATGACATTCAGAATACTCTCTCCCCCCAAAGTATGCTGATGCTTAACATGGTAAACCACCACTCATCAGGAAATAGAGATATTTAGGAAAATTTACACAAAAAAGATTTCCAAGCTGCTTCTGTTAGAAAACTCTTCTGAAATAAAATGAAAACCAAATAAAAGATGCATTAATATAAACTATGGCTGTTTATATGTGCATCTTGAAAGTACTCACTATTTTCATTTCCATCAGACTTCCATTAGCACCCACAGAGATCACTTCCTAAAATAACTGATCAGACTGAGGGTTTCCTTCCTTGCATAGAACCTCAGTAAAGAATCCTTGTCATTGGTTACCATACAAGTTTTAAGTAGCCTTTTTTTTCCTCCTCAGCATAAATATGATCTTCAGCTGTTGAAGCCAGCAGCTGATGAGGCCTCATCCATCAAAGGCTGACACCCAACTGCTGTGCAATAACAGAAATCATTACTGCAGCCTAGCTCAAAAATCTCCAGTTTTACTTCGACTGCTATAAACAGTCTTATAAGTAGGAACAGTCTCATGAGGAGAAAACACAGACTTACTAAGAAGTAATTTTTATCATCACTCGACAGTAAGAAATTAACATTAATTCGTTAATATTCATTAATATTAATATGAACCACCTCAAGAAACTAACTTGCCCAATGACTCCACACATGGGGGTTCACATGGGGGTGGGAGGAGGGATAACCTGGTTTATGCTTTTACCTGAAATGATCTCAAAGACAGGCTAATGAGATTGTCAGCCTGCCTCCTTGGAGCTTTTTTTCTCTGACATCAAAGCAAAGGAAGAGAGAACACCTTCTTTGTTACCCAGCCCAGCAGTTCAGAGCAGCCAGGGGAATTGTCTCTGCTGGAAGGAATCTCTGCCTCCTGTCAAGCTCCAGTTCTGCCCCCCCTGGCCAATGCTTCACTCTAGTTCAGTGGCTCCCAAACTACAAATTGTGACCTCAAGGGAGATCACAGCAGTTAAAATAGGGTCATAACCCAAATAATCATGTGTTTCACAATCAGAAATATAGAACTACTGCTCCATTGCTCCTTTTTATTGAGCTACTAATGTTCAGTGACAAGGACATTGCACTCCTCCAACATATCTTTAGGCTCTTTTGCCATGAATTGTTTCAGATCCATCATCTGTTACTTGCCAGAGAATCCCTCTCCAATATAACATTTGCAAGAGATTCTTTCTCCAATATAACATTTGCTAAAACAAATAATCGAGAATTCTCAGAGGGTTTGCTCTGAAGATTACTTCATTTGAAAGAGGAAGAACTAAAAAATTATTGGCAAATTCAGTACTGTTGAACAAATTTCTGTTTTCAAATTGAAATTGTCCAATTATTCATTCTTGTTATTTGGTAATTTTTTTGTTCTTTTATGTTTTCAGTGTTTGCCTTTAACTAGGAGCAAGCCTTACACACTTAGAAGCCTGAAGGCCTATGTTTTATTCACCTTAAAAACTGAGGATGCAGGGGGAAAAATTTTTAAGTTGGGATTTATTTCAAGTTGGTTTTTATTAAGTTCACCAGTGAACAAAAGGAGTGATAAGATATTTTAATTTCCTTTGTTCTTCCACACTAAGACGACTTCTTGCTTTTGTGGTTTGTTTATTCTACAACCATCCTGTTTAAAACACTGATGCACTGGTGGATGCTTCCAGCAAAAATTTCACTCACCTTCTAATAGAAAATACACTTTTATTATAAAAATAACCTGATACTACTTTGCTGCATATCTGCCTCTTCCCTTCCTTCTTTCCTTTCTTTTCAATCTGATTCTGTACTACCTCACCACCTGCACCCACTTAAACTTTTCAATATTCTCATTAATTTCACTGCATTAAACGTAGATATTAAATGCATGCATCTAAATATGTACACTCATAAGCATAATGAAGTGCTTTTTTGAGAACTGGATACAGATCTGGGCTTTCCCTCTCCCCCCCCAGCAGTTATTACACCTTCAGACAGGAATCCTAAATACTTTCAATAAGGCAGACTCATTCCCATTGCTTCTAAAATTCTTCTCAGCTGCAGAGGGCACAGCATTGATTCTGGGACTGAAACTCAGTTAAGATTTTTAATCCCATTCAGACTGGTACCTCAGAGGTACCAGACATGCAGATAAGGAATTCCCAAATTTCTCATGTTTTCCCCTTGAGGTCATGACAAAGAAGTCACTGGCTTCAGCAGTTCAGAATAAAGCTTTACATTTAGAGTTCAATTAACTAAAGACCTTAAAATAAAAGGCATCAGAAAAGTTTCAGCCATTCATTTACTCAAGGAAATAATTTCAGCAGTTATTCATTTCTAGTTTAATGGATACATACTAAGCAATCAGATATGTTTAATCCTGAACTGCTGAGAACTGAGGAGGAAAGGGGAGTCCCTGCTTTACCCTGTGTGGCTCTTGCTTGATGAAAAGCTGGCTGCAGAGCAATAGGGAGTGAACAGCTGAAGACACTTGCAGCTCCTGTTTATAGCTATTTTGAAAACATTTTTCTTCCTGGTGCTGAAGAGGAAGCATCTCAAGAGTCTTTTTTCCCTTGATTATGAACAGAACACTGCTACAAACATTTGCCCACAGAGAAATAAATGGATGTTATGCTCAAAAGCAAGATAGAACTCAAGGCAGTTTTTTTTAAAATGTCAATTTATGCTGATCAGTGTAAAGCAAATATGATACAAAAGCAGTCATACAAAAGAAATAATTCTTTCAGAGAAAACTCTCCTAGTGACCTGGTTTGGGAACTGAACTCCAATCAGAAGCCTGATACATCTGAAAAGGGGCTTCACTCCTTTCTCTGTCCCCATCATTTCTGCAGTTTTCTGCACTTAGTAAGCATTGTTTCTGAATCTTAATACTGTCTCATAATTTCAGTGTCCATAAATAATGTACCTTTGTCTTTCTTTTTTTTTTTTTCTGTTCATTTTTTGGGGGTTTTGTTTGTTTGTTGCTTTGTTGTTTCGTTGTTTGTTTCTCTGGAGCCGTGCTAGCAGTTAACTTATTCCAGTTCTTAAAGATGTGAACACACAGTTTGTTTGGTGTGACATACTTGTAGAAATCTGAAATGAGAAGGAAATTCACTAAAGATTTCTTAGTTTTGAAGAGCTAGCACTTTGACCCTAATAATCCAGCAGAAGTCACCACAGTGCCTGTGGACCTCATTATCGAATAACAGGAGCCTTAAACAGCATTACCCTTCTACATCAAAAAGAGAAAACAGTCTGATGTGATTTACACTGATGTGGATGTAACATGCCAAGGTACAGCACCTTTAAAAAGTTATTCCAATTCTATTAAGAAATGAGTTACTGAATTCTAATAAGAATGAAAGATGTATGAAATAACTGAATAAAAAAGGTGGATTCTCAAAGCCTTATTCTGAAAACAGATTCATTCACTGCTACAAAGGAAAAATCCATCTTTGTTGTGGAAGTTTGCAGCAATAAGGTATGACAAGATTAATGAAAATATTCAAGTCCCTATTCCCAAACATGCCTGGCAGAAACATGTTCTGTCTCTCCCAGTGATACTGCATCTATCAACTCCCAAAACAATTTGTCTTCACAGACTTCATTTGCTATTCTTTTCAAGGACAGAGCCACTCTCTTCCAAAAATGTCCAAAATTTCTTTCAGAAAATTATTTATATTTTTTTTCTGTATTCTCTGGGCTAGTATGACTGATTCTCTTCCTTACAAAGATTTTTCCATGAGACTGAATCACACAAATTGCTGTTCAAATTAAAACTAATTAAATATTAAACAATAGTGGGTCTTAAAAGGGTCATTTAAAAACTGAAAAAAAAAAAATTAACAGAAAATTGCTGCATATTTTCTTAGGATTGCTTTGTTACTGGTGCTTGTTTTGTCCTTTTCTGATTTGTCACTATAGTTCTCTGCTAACAAAAATCTCCAGGAGAATCACCAAGGGCAAAGTAAACTCCAAGTCTTTGAGCTATGAGTAATCAAAACAATAGGAAAACACAGCATCTGAGAAAAGCAATATTTTTGCCTGCTTTTTTAGCATTGCAGAGTTCTGGAGAATTCTGGATGTATTTTCCAATCTTTGCACTCCTTCAGTCCATTTCCATCTGGCCTTGCTGATGCTAACACCACAGTTCCACTGTCTCAAACTTTTCCAGCTGACAGTGAAACATATGAAATCTCTTTTTGCCAGCAAGACTTTTAAAATTCAACTGCACATCTTCTGCAGATCAGGAAAGCAGCAGAGCAGCAGAAATGGACTGATGCTATAACAGAATCCATTGAATGTTACAGATTTCTCCTTATTTAAGTGGTCATTCTACATATAATGGGATTGCCTGTAGAACAGGGAAAGCAGAGACTTCGTTTATATACAAGTTGTGATTCTTTCCAGACTGGTACAAATCTAATCACATGAGATCCTGACAAGTATTAGTCATGCTCAAGTATTATATAGTGAGAAAAACTGGGACAGGAAAAGTCATACAGAACAAACTTTACAAGGCAAGTGTTCAGCCTCCCAAATTAAAGCCTCATCGGATTCTTAGGGGGACAGAAAAAATATCTTCAGCTTGAAACCCCTACAATTCACCCCTTAGTGACCAAACCTGGGACTAGGAGTGGGATCAGCAAGCATTAGACTCCTCTCTGAGCAGGAGTTTGGAAAGAAAAGGGATCCACTTTGAACCTCATGACTCAACGGGAGGGCCTTCCTCATTCTCTTCTTTCATTCCTGTCCAAATCCCTACAGCCAGTCCCTTACTCAGTTTCCTATATCCCTGTATTAATTTCCCTTGATCCCTGTATAAATCATTCACATTTATTCCTATATGTCCCTTCCTCAGAGAAAGTAATTGAGTGAACCTTGCCCTGGAATTCTGTTAAGTCACTTTTTCATAAGTCTATATTAAAAATCACCTTTTCCTGATGTCATTGTCAGTGATTCTCTAAGAGACCTTAAGACTTTCCAGTCTTGTCTGCAACAAGTCTTTATTTGAAATATAAATTAAAAAAAAAAAATTTACAGATCCCCCCCCAGGTTACTAAGGGACAAAACCCATAATCCTCCACCATTTACAAACTCACCTTCCTTCTTTAAATGTCTCAAAGCTGCAAAGACTGCAGCCAAAAGCAAGGAATCACAGAACTGTCACAGTTGGAAAAGACCTCTAAGATCATCATGTCCAACTGTCAATATCCCCCCTCCGAATAAAATATATATATATATATTTCAATATCTGTATCATCCGCTAGAGCATGTCCTGAAGTGCCTCATTTACATAGTTTTTTCATACCTCCAGGAATGGTGATTCTACTCTCTAAATAAAGAAACTCTTGCTCAGATCAAGTCTAAACCTCTCCTGGTGCAACTTCGTGTCATTTCCTATTTTTATTCACTTGAAAAGGGCACCATCACTGCCCTTCTCCTGCTGGCCACACCATTCCTGATACAAGCCAGGATGCTGTTTGCCTTCTTAGCCACCTGGGCACACTGCTGGCTCTTGACCAGCATCCCCATCTCCTTTTCTGCTTGGCAGCTTTCCAGCCACTCCTCCTCAAGCCTGTAACATTGCATGGGGTTCTTTAACAGGAAAGATTATTTTTCAAGTTTCAAATATAAAGCAACAAATATCCCCTTGGCTTCTTATCTTAAATAACATCCACATTTATGAGAAATATTCTAAGCAAGTCATTCTATTTTTTTCTAGTTTTCCATCTCAAATTATACCACTATGTCCTATTCTAAAGCTATGGTATTACCAAGTGGATAATTTGCCCAATCTGCAACTAAGATTTTTATCAGACTAGACACTTTCTTGCAATGCATAAAGCCACTTAGAAAAAATTAGAACTTACTGCAGTTCCACCTCTACTACATTATATTATAAGACCTGTGTATTTTCTCTCTACTAAAGCCTTTTGCTATTATATGTCATTAGTCTACAACCTGGGTGACTGCAAAAATGATTAAAAAAATGAAAATAGAAAGTTTTAATTTTAAAGTATATAAAAGAAACTGTTTAATTATTTCATATTGCAACATAGATTGTGATGTAATAAATATATATTCCTGCACAAAGCCTTGTGGTTTTTTTACATCTGACTATTAAAACTATTTTGAAAACTATGAAAGAATAAAGAGACAAATTTATGAACAGGTCCATAAATAATGCATCTGCTTGTTAATTTCTCAGCTTAGTAAAGTATTTCATTTTAACTGGAGAAAAAAAAAAAGGCTACCTAGATACTAAAGTGTCAAAAAACTATCAGGAGTAAGATTATACTTACTAAAACAAATTCATCTGCAGTAGATAAGTTGAAAATTAATCAAAATGGTGTCCTTGAGACAAAGAAGGTCAGTTGCACACTGGATTGCATTAATAGGCCTGCTGAGCAAAGCAGTAGCCTGAGTTAGAGAATTATTCTCCATTATTCTGCACTCACAAAGCTTCATCTCTGTAACTAACCTCAGCCTAGGGCTCCCCAGAACAAGGCAGGCATTTAAATGCTGCAGAAAACGCACTGAAAGGCCAGCAAGTTAGGGAGCTGCAAGAGACAGAGCAGTCAAAACCTGGATTTATCTCTAAGGCTGTAAAATTTCCATGTCTGGAGATGTTTAAAGGCTAAAAGACAAGGGCCTGAGGAAGCTGAATTTTGAAGCTGGCCCTGTGCTGAGCAGGGTCAGAACGGAGAATCTCCAGAGTCAAACTAATGGACTTCATGATTCCATGAATAAATCACTTTGCAATTATTTATGTTCTTTTACACCAGTTAGTTAAGAAGTTATCTAATTCATGCAATCTGACTTAGAAGTTTATGATTTAAAAACAGTTTATTAATTTTTCATCCTTACCAGATGAAAACTTCATCACTTGATTGAAGCTACTGGTTAGGGATTAAGGACCTGTGTACACAGATCTTTTATTATCCACAGACTTCCCACCTGCCATACCAAAGCACAGTCTAGATCAGGCAATGTCCACCTGAATGACAGAGTAATCACTATTGGATGAAAGGATTACAACTAATCCTAATTCAACACTTCTCATTCAGTTTAGAGCATCATTCTTTAAAATAATATTCTAGGGGAAAATCCTAAATGTCAGCTGTCAGTCAGCAGCACAATGTCCCCCTGAAACTGCAGTTTGTAAGGATCTTCCTATTGCTTTGTAGTCATGAACACTAAGCTTGTCAAAATAGTGCCTGCCACTACAGGAGCCTGACAGGAATTATTTTATTTACTGTGAATGCAATCCAGTTCAAAACCCAATCACATCTGTTTAGCAAGACCTAACCCAATCTTGAATAAATTCTCCTGGGGATGGAGAATCATAGCAAAATTGATCACCTTGTCTTAATGAGAAAAATTTAGCAGATGCCTCCTTTTCCCAGGGAGAGACTACTGAAACAAACCCCCATCTTTCTGTACAAAGGGGATGGTTTTTACTTCTTTCTTTGTTCACCTTGGGGAAAAATTGGGAGTTCACCGAAGGAAAGCTAAGTCTCAGAGATGTTCAAGGAAACAAGTGCCAAAAACTTTTACAAAACTTGGGCTGAAGAACCATTGTGACAACTGATGCCTTTATCATGCACTGCTGCTTCCAAATTCAACACCCAAGCCTCAGAGGCAGGTGGTATCCTATGAAACACTCTCATGCAATTTATGGAGGCAACAAAAATACCTCTTAAGTGAGGGTAGGAATCTATTATTAGTCTAATTAAAGTCTTCCAAGTTTAACTGAAGGATTGTCATTAGTCCAGTCATGCAACATGTTCCTTAATAAAGCAGTTCACAAACTTGCTGTTACATATTTCTTTCTCTGGTATTCTTCTGCTCACTCCAGTTTTTTACACTCTTCCTCTTCTTCTGTTCTTTTTCCTATGTGCCCCTAGGTTCACAGCTTATGGTGCTGGATGCCCTCAAGGAGAAAGAGGAATGGGAGTTACAGCAATTTGTCAGCATCCCCTGCTCTTTGCCCTTGATACTTGATGATATTGATAATTTATACCACCTTACCCTTGGATGTGCTTGGGGTCATTTTTATGTGTTTTTTTAACACACTGCACTTAACAGCCCCCTTCTTATTGGCTCCTAATTGTACATTATATATGAACTGACTGTATATGATTACATCTTTTAATGTGATAGATACTCACTCTTAGTTTCTTTTGCTATCACTAAAAATGGTTTTAACAGCTCTCAAGGTTGCACTAATTTAATGACCACTGGTGAGTTGTTTATAGCTCTGATACCTCTAGCATCATGCTGTGCTTGTACTTTCAAGCCCCATGCTATCATTTTGAATTTCGAATTTCAGTAACCTCTGTCACATCCTTCAAGCTGTGGTTTGCTGATAACTAAGGTTTTATTAGCACAGGCTAATCATGCACATATCTTTGTTCAAGGTCAGTAATAGTTCACTCATCAAAAACTATGATATATTCAAATACATCCACACAGAAACACAATGCTCTGGTACAACTTGCTACACCAGTGACTGCTGTGTGCTGCAAGATCTCCAATATGTTACTGGAACTGCCTGAAAACAACACACCAACCATTTACACAGAACAGAAATTAAATTCTCTCCAAAGTGAGACTTTCCTGATCGTAATGCACATTTCTGTGCTCCATTTATATGAATTCATTAAGTCCATGGACTGTGTTCATGAACAAATGCCAAAAATACTGACAGGCACTAGTCCATAGGGATTATTTCTAACACTACATAATGAGGAAGTCAGATGAGATTAATCTTCAGAGAAATGTTGGGGTATGAACCATTTTAAACAAACACACCTTCAAACAAATATTTATGTGTAGGTGAAGTCAGTATTTCCTTACAGGTGTAAGAACATAACACAGCAAAAAACCATGCCTCTGTATTAGTGATTGATATGAAAAATACTCTATTATATAAGTAGGAAATGCCCCTTTGAGATGACTCAGCTGGTTACGGCTGAGTATCAGGACACATTTGACATTGCTTGGAGATCCTTATAAAATGGCCATGAGATTGTTGAGTTCTAAATCCTTGGAGGAAGAAGCAAGGCAAAAAGGAAGATCACAATCCTGGTCTTGGAGATCACCAACACAGCCTCCTCTCAAAATAGGTTTAACTCCAAAGCTGATGAGAGATCAAGTTGCTGCTGTCAAAGGTTCTTGTGATCATCACCAGCTTGTTCCTGATGCTTTAGGTGAATCCAATGTTTTTGCACTGAGCAAGGTGGACACATATGGAGTAGGTTAATGGGCCTCAGCTGAGATCTGTAACATGTTGGAAAATATATACCATGTATATATATATATATGGTATATTTATAGATTCTCCAACATGTTACAGCTATATATTACATATGTTACATACGTTACAGTTGCATGTTACATATATATATATGGTTCATCTCTCCACCAGAAAATTTCTGTTCATCTCTGGCAGCAACAAAGCTGAAAAATGGACAAATATTTGCCAGAGTTCAATTGTACTGGCCAGAAGTGGTATTTGGCAAACTGAAGTTTGCCAAAAAAAAAAAAAAAAAACCAAACAAAAAACCTAACAGCAAATACTGTCACAAAAACATTACAGATAACAACAAGTTTGCTTTAAATTCTCCCTCAGATTGCAGACAAGGCTCAGAGAGACCTTCTGGATAGTAAGCACTGTCCTGTGCTGCAGAGGTTGGCAGTGACAATGATTCCATGATTGAGTTCAGCACTTGGGGAGGCACAAAGAAGGAGCTGCAGGATGTGCTGAGGGATAAGAGTGGATGGAAAGTCTGGCATGAAGAAAAGTATAAGAACACACAGAGCAATCTAAAGGAGAGCAAAGAGGAGAAATGTTTCAAGTTTTGTTTTATACAAATTCTCTTGCCTTAAAAAATGAACAAATAAGTCACAAAAGGATCTGCCACAGTTAAAAAGGAGAAAACAACACATGGCAAGAAAAGGTATTAAGGTTGAGTGTTTTTTTAGAAAAGATCCTATAAACCTGATCAATACAAGTTCAGAGGGCAAGTGTAAAAATAGTAACATGAAAGCAAGAAGGTGACCCAGGCTGACATTGTTTCATTCATTATTGTTACAAACTTTGTAGAAGAATGGAGAGCCTGGGAGAGAATTGAGGATAGCTGAGAAATGATACAAGGTTCAGTCACAGCAGATAAGCAGCCAACAGTAAAGGAAAAAGGCAGAAAATATGCAACAACCTATAATGCAAATGGAAATGAACGACTTTGTCAGTGGGTAGTTGGCAGTGAAAACTGAATTAGGAGGTGGCCTGACAAAGAAATTGCCTTAAATATGTTCAACAATTCAATCACGCAGAGGGGAAAAAACCAACATTGTTCAAATTCAGAAGCAATATGCAAATATGAACAGTGAGACTCACTTTAAACTGCAAAGCACTACCATAAATCAGCTTTAATGCCAAAAAAAATTGTGATGCAGATATTACCCTTGGTTGTGGAAGTGTAACCCCCAGTATAAATTAAATAGAACTTCAGGACCATGAAGTAGGCGCTGACATTGTAATTGTTATATTAATTTGTATATACATTGTACCAGAACAAGTCTAGCCTAAATAACAGGTTTGCTATAAGATCATGTTTATGTGACAACACTTTCTGTAAGGGCAAGAAGTCGGAGAAAGCTAAATAAAGGAAAACATTATTCCTGTATGTTATCTAACAGCTCTGTTGGGTACACTAGTATCAAAAGCAAGAGGAATTTGTTCCAGGTAAAACCATAGAGTCATAGAATAGCAGGGTGGAAGGGACTTCAAAGATCGTCTGTTCCATCCTTTCTAGATAGGAACACAGTTCAGATGTGATGTGCAGCACCTTGCCAAGCTGAGTCTTAAAGAAGTCCAGTGTTGGGGAAAGATTAACAATTTGTCAGTAGCTTATATCTTTCATATTCTCCATCCAGCACTCAGTTTCTTCATAGCTTTTTCCAAATGAGACATTCACTTTCAAATACAGATTTAAGTAGGAAAGCTTGTGCATAATGCCATGTTAGGGGGGCTGTATTCCCAGAGCAATTATTTTCTTGCACATAGTGTTTTCTGAAAAGCAAAGCTGTGTATTTTATGAAGCTCCAAACTCTCACATTTGAGCTGTAGATCTCCTATCAAAGAACTGATCAAAGAATCTCTGGGGAGAAGCACACCTGCAGAGAAGACCAACAGGGTCCATGTTCAACATCCAGGAAATTAGAAATCTAAGAAATTAGATTTTGACTTTTAGAGAGAATAGAGTAGTTCAGTTGAAAAGGACCAACAGTGATCATCTAGTCCAACTTTATGAGCAACTTGCTTTCAGGGCTTCATGTTTAATGAGCAAATAATTTTTGTATTCTTTTAACTGAGGTGAATTCACCCAAGTGAGTTAACTAAGGAGCCTTGACCAAGAAGTGAGGTTGACTCGTTATTCAGTTAGTCCAATCTCTTTTCCAGCTGAAGAACTGGGGAAAAAAATGATGATTTATCATAGAACAGCCCTATTTTCCAATTTCCAGTTCCACTGTATCCTGCTTTGAGGTCCACTGGTTCATTACTCCATTTTTTTTTTAAATCATTATTACGACTGCAAGAAAAACTACAAATATCAAAACTGATGCATTCATCTCTCTGCCCAAAGTTATTTTCTTGTGTTAATGAAACACTTCTGGTAGGAATAGATTGTCTACTACAATGATAATGTTTTGCAGCTCCGATAGCACACATTTCCTGACCCCTCTCTGACAGCACAGTTGTTCTGTCACCCAGAATTTTCCCTATGCAAGTGCTACCTATGCTGTACCAGTTCCTGAAAATTCTGTATACAGAAAGCCACATGGCAAAAGTCACTATACAAGGAAAATAAATTAATCTGAAATAGTTTTCTGTGTGTTGTGGGGAATTCTTCTAATTCTAGATACTCATTTCTGCACTTCAAGAACATCCTTAATTTGTGAAGGGGTGGAAGGGGGGAAACCAGTTGAGAGATCATCTACAGTGAGCATGTTGTCAGCCAGCTGTGTGTGCATGTCTGGGTTTATTCTGCTGATAATATGGATATATTACATATTTAAAAAGTAAGTATATCAGTTATCTTGTTCTTATGGAAACCACAGAAAACTGTATTTAAGCTGCCTTGGAAGGACTGAAGGCTGAACCAACCAATTGGGATGTGACCCTGATGTTCTTTCTGAACTTTAGTCTAAATAGATGTATGGTAAATAAAAGCTTTAATATTTTAAGTAGATGTAGGTACATGTCTCACTAGTATTCACAGAATTCAGTCAACAAAATCTACAAATGAAAAAAAAATACCTGCATATGAAAAATATTAAACAAAGCTGCATGCTACATGTGCAAAAGACTATAAAAACAACCATATTTCTTTTTTCCCTTTTTTCCCAAAAGGCTATGGAGTATCTCAGGTTCACAGCTGCAATTCAGCTCGTTGGACCACTAGCTAGTAGGGGCTGTTCTTTTGAATGTTTTGTTCTAATGTTCTCCAACAATTCTAGTATGCAAATATTTTTTTAACTACACTTGTGTTATGCAGCTAAAAGAGAGGTTTGCCATGTTTGACTTCATTCAGTGATACAGGATGCCTCCAGGCATTTAACAAAGTCAATTAATGAAATAACTGGCATATGCTAATAACAGCAAAGCAGACTCAATCTAACACCACAGAAGAACAAAATTAAATAGTTCATGGCAACATATACTGAAGGATAAATCACTTTCTCTGTCTGACAGGATTCTTCTCACCCTCCTCCACTCCAGAATTAATCAGAACCCCCTCAATAACCTTTACACTTCTGTGCTCCTTGTTTACTGGCTTATTTGGCTAAATATCTCCTCTGAACACCCCCAGGAACCTGGGATTTTGAGAGACCTCTATCATGTCAAAGAGGTTGGTGTTTAATTTCCTCTCTTGCTTATAAACTTTATCAGGCAGACTGATCATTTCCATGGCATTCAGCACTGTACAAAGGATGCCAGCTTCTCATCTTGAATATCTCATGCTGTGCCAATGACACCTGCATTTATTTTACATCTTCTTTCACAGGATTTCGAAGGATAATAGTCAGTTCAATTTATGCTGCAATTCTCAAGACACAGGGTAAGAATATAATAAACATAACTTAAACAGACTCCAGCAAAAACAAAGCAGGACAGATGTGTTGTGTACATTTCATCACCCTTTATGCAATGCAGGTTTGCAAGTAGAAATCTACTCACTGAAAAAGAGAATTTATCTCTTTGTAACCAGGAGTATTGTGCACAAAAGAATATCTCCAGCCCTTTTCAGGCACCTGATGCCATCCTTCCCTCCATGTTGTGACAATCAGTTATACAAAGACATCAGAACAGATTACTGCAAGACTTTCCACAGAATCATCCCATATCTGATCAACAGGAACTGAGAAAGAGTCTCTACAGGTTCTCATCATCTGCACCTTTGAACACTTCTATTCTGCTTCAGAATCCCCAACAATTGGTTCATTTTTGGAATGATTTTGTTTACTTTCATCTTCTTCATGTTTTACACTGCAGCATCAGCCCCGTGTGCTAATAAATCCCCTTAGGGACAGCACTGTACAATCCAGAAAAGACTTCTAAAAAATCTTTGGTAGAATTTTTCAGTGTACACAGCACAGAGCACTTGCTAGAAAAGGATGTTGAGCAAACCATAGAAGCTGAGTGTGTTGTATTTTTTCCTGAACAACATAAAAAAAACGAACTCTGGGCTAGAATTAGGAGCAAATTCTGATCTTCTGTGTTGAACTAATGCCAAATCAGAGGGTCATGATTTTACCAGGCATATTTTTTTCTTAGACCAGACAATAATTTGAGTCTTCTCTTCCATTGCACAAAAAGGATTATTCCAAGCTGCAAAAAAAGAGCAAAGCCTCAAGATATTCAAGAACTCCTAAAAAGATTCCTAAAAATGTAAGGCAGCAAAGACAATGTTGATACATTATATTAAAAGATAAAGTTTTAAAATTTGTATTTGCCAACAAGTCACCCAGGATCTTTTTGAGACTGGCCAAATAGATTAAAAGTAAATAATGTATTTAAAAGTTCAAGCTCTATTCATCATTAAGCATAAAATATGATATAACTAACCTAATAATAATTTGAAAAAAACCATATAACTTCTTCTTTTATTCAAGCTACCCTTGCTCTTTCTTATGAAGTTCATGCTGGTGAATTTCTGCTTACATTGAAGAATAATACACCAACAAAAATGACAAATACATTAGAAGAGCAAAGCAATAGTGACATAACAGGAAAGGCCTTGATATCCCCACCTGTGTCCAGAAGACAACATGGTTTTATGAACTGCAGAGCAAGGAATTTCAACAAAAAGCTGAGAAACAGATAGTGAAGCAACTCAGTAGGTGCTTCAGTGCTCTTGTCCCTGCTGTAGAAACAAGGTTGTGCACAGTAATCAGCAAAGTTTTTCAGGGAGAAAAGTCAGAAGAAAAAAAAAAAAGATAAAAAACAAACAAAACCCCAGAAAAGCAAATAAAGCCAAAATTCAGAACATATTTTACTACTGCATTCCTGTCCAATTCTGATTCCCATTTCTTAGACCAGAGCTAATATTATTTTCTCTTCTAACCATAAGCAAAGATGTGGTCATACAAGACTTTAAGACTAATTTAAGTAAAGACACTTCTTCTTTGCCATTGCAGTCACACTAGCTGATACTTTAGACCAGCTCTGCACAGAACACTAAATATCCTGAATACAGAGCTAGATTCTCCATCCATGAAACATTCTTCCTCATATCCCAATACAGCCCTTAGCAGCAAATATCAGTGTTGTGACAATTTGACTGATTCCCTAGGAAACTTTTGTATTTATCTCCAGCAACCTACATGCACCCAAATTCGATTAAACTTGCACCTAATACAAAACCTGAGTAATGACCTAGTGTTTTACCTACAGATCAGCATCTGTAAATTTCATTTGTTGCACAGTCAAGCAAATTATTCTGCTTGTTGAGGCAGAATCCATTGCTGTGACACAGACCAAGAGTGCAGCTTCACACTAAATTTAATCCAATCTAATTGCAGGCTACTTTCCTAATGGGCATTTGTAATCCCTCCCCCAGATGCCAGACAGATCAGAGGGCTGATTAAGGAACATGTGCCCTCAGGATTTCACCATCAGGCAGAGAGGGCAGGGAAGGGGAATACATGGTCAGTGATTAGGCTGTCAGCTGCCTGACCCTTCCTGGCAGGAATCAGAACAGAACACAATGGATTTTTGCTTTTTCACAGTCAGTTAAAACCAATGTTGGTTTTTCTGTGGTCCATGCTTTTAATGTGTAAGTTACCTAAAGCCCAAAGATATCTCACGTCTCAATATTTGACATGCAGAGACACTTTTACAATGTTGTCTCTGGAAATCTCAGTAAGGTTACATATTGCAAGAATTTCATCGAGGGATACTCAGTGATGGTGCAGAGAAAAATGTTGGGGTTTTTTTCTTTGGTTTTTTTTGAACTGAATAAAATATTTATCCAGGCTTTTCAGATCTACAAAATGAGCTTGTTTCCAATGCAGGATGTCATTTCACAGGAACAAAACATTTTTGCTTTATGTTGAACAGAACTTCTAGCTTTTCCTACAGTAATACAGTCATCTTTCTAAATCACTAGGCTTTCCCTTTCAGAAGTTCCCTGAATTGAGCCACAATAGAACCAATTTTCTTTCTCATAATTTGTGGAATCAATTATATCTTCACTGGATAAACTAGCACTTCCCTCTGTCACTGAAATAAATGCCAACCTGCTTACTAGGTCCCCCAGGAAGAAAGCTGGAAAGGGATGCCAGATCCTCACAGAATGAATTAGAAAACAAGAGAGACATACCTTGTGTATATACCTTCTGATAAGAAAAAGAAATATTTCTGTTGAGAAACAATCATGTCACAAAGGGGAGGAAAATAGGCAGTGTTAGAGCCTGACAAGGCAACTGAAGTATATCTGGGGTAGCAATACAATAGTAGCTTCAAACCTTAGAGAAAAGCAGAGATTGTTTATACAAATTCCTTGGGGCAGCCAGGGCACGTGTAGTGATGGTTTTGCTGCAGTATTGCTGCTACAGAGCAGGAATTCCCTAAGGACAGGAGTGGCTGCTGGAATGACACTGGTTCACAAGACACCTGCAGCTTACATGAGGTCCCCCTGTCCTGCACAAGAAGTTACAGAGCCTCGGAGCTTGAAGGTTAAAAGATTCTGTAACATTTCATTGAAAGAAGAAGGATTGCTCAGCAGTGTCTCAAAATGAAGTCAGAGGGAAGGCTTGACATTATCTTTGTCTTTAGGAAAGCACAGTTTGTGTTCCTACGTTATCCTATTTATCTTCTCTTTGTCTTTCCTTTAAATAAATCAGTGTCAGTAACTGTCATTCATTGAGCACTTGCACAGTTTAAATTAGTTTTTCCAGCTTCCAGGGTAGGGATGAAGTCCAGTGTTTATTAGTGACCTCTAGAAATTGAACCTGCTCTTTGCTGTAGGGTTCCCATATAAATCTGTACTTGATGTTGAAAGAAAGGGCAAAAAGTCTTTTTGAAGCTGTTTAATTATTCTACACAAACCAGTTTGCATGAATAACACTGTTTCACCTCTATTTACTTAAATATTTGTATGATAAATCCCCATGAAAAAGGTTGGTCATACAAATGCTTATTATGCTGCACTTTATACATTAAAATTAAAGCTGTTTTTTTTTTTTTTTCCTCAGAATATAAACAGGGAACAAATACTGTAACTGACATTATTAGAATTCAGACATGTATTGAAATATAATGAAAGCTGCACACGATGGAGTAGCATTTCTAGCCTGAGTTCTCTGAAGGGTCTGTGCTCAGATCCAGGCAGCTCACACTGCTTGTCCAGATGCACTGATTTAACTAACACTCATCTTTGAGTGGAATGTTCAACATCAATTGTAAAACTTACCTGAAAAGCCAACTGGAACTGAGTAGTCAGACAGGTTGTAGGTGCAAAGCAGTCAATGCCCAGGGAGTATCTCAACCTGAAGCCACATCATTAAGTGGAGGTATAAAAAAGTTCATGCTAAAATCCACTGTTTCCTATCCTTTTCCCGCAAAGAACAGAGGAGTGGTTTGAGATTAGAAGATGGATATTCCCAAACAATCTACAAATGACTTCTTGGTTCTAAATGGCTGACATGGAATTAGAGACTCTGCTGTTTCCTGGGACTCAAACAGTGAGCCCAGTTAAGAGAAGTGTTTGAATACAAATAGAGGAAAATAGCTCTGAAGCTAAACATGTATTTGCTCAGCAAAACCAGAAAACAATCAGTGCATTTTTTTCATTGCTTATTATTCTTTCAAAATAAAACTGAAGCTTCAGCTTCCAAAGAAACAGCTACAGTTGACTTGTTTGCTTTGCTGCCTACTGCTAAGTCTGAACTGAGATTTGTGTTCTGGTAACACAGCCTGAAAGGGAGTCCCACTAAAATTAACACCAGGACTTCTCCAAGATCCTTGTGCTTAATCCTAGAGGTTAGCATGCTTTTTTTTCCTGATGAAGGAGTGTAATTAAAGGCACAGTATCATAAGTGTATCATAAGAGTGGATCACAAGAGAGTATCATAAGCAGTGAGCCCTAGATGCTTTCCACTGTCTTTAAAATCTCTCTTGCCTATTGGACATGTGCCAAGCAGATTTTCAAGGTATGCTTCCCATTGTAATAAAACAACAGAATGTTCTTGAAAAATCATAAACTAGAAGTGTTTTTAAAACTTCCTAATCCATTTTCTAAAAATAATACCTGAGTATTTACTTTCATGGCACCAAAACCGGTGGAGGGTTTACACAAAATTCCCCGTTTCTGAAGACCCAAAGCCTTGCTTTCAGGAACACCTTCAAGTTTATCCAGCAAGGAGAGATTCAGGAGGCTGCTCCTCAGGTGATGTCACAGCACCAAACAAATTTATACTAACTCTGGATCTGTCCATGAATGATTTATCTAAATTTTTACCCTTACTGTGTTATTTCATTTTGAACTTACTGTGAGAAGTAAATACATGCTTGCCAGCCCATCAAAAACATTACAGACCAGTAGCACAGTTTTTGTAGTCAGTGGCTGTTACTACACCACTTTTCCCTTATCTTACACACAGCTGTTACTTCTGCTGCCTAGAAAACTTTTTACTTTTATATAAAACATTCTCTCTCAGACATATGCTTCCTTTTAATAAAAAATATTCTTTGTATGGTCTTATAAAACTTGAATTTTTACAAGTTTCAATAAATACTTTGCTCAGCAGATATGGGGAATGAACTCTTGTGCCATTTACTGGCATAAGAAGTTACATTTTAGTAGAGTTTCTGTATTTGTTTAGAGACTGTTTAATGTTAAAGATAGGGCTTTGGTCAGATCACAAATGCAATTAACTTGTAATGATTAATTCCCAGGGCAAGGGTCCCAAAAGCTTAGCTTGTAATACTCTGATACACATTAGAATTAATTATTATAACATTTCATTTTACCTCTCAGTCTAAGAAATACAACATTTTTCTTAATATTGCTGTTCTGTTAATTTGAAGTAGAGTATGCACTTGCTGATAAACACAGAAAATGTTTATTCATTACTTGAAACAAGTAATCTAAATTATGCTTTATATGACTCCAAGCCATAACACTCTTTCTAGAACCACAAAGAGGCACTGACTTACACCTTTATTGTAACAGCAATTTAAATTTGAACCACACACTTGAAGAAGACCAACATCAGTTCTGAAACTATTTGAAACATCTGTTATCTAAAAAGTACAAGCTAAATTTCACAGAATTACCTTGGTTGAAAGGGAACTTTGAGATCAAGTGCAAGCATTAACATAATACTCAACCATTTCCCTGAAGTGCTGTGTCTGAACAACCCTTAGATACTTCCAGGGTTGGTGACTCTACCACTGCCATGGGCAGCCTGCTGTGCCTGAGAAACTTTTTATTGAAAAGATTCTTCCTTACATCCAATCTAAACCTCCTCTGGTACACCTTGAAGCCATTATCACTTGTCCTATCACTTTTCACTTCAACAGACCCATCTCCACCTCTTTACAACCTCCTTTAGGGTAGTTGTAAGAGAGTGATAAGGTCTCCCCTTAGAGATCTAAGAGTGATAAGGTCTCCCCTCAGCCTCCAGACCTGAACACCCAACTCAAGGTGCAGCCTCCCCAGTGCCAAGGACAGGGGCACCATCCCTTCCCTGCTCCTGCTTGTCACCCAGCTTGGTGGCATCTGCAAACTGACTCAGGGTGTGCTCTATCCCTTCATCCAGATCATTGATAAAGACATTAAACAGGAGTGGCCCCCAGCACTGAGCCCCAGAGAGTGACCCTTGAGACCAGTTACCAACTGGGTTTAACTTCAGAGACCACAGCTCTGGCCCAGCCAACCAACCAGTTTTTAACCCAGCAAAGTGTATGCCCATCCAAGACCTGAGCAGCCAATTTTTCTGGATGAATGCTGTGGGAAATAATTCAGAAGCCTTACTAAAGTCAAGACAGACAACATCCACAGCGCTTCTCACATCCAGTTAGAAGATCACCTTTCACAAACTCAACCAACCCCTACAGTTCCATAATTGCATGTATTTGAGGATAAAGATGTGTATCCATATAGTCACTCTTCCATAAATAAAAATGATTAATTTTAAACACAGGATTTAACTTTATTTGAATCACCTGAAAGAAGGATTGTACATATACACACTGCTGAGTGGAAAACAAATGTGTTGCATCAAGGATCTGAGAATTTGCTTTGACAAATTCCTCTCCTTTTGCTCCCTTCCTCTGCCCCCACCGAAGATTTTAAACATGAAATTTTGCAAGGTGATAGAGGTGATTTTGCAAGGTGATAGAGGACAATTCTCAAGACCTCATATGTCTCTGTTTAGGATTTTTCTACCTGCAAAATTAAGATAATAATAACTCTTGCTCTATTTACTGGTTTATAGTAGAAAATCCGACTCTTTCCTTCCACAGCTTTCCAAAGCAGCTGGAAACACCTCTGCTACACCTCTGTAACACCTCTGCTACATCTCCACACCACTGCTTCATTTGAATTTCAGCCCTGCTCCTCCTTGCACCCTTCCCTAATGTACTTCACAATGTTCTTTGCAATATACATTGCTCTTCATTAGACTGTTTTGTTTCACAGTAGGTGGTATTGGGTAATCATCTCACAACAAATCCTGCAACATCATCACCTACTTTAATCAATCTTCTTGATCAAGATTTCGTGTGTGAGTGGAGAGCCTAAAAGAAGGAAAGCACAGCTCAAACCCTTTTTATACTTCACACTATACTCACTGCTGTTATATGGTGTCATGTGGGTAGAAATAGAAGTAAATGAACATTTTTCTTTCCACCTTATTTGCTTGAGATACAGCCACTGTCTTTTCATAAGTGAAATATCAAGAGAAATACATCGTTGCCATAACAACCACACTAAATGATACTGAAGTAGAAAAAAGTCTTTTGCAAATGTTTTCAAGTGATAAGCTAATTTCGAAATGCTCACAAAGAGCACTTCAAAAAATAAAATAAGATACACTGGAATATGAACCTAAAACTACAGAAGTGTTACTATAGTAACCTATGTTGTAAAGTACTAATCATGCAGTGTGTTCCTGAACAGATAAATCATCAGTAAGGTAAATCTCTGCAATGAGCTGGTGGAGTAAATAATGCTCCAGACTCTCCAGAGGTACTTATGTCATTACAGCTGTTTGTGTCTGGAACATTTTAAAATAGGGAAACAATAGCAAGGTCCTGAATACAGCCAAAGAACAGCGGCTGTGTTTAGCAACACTGAGATTTATATTAAGTGTGAATGAGAAACAAAACCTCTGAACCAAGGAATATGGCTCTCATTATTCTTAATAAGTTGAACTGGATCTAGGCGAGACAACATATCTGCTAGGAAATATTTTTTTCTTAGATGTTATTTAATGTAATCATTAATTCTTAAATTTCAGTGGTTAATTTCTATGATTTAGCAGTCCAAGATTTAGATTTTACCTTTGAGTCTTCAAGCAAATTATATTTCAGGAGTTTCTTACGTGGAATGGCAACAATAGAACAAACTGGTTTGGTTGTCTTAGTTTTTCTTAGGGGAAACCAGTTAATCTTCAAACTGGAATGCCACCGATATTAAAAAAAATTCTTTAAGAAAAATCACAACTTAAAACAGATAATACAGGGTTCTGCACTATTCTCATAACTAAATATTATACCAGGGTATACTCTGGGTATTCTTCAAAGGTAACAGCTGCTTGGTAACACTCATTTTAGACAGGTACATACACAAACAGCTTTCAAGAATGCTCCTCAGCAACTCATCCTCACCTGCTGCCAGCTCTTCCTGGGTGCAGGAGCTTTTTGTAATGTCACATTAAAAGGTGCAGGTATCCAAACTTCCCTCAGGCTACTTCATTCTATAAAGTCTGACAAATCAGAAACCAAACAAACACACTTACTTTAAATCTTGCTTTACTTGGCATGCTGAGATATTAAACTAAATTGAATAATACTGATATCTTTTGAAGATTAAACATAAAACTGTTATAAATTCTATTGTTTCAAACAGATTTTACATTAATCCTTAATAACAGCAGGCACTGGAATTACAAATAAGAACTCAGACCATAAATTGAATCTACCTATAGAAAATTAATGCAATGCTGTGGCATTTTATGACAAACCATCTGACTCCCACATCCATCCCTGCATACCCTGGATACTACAGATCATGGCTCAACCTGGTGATCACACATTTGCTAAACCACAGTTAGAGTCAATGTCCTCAGGCTACAGCAAATTCAAGTTAGTTCATCTAAGAATATCTCATTACTTTCCATGGTCAGATGTATTAATAATTAAGCATAATTACTGAATTCACAAAAAACACAGATTTTTTTTCCTGTCATGTTTCTCCATTTCACAAAAATAACATCAGAATGGATGTCTGAGACAAGATATGCCAAGACCAGTGAATTAACCTCTATTGCTCTCAAATCACCCAGTAATTCTCAATGCAATATTATATAAGCTATATTTTTGTCCAAGATACATTTACAAGAGCAATCAAATAAAATAGAGAACTGTACATAAATTAAATACATGCTACTAATGTAAAAATAACCATTCCCCATAACTGCTACTTTTAGATTAGCCCAGAGTACTAACACAATTTCAAACTGAAGTAATAGTTCAGATAAACGTTAGGAGGACTACAGTCCAACAGACACAGAAATAGAGATTTTAATTTATTCAAATACAAAGACATTTATTACACAGCTAACTGGCAGCTTTAAGTCTCAAATTTATCCCAGTTGATTTTCTCTGGTGTCTCAAAGAATATTATTGACATGCCATTAAAAACTTCCTTATTGCTTGAAATACCAATTAGAGTAAGAAAACCAACCTAGGCATCATCAGCCTCATCAAACAACATCCTCATCTCATGAAATATTATTTTCATTCTGCAGAGTCTATGCATTTATTACACAGTTAGCTGGAATTCTTTATATTGAGTGCAAGTATGAGACTAAAATATAGGCATGTTATGTATCAGATATCTTAGATATCTTCATCTTGTATTCAAATCTTGATATACAACTTCCTCCTCAGAACATGAATACAAAACTCAAGATAGATATTGCACTTATATAGAACAACAACTCTTTAATATGCAAATAAGATGCAATCAAAGTTAATATTGTGAGGAAAAATATTAAAAGAAAAGGTGAGATGGATGAAACTTGTACTAAATATATTAACTGTGTACCAAAGTCATAAGAAGATGACATCTTTTCTGTAAGAGTATTTTCTTTTCTCTATAAAATTACTCTTACCTTCTTCAAAACTGGCTAGAAATTTTAAATTCAATATTGATTTCAACTTCTTCTTTAGTATCTCCATAGAAAACAAAAAGAGACCTAATGGGCTATAATAGAGGGCCTATGAAATGCACATAATTCACCCACTCTTTTCTGATTTATCCTCTTTCTTTTATTCATGAAGCTTTTAAGATGATACCACTCTATTTTTCAGATACAGGAACCAATTTGTTTAAACTTCAGAACAGAAAAGCTATCAGTAGTACAGCTCTCAATCTATCCACCAGTGGTATATGGTAAGTAATTTCATTTTGTAAATAGATTTCTGAGATTTAATATGCAAAAGTCCATAAACAGGAGAAGTTAAGTAAGAAAAAAATTTAGCTCAAGGTAAGCAGACAAGATCTTAGGATCAGCAGAGAAATGGAAGAGGTTGAGAGGAGATAAAAAGTGAAATAGCAGAAATTAAAAAGCAAAACAAAAGTTACACCTCAGATTTAAGTTTTTCTGTACCAAGTTGACCCTCTCAAACATTCTAGAGATAATAAGAAATCTAGTCAATGACATTGCTTGGAGTTACAACAGAAAGATTTGATTGACAGTGAGTTTTCCCAAAAAAACCCATGATGTTTGATGAAAGAAAAATCTACTGGGTTGGGACCAAATCAAGTCTTTCACCAAAGTCTTTCCAGTGATTCCTTTGTGGTTAGATCATACCTGTTCAGTGAACTCACATTAAATTAATTTATAGAAACTTGAAGAAATCATATATAGATTTACTGGACCTTTAGTTACTAAGATTTCAGCAGATTTAGCTTTTGCAACAAGATGTTTTTCTTAGACTAATAAGGAAAACGTGCAATTTGAAAGCCTATCATTCCTACCAGCAGAAAGGTCATTCCACTCACACAATAGCTTTCAAATCAAATTTACCACTGATAATTCCTTTCTAACTCTCACCATATGCTGTATCATTTATTCCAAGGTAAATGTAAAACATGATAAATGGCTCTTTACCAATCATCCTTGGAAATACTCTAGAATTATTATTTTTTCAAGAAAGAACATTCAGTGAGTGAGAGTGATGAGTGGCTATTTTTGTAAACATCTTGTGGATGCTTACAACTTAGTACTAAAATAAAGTTATTCCATGTGGACCACAGGTATACCCTTGACATCTCCATGACTGTATTTTCAATATCCAAAAGTCAATATAGACTTTTTTTATGGTAATAAATGATATCAATAAGACAGAGCAGTATAAGACTAAGTTCCTCTGAAATCTTACCACCTATTTCAGAACCATTCTTCCTTGAAATTTTCAGGTGATCTTCAAAATGTCAATTATGCAATTGCAAGCAATGAAGACTGATTCTTGTAACTTCCTGTCAACAATAAAAGGCATTTATCACTGAATTCAGGTACTTAGATAAAACATGATTGTTTGTTTTTTTAAATGTCAATGACAATGGCTGCTTGAAAACTTTCTCACTTAAAAGCTATTCTAAATATCTTAACACACGTATCTTATTCGTTTTCTGAGAAAAATATTGAAAGAATTTAATTTAAAAAGGGCAGCTTTCCTAAAATACTAAACCACTATTATAATACTACATGTGATTCGTCTCCTCTCTAGCCAGAGGCTTCAGTGAGACATGATTTACATCCCACGGTTTATCTAAATGGCTAGGGATTTTTGCGCTGCCCTGCACTAAAAAGAGAGAGAGATACATTAAACATTTGCCTCCAGCAAAGGAATCCTGGAAGCCACAAAGCTATGGGGGCAATAGCATGTCTGAATTATAACCATTTCTTTGAGGTACAGTACCATCATCTAATATACTACAGAATTTTGACTAAAAAAGGTTTAAGTCTTTGTAAAAAATAAGTGTACATGTGTATTGTGGGGGGATAGCATATGCTGATTAACTAAAGGCTATAAGCAGGTCTACATTAGTTATAAGTGATGTATAAGTATTAGAGAGGAAGAGATGTCCATAATTAAAACTATTGCTACATATAAACAAACATATTGTAGAAAAGACTGTTAAAAACAATCCAGAACCTTATCAGCAAAATCATAAAATAATCAATGAGGCAGAAAGCATTTCAAAGGGGAGGGGGAAATACAGGGAGCAAACCCTGTCCCCCTCAGCTCTGTCCCATGGAGACTACATTTCAATCTAATGAGAGACAATTCTTGGTGATGCTTCAGCTTTCTGAGATGTAGCTGTCTCTAGCTACCTAATAGACAATTGTTGCATTCTTCATAACTTAAATTACTTTGCCAGGTCTCAATGACACTGATATTCACACAGGAAGTCTCAGTTTACCAGACACTTTCATAAAGTAGACATCTAAGTTTTCTTCAAAATTTCCTTCAGTGGTATTTCATGTCAGAAATGTGATGAGTTACTCTAGCAGCTTTTTGTTCAGCACTAAGCTAAAAAGCATTTTATTTGCATTCACTGCAGAATAACCTTCATTTACCAGATCTATAAATCAAAAAATCCCATAAATAGTGTAGTACCATACAAAAAATGAACCTATCATAAAAAAGTAATCCATGTAAACATACCTTTTACAGAAAAAAGAATGTAATGCTACCACAGAACATAATATTCATAGCTGCTGTTTCTCATTTATGACCTACCACCAAAAAATCTTTCAGCATTATTTAATGGTCCATAATGAAACAGGAACAAAACAGACTTTTAACAGCAGCCTCCAAAAATTTCTTAAAAACACACATGAAAGTGATTGAAATCTTCCACCAGGAAAACCATGATTCTTTTTCTCAAACTGGGTAAATTTGTTTTGCACCATAACAGGCTTGATCTCTGTCTATATTCCCTCCAAACAGATTTGAGTACATTTTCTTTCCTCATTATGATCAACAGGAGCAAATGTTTTACTTCTCAGTCCTCCATCCTTTTTGTTGGAAAAAGGAACAAATCTTCAGTTGAGGAGCTGAAATTATGACTCACTTGCCCTGTTTTACTGAGCAAATACAAATTGCAAACCTCAGCATCTAAAATCTACTTATATTTTGCATAAAAATTTGGCCTGCCACTCATACAAACTAGCCACTAAGTCAAAGATGATTTTGCAGGCTCAAAACTGGAGAAACAAATTAGGTTTTGTCAAACATTTTGTGCATCTGTATATCCTCACTTATTCTTCTGCATTAGTCTTGCAAATGATTTCTAATGGGCTTTAAAATCATAGCATGAAATAAAATAAAATTTCTTAGTGTGTAGATACTAATTTACTTAGAGGGTTGGTTTTTTGGTTAGTTTTTTTTTTTTAGGACACGTAGTAGCAGATATCTAAAATGAATAAGCAAAGTGAAAATGGATATATCTAAAAATTATTTAGGAAACAAATATGTCAGAGTACTGAGTGTGACAAGAAAAAGAAAGGGTTGTATCTTCCCCACAACTTCCACCCAGAATCGTGGGCATCTCAGCTCACTGCTCTGCCTGAACTCAACCTCTTCTCCCCTGATTGTTATCCCTGTACATTTTCTGTGTGTGCTAATGCACCAATAAATATTTCACCTGTCATTCTTTCTCCAGGAGCATTCATAGATGGTGTAATGCTCTGTCATGGTTTTTATGCACTTTTTGTATGTTTCTTGGTTGTACAAACAGTCTCTCTATATAGCATACAAATTTATTGATGTAAGGCATATTAAAGTAAAAGAACAGCTCATGGCAGTATATTTTTAAGTGACAATAAGCCAAGCTAATAAAATTCACTCTCTTAATATATATATAAAAATATATCTACACACACTGCTTTTTCTTAGTTTTTAAGCTTGTAAAAAATGCTAATGTTATTAAGAAAGCGAATACTTGCTATACCACTAATAATGTCCATTTTCATATTCTTATTTTTAAAATTAGTACAAGATACTTTAACTACTGACTCTTGCATTTTTGAAGGAGGAGATCTGCTCAGGTGGAATATTAAAACAACTCCTGCTATCTTTCTGACATTGGTCACTATTTCAGTTTATTTCTCCAAGAAGTGTTTTAGTGTTCACAAGTTCCAAATGACTTCCCTAGCCATTTCTTTCTGTGCAGCTTTCTTTCCATAACAACTTATGAAATGGCACAACATATGCTTCTCTCCTTTTCCATAATATGCTAAGCAAACATTTTCCAATTAAAGGCAGAATGCTAAACAGAATATTTTGCTGCACTTAAAAAATGTAAAGATATAATAAACACAAATCTCATTATAGTATAAAGTGTCTTTGAACTGTTTCTATTTGTTTGGAGAATGGCTACTTGACTATCACTATGAACAGCTGTTTTCAACTAATGATTCCCAGAATGCAGATGTGTTATTTAGCAACTGAAGAAACCCTAAAGTTGAAAAGGCAGCCTTGCCAAAGTCTAGCACAGCATACTCTATAAAACCCTTGTTAAAATAAGCAAAGATACAATGCAAACCAATGGCTCAGTTTAAGCATGAATGAATACTGAAGGAGCTATATGTACAACTTGCAACAAAAATAGCTTCACCACATGTAATTAACTTCTTGTATGACAGTGATAATTGCTTCTGACAACATCTCCAATGCCATTTGCTTTAAGTACATATACTAGAATTAATAATGTTAAGCAGATAATTTAACTACTTTGCTTTACAGAAATCCCATTCTTGACTATGCATTTATTTTTATTTATATATATTACTGTCACACGTGAAGAAAAGCAGCAACCTACCCTAGGTGAAAACGTGTCTCAGCCGTACTCACTGAAGTCAGCCAGGACAAACAGGTGTAATGTTACCAAGATAAATGCAGCTGAACAAATTTTCTGCTCCATTGAAGTTTATGGAGCTGAGGAAATAACCTACCCACCCCTTGTTTTATAAAAGCATAGAAGAATTCAGTAAAAAGATTAAATGCTAAATTTAACTGCATCATGATCTCAGAATGCAGTAGAATAATTAATTTTTCTGAGTATACTGTGAAGAGCTGGCAATGTAAGAATAAGTACAGAGTTATTTTTACTTCCAAATGCTCCTTGATTGTTCCCTTTAGTTGATTTTGTTTTAGAAGAGTGAGGTGACAGATTTAAATTCCCCACAAGAATTCTCTGGAATTTCTGATAAAAACTATCAGTACTACAAACTGAAAAGAGCATCCTAGTGGAACATCAAGAGGTTCCTGAAGTAACTGATAGACTTTCAAAGAAAATTAAGTGCCTTGCATTCTTACAGGAGGTAACACTAGCTCAGTGGCTTCATGTCTACTGTGAACCATACTTGGTCGTAGGCAAGGCATATTTTGAGTGACAGAGAAAGGCAAAGCATGTGTTACACATACAGACAATTCAAATTATTCACCTAAGAAATAATTCAACCTGACTGTATAGTCAGAGATCTTATTTCTCTACTAGATTAGCAGGTCAGTACAGATCTAGTTAAGAAAATAAAACTGATGTGAAATATAAAAAATGGAATTAGTGCCTTTGACTCTAAATGATGAAAAATGCTTTACATCTATTTAGAAGTCTTTGATCAAGATACACTCCCCAGTATTTTATTCTAGGTTTGTTTCTCCCCTCTCGTTATATTTCTGTCCCACTTACTGCGATCATAATTCTAAATTCAAAGGAAAATAAAAAAGACATTTCAAAGTCATAACTGGGTTTTCATCAATTGGAAATGACACTGGGTACATCACACACATTAGTGCAGAAGATGTAAGCTCTCATGGGAGCATCCATGCTCCCATGACAGGATACAAAGATCCTCCATTACTCCTCCCAGAAGCCCCTGAGTCTGTGCATCGTGTTTTGCATCAAAAATAAGAAGGAAAATAGGATACAAATGTTGTCCCCTCCAGCTCTGCAATACCAAAAGCCAGCAGAGCTTATCCACCTGCTCAGAGGGGAACACAGACAAAGTTGTGACTGGAAGCTGCATTTTGTTCCCAAGTTTCAGGCTCTCACCCTTTCTCAGTTCCTTTTAAAACCAGAGGCTTTAAGGGAGAGATTAGGAACATTTCCAACAGCTCCCTGCAGAGCACACTTAAAGCTTCTTGGTATCTTCTAAAGCTTCCTGATATCTTCTTTCAAACTCAATTAGAGAATTTAGCCAGGAGAGATTCTAACGGAGCTCCTCAGGCACTCAGTACTAAAGTTTTAGGGGAAAATTCTGGGAACTAAGGATATAACTATTAAGTCTGTGCCACTCCTACTTTATTTTAATTTAGACATAGATAGTTAATAGAGTAGTAAATTCCTTAACAAATGAATTAATCTTTTAAATAGAATTCTCCTAACTTAAAATTCTTACAAACATAACAAGAACCCATATCTAAAATACACTGTTTCAGGATAATATATTGATTTAACTCAAATTTTATAAAGAACAGAGAAATCCCCTTTCCTAATAAATACAAAATTTAAAGGGCAACCTATTAATTCAAACTGTTTTAGCAGAGGCATGTAATGCTGATTTCAAACAGTGCAATTTTTTAAAAACACATTTGTAACTCTAATTAGCATTGGCTTTCTGTCAAGTATAGTAATTAGGGAAGTTGTCAATGTCAATCCTATTATTCTTCTTGATAATGAAATTATTTAAACATCAACTAAACATGAATGTTCTATTTTTACTTGGAGAACAGTACATTAACATGAAGAGTGTAATTACTGTTAAAACCCTCATAGTGCTTAACAAATGGATCTCATCAACCAAAATTATCTGCCTAAATACCTGAATACAGATGTTCATGATTAACAGTTTAGAGAGACAAGTGTGGCCATCTTAGGGTAAGATAAAGGTTTGTAATTAGTCCTTGAGGTGCAGAAGAGCTAGAAATGGCATAGAAATCCTTGAAGAAAATCTTCCAAGAATTCTAAGAGTACAAATGACCTTACACGAGACCACATATCACATCAAAGAGCCTGATAAAAGGCCATAACTGAAGGACAAACTATACAATGTTTTTTGGGGATTATGCTGTACATCTTGTTACTATTTTAAGGTTAACTGGAAAGGGAAGACAGACATGATCCTAACTGCTGTCACATTCCACATATGAGATATTCTGAAATAGTATAATCTGAGAGAGCTTCAGCTTCTTTCTTTCAGGGTGATGGGGACAGCTATTTCCAACTCTACTGAGAGTACAAGAACCTTTCCAGGTAAAGAAGGCAAAAGACACAGAACATGATGCTCTTCTTTCCTGCTTTAGCATATGGTGATTCTCTGAGTACCATACTGAAATGCTATGTAAAGCAAATTAATTCAGACTATAATTTCTGCATTGTATGTGCAAACATACATTTTCAGTTGGTATACATTATATATATATATAATGTATACATTATACATTGTATAATGGGAAAAAAAAACAGAAAACAAGAAGAGCCCCATGAAAATTCTGCCTTTCTCAGCTTTGGAATTTAGCTAACCTGAAGCTGTGTTATAGAAATGCAGCTTGAAAAAGCATTATGCATATTTGAGGCTTGGAATCTTTGCTAATACCCTTTTGAAGTGTATTTGGCTCTGGATAAATGAGATACACAGAACTCTAATTTAGTCTTTATGTGTGTACTGAACACACTACTTTAGTTACCACCCACATTACTTTCAGCAAATTCAGTACCTTACAAACAATCTTTCCTCTTTTAATATATTCTAAAGTACATTTAAGGATCTTAAAATACAAATCAAGTATCTTCAGAGTGCAATAAAGGCACAATAAACCAGGTCTAACACATAATCAAATGTAACAACCATATATTTAAAAGTGGAAATGAACTCCTATATCACTTACAAAACTCAGCCAATGCCCAGTATTTCAGGAAAAAAAAAAAAAAAAAAAGATCTGCAGTCTGAATTTGTTCATCCCATTACAGTCACAACTTTCCACTTCTCTGTTTGCAAAATATACAAAGATAAAAGAGACTGAGACACAAACTTTAGAATAATAAGAAATTACTTCTTCTCCTCCTCCGCCTGCTACTATACACATGTATACTTCTAAATTTATTCATCATCACTTACAAATATAGACAGATACTCAGGAGCTGTGCTGTGCTTGCCTAAGAAATATTAGATTCTTAGAACAGATAAAAGGGAAAGACAGGATTGTAAACCACTCTCACTCCATCCAAAAGAATGAAGAAAAACACTTTTGAATTTGTTATCACAACTGTTATAGTAAAGGTTACTGGGAAACAAATAATTGGGTTTTGAAAGACCTGTGGAAATACTACATCTACAGAAAAAATTGGTCTAACTTATCTACTGCACTATTCTTTAGGAAGCACACACAGTTGTTTTCAGTGGTCTTCACTTTCATCTAACTTCAAGAGTGACTCTGCAGGAGTGTGAGACTCATTCAGAGGCCACGACTTGGACTCCAGCACTGGAGATTGGTTGTAAAAGAACTTATTTGGAAAGCAGTAAGTTCACAGAAAAAACATTAAGAAAATATAAAATATCATTTTAAAATAAATGAGGTAGAGAAAAAGATGCTTTATTTTGCCCTAGTATGACACAAAAACCACCTAAAGGCTATGATCACAAGAAGGTACCTGGATGAGATGAAAATATTCTTGCTTGGAAGTGGTAGAATTATAACTCTAAATCTCATACTTTTTCTGAGTGGCCATAAGTTATAACCTTCCCTCTAGAGATTTAGAAATCTCTAAACAAACTGATAAGTTACTGGAACAGGCTTGCTGTGGAGTCTTCCTATCTAAAGACTTTCAAGACCCATCTGGATGTGTTTCTGTGTCACCTGCTCTGGGTTATCCTGTTCTGGCTGAGGGATTGGACTTGACCTCCAGAGGTCCCTATGAAACTCTACCATTCTGTGATTCTAAATGCAATTTATGTTGCATTTATTCACCAACAGGAGGTTTTAGAAGCTTAATAAAGAAAGCCAAGCCATGGTACTAAAGGTTCAGTTTGTTCTAGAAAGACTGACTCTAACTTTAATATACTCGGCAAATAGGTGAAAAAGTTGGTGTGTCTCTAAACTGAAAGAAATGACATGAGGGAACTTCTGACTATTTTTCTGAGCAAGATGTGGTTCTACAGTCCCCAGCCACATACTGGGTAACAAGTCAGAACTCTCTGTTACTAGAGTGAAGGATTTCTTTGCATTTGTCACCAAAAAAAGCAATAAATCACCCTACTTCAAGATCTCCCTGCCACACTTCAGTGATTAAGGCAGTGATGCAAAGTTCCCTGCTACTTGCAGGATATCCCAATAAAGTAACGATGAAATTCCAATTTAGATATACAGTGATGACTCTCTCATTTTTTGTATATACTGGATTCTGAGAAACAGCACAGTGAGACAATTACCATTTATTCTGGATGTATTTCTGATGACGATGTAATCCCCTAAATGGCAATGCTGTTTTCAAGAAAGGTCATCTTCAGTTCTGTAGTGGAGATAAAGTAAAATGAGGGGAAAAGTTGACCTTTTGAAGTGTGGCCACAAATTTTCCTACTTCTCCCAAGTAACAGAGGAAGGAAACATAAAACTTCTGTCCTCATGTGTTCCTTACACTATTTTGTCAGTAGCTACTCAGTGGGGAGAGATGCTACTGGAGGAAAAAGTCTCTAGTTTATCTTTCAGCTAAATAAATATCATCAAAACATGCATTTCAGCTACACTCCAGAATGTTGTATGAAGATACAAAGCTTAAAATTTTGTTTTAAGATTGTAAGTATTTTAATTCAGGATGTCCGACTACTTCAAACACAGACAAAATCGGTAGACATGAAAGCAAAGTTTGGTTTCTAAAGTAAATCAATAAATTAGTCAATAAACAAATAATCACTGCCTATCCATACAATGTATGGATTTAAGTTGCCTAGACTTAAATGGCAATGTAACAAAAAATGCTATTCTTTCACAAATTACTAAAGATGATTGAATGAATATCAGAAAATCTGCCTTTACAATCATGTTAATAAAGGATTACTGAACTCATTTTACATTCTATTTTATTTATTATCTTATAAGCTACAATAATAAAATTCTTAATCAAATAAGGCATTCCTACTGTTTAAACTACTACCATACTACCATATGCCAGCTTTTTAACCAGCAACCCATCCCTGAAATCAAATCCATCATCAATGTGTCAACTAGTCAATACTTCTAATGTTGATAGGAATAAAAAACTTCCAGCACTAATAAGAATATCAACATTTCAATAGTTCATTTAAAGGAAAAAAGCCTTATTAGTTTTTCATTGCTTGAGCAAGCTTCTCACATCTGAGAATTTATTACTTTAATTAGATGTTCCATGTAATTTCAAGACTATGTGAAAAAAGTTTTTCTACAAAGGTGCAAAGATACTGCCATACTTGCAGGTCTATAGAGAACAATTTGAAAATTGTTGATTGTGTACACTTGAAAAACACACAGATAATTGTACTTGTTTTTCTATTTCTTCCAATTCAACTGCTGGCCTGATTTCAGAAAGTCCTTTAAACAAGGATTTTAGCTGAAAAGGTCACCATCTTGAAGGAAAGAGGAATGACTTAACAGAGTAAGAGTTCTTGCATTGCCTCCTCTGTAGATACCAACTGGGCATCCTGTCTTCATATTTTCAGGCAAAAATGTATCAGTGAAAGCCATACTTTTCAAAAGGTTTACCTGAGATAATAGCAAAGCAGTAGGAATAGAGCCTGAACTTCCTAGAACAAACCCCAAGTTGCTACCCTCACTATCAACACTAAAACAGGGAATAAAAGCAGGATAACTATGGGTGTAAAGCAAAAAAACCCAAAAACCCAACAGCCCCAAACCACCACCACTTAGTTTCAAAGCTCCAGACATTGTTACATCACTGTTTATATTATATATAGTTCTATGAATACAGAAATTGTATTTGGATAGATAATGCTGGCAGCCAGATTTTCAATGTCAACAACATATACCATCTACTGAAATATTGGTCAAAAGCCACCAAAAAAAGAGGATTATAAAAAAGGAAAATATCAGCACACTTTTTTTAAGAGGAGAAAATAGAAATAAACCTGAAACCTTAAAAACTGCATGAGGAATACAATAGACTTGCACCTTTTTTCTATCTGGAATCAGAATTTATAAGGAACAGAGTCAGTTCCATGCATTTAAATTGATGATACTGACATATACCAAAGCAGTATTCTTCTGTTTCCTCTGTTAGGAAGGACATGGACATCTTTTAACCATGTCCATACAAATTCTATCTAATTTCCATGCCATATCATATACTATTAAAAAACATCTAATGGACAAATCTAAAAGAGAAAAATAAATACCAGGGTGAAACACTGAGAATTACTTCTAAGGAAGTAATTAAACCTCAGCTTTATTTACCAAATCTTCCATCATTTTCTCCATGGTTGGGTTCCTCATGGAATAACTCAATCCAACAGTTCATCAGAGTATTGCACAGACTGGCATCTTCCCACACAGAGAATATTGTTCCAAATTGGTTTACTAGCAAAAATTAGCAAGACATTTTGCATTCATTTGCATGTGTCTGGGACTTTTTGTGTGACTGATGTCACACTGAAGAGTTTTATTTTGGAAGAGAAGTTACTCTCTGTAATACAGCCCAAAATACCATTGGCAGCAATTAATGCTCACTCTGGAACAGGACATTGGACACCAATACCCTGGGGTGACCAAAGATGAGCTTGAGGTAGACAGAAAGCAGGTGATAGCCATGCAGTAACTGGATATTTCACTAAGTTCCTTGCCACTTCAAGATAAAATGTTCTGTCACAACATATCCAAACAATTGAACAACTAGTATTTTTATAAAATAATATGCAACCACATTTCTTTTTAAAAGAAAATTCAAGCTAAATATTAAGACCTAAAGTTTCTAAAATCCGTTCAGGTTTCTGAGAAACCAAGATCTATTTGTTCCAGATTAATTATCTGAGTCAGTCACTTGAAAAAATATCTGATTCAGAAGCTACTTGCATAATTTCAGAAGTGCTACTGCCTATCCAACCTACACCACTACTGATGATGAGAGAATGTGTTAGTTGTGTTGCCATATTTCAGGTATATAGTAATACAATCAAGGGTTCCTTTCTCATGTCTCCATATCATAATTTATAAATCTATTTATGTTCATATATAGAGAATGAGATTGAAATTATTTTACCATATACGATACTTGTAGTATAAGATCCACAATCAATACCTTAACAATTTAGAAATGAGAAAGAAACCCAAAAGCATATTAGCATACTGGCATGTGTATAATCAGTCTTTTCCTTCTTGAGCATGTCCAAAGAATTAATATGCTTGTTTAATCAAACTGCAAAATCTCAAAAATTAATATTTATCTTATTTTCAAATTTGGGGAAAAAATTACATATACATTATAGGAAATCCTTTGACAATGGCTATGTTTAGAACATACATTCCACATATTGATTTTTAAGAATTGTCATTTTAGTCCCATTTTCACAGGTATAGCTATTTTTCTTCACACTGGCTCTCACAGGGCTGCCTTTTGGATTTGTGACCAACATAGCATTGATAACAAAAGATTTATCAGAGTTTGCTGAGCAGTGATTACACAGGGCCAGAGCCCTCCTGCTTCTCACACAGCCCCACCACAAGAAACTGGGAAGGGACACAGCCAGGACAGCTGATCCCAGGGGATATTCCCCTTCATGTGACAAAATGCTCAGCAATAAGAACCAGAGGAAGGAGGAAGAAGAGGAGGTGCATCCAGAGTGATGGAACTTGTCCTCCCTGTTACACCTGGTGAAGCCCTGCTTTCCTGCTAAACATCTGCCAATGGGAAGTTGTGAATAAATGAATGATTTTATTTTGCTTTGCTTGTGAGTGCAGCTTTTAACTTACCTGTAGAACTGCTTGACTTGCAACCCAACAGTTTTCTCAGATTTATTTTTCCAGTTTTCTTCCTCATCCCACTGAGTGGCAATGAGCAAGTGGCTGTGTGGGGCTTGGCTGCCTACCAGAGTTACCCCACAGCAACACAGAAAATTCCAAGAGCTTTCAGAATGGCTGAAAATATTTGTATTATTAAGTAGAGGGAATGTATAGGAACCATCAATACAGAAGCTATTGTAGCGGGAGGAGCCATTCTTGCTCCTGATGCTCGACGAGCTGCTGGTCTCTTCCAGGACTCCAGCCACCACACAGCGCTTCCAGGGTAGAAGTGTAGCGGGAAGAGCCTTTCTTGCTCCAGAGGCTCAACGAGCTGCTGGCCTCTCCATGCCTCACACCAGAGTGAGCTGAGGTGCCTTCTGTGGGTGTGTGTCCCACCTTTATTGGCCCCCTGGTCTTGCTCATGCCCAATAGGGGCCTGTCCTAATCAGGCACAGGTGGACTCACACCCACTCTTTGGCAACTCAAGGCACCTGGTTGACAATGTTTCTCTACAGCTATTTTTCATGAGAAAAGGAAGGTCTTTTCTTTTTCAATCCAATTTTTTTTGCCAACAAAAGTAATCTTTATGGAAGCCTGATGGATGTCAGGGTTTGCTGACATAATTTAAACTGATTAACAACATTCTATATTTCTTGTGAATTAACATCCTATGACTTGTTTTCATTAGCAAAAGGATAAATTTTTTACAAGATACATTGATTTATCACTTTTATATATACACTTTGTACTCATATATATGTACCTCGTACATATATATGCCATGTACTCATGTACAGGAACTTCTGGTTCCATATTTTTTTAAAAAATAGCATGCTGAGTATCTGATATGTTTTCCAGATATAAAATCCCCACCAATTTTATTTCCTTGTGTTAGACTTGCACTCAGAGAATTACCTACTACTACTTCTTTAGGAAAATTACTAGACTTAAAATTCTCTATCATCACTCCTTACCCAGACTCAAACTACAAGACACTAGTTGGCTTACTAGATATATTGTTCAGTAAGAACATAAATAAGTAAAAAGAAAATAGAGAGGAGGTTCTAAAATGAGGAAAAATATTGTCTTTTGGGAAGAAACAGGAACATCAGTGATTAAACACCAAGAATTTCAACACAAGGATTTCTCTCCAATACTATATAAATTTCTTGGCTTTATAACTAGACTCCAAACTAAATGGTAAATGTTTGTTCTGCAGTTACCATGAACAATTTTCACTTTTAATTGGAGTTTGCTGGAATAATCAGCACCTAGATCAGTATTTAGACTTTCCAACTTCTGGGATCTAAACCAGTACCTTAGCCTCCTATGGCTCTCTGTATTGGCACAGTGACAAAGCTGCTCCTCCAGGGAGAGTCAGTTTAGCTTCATGGCCTCCAAAGGGCAACTCAGAATATTCCTCTGTTCCTTCATTGCCCCTCTGAAGTAGCCTGTGGAGCTGCAGTCCTGATTTAGATACCAATTAGATGTTTAATTCTAGATGATGTGAACTGTTCTCTTCCATCCCCCAAAGTGCTTAAATTATCTCCTTTGAGAGAACATGGACAAAAATGAGGAGGACTTCATCTCTCCTACCTTCTTTAAATTACCACTCTCAAGACCAAGATAAAAAGGAACAGAAAGTGTGTACAGAAAGGAGTCATCTGAAACCATTTTGGGTTAGCATAGCTCAAAGAGCAGCTTTGGGCTAGCATGATGATTTTCTTTCCATAGATAAATCCTTTCTTGTGTGCTGTCTACTTTAAAAAAGCTTGGCACACTTCAATTTCAAGAACTTGTAATTAAACCCAAGCAAAAATATATCTTGCTAACCAATGCACTGAATTCTTTATTCCAAGTTACACTTTAAATGATGCATCTTACAGAGCAGTTGTCTCTGATTGATCCATCCCAGGATTTTACTACTGTAACCAGAATATTTCCAATAACTGTTGGTATTTTAGACAACTTTCTATTTGAATGATCAGCAATTTTACATCAACCAGTCCTACAGAACAGAAAGCCCAGTAGCTGTGTAAGTGCACTGTGTGGGAAAACATGGCAATTCCCTGCTGTGCCTGTGGGAGACCTTTTTACCTTGAATACAACTGGAGTTGTATTTGGCTGGCCAACATCATTTCAAAATCATATGAGGCATTAGTGGAGAAAAAGAACCTCCCCTCATCTTTTGTGAGCCCTCAACAGTTTTATTATTTTCTCTAGGGGGTGATGATCTCTTATGGCTTCTGAAAAAAAAAACAAACTGTGACTGAAAAAGGAAAACTGTGACTGCCAAGCTGTTGGGTGAACAGTTCTACATCATTTACAATACACATGTCCCTGCTCAACAAACAGACGTAGAGATCTATTTTAGGAAGTATTTTAGCTTGGTCTGCAGGTCTACTTAGCCTTCACTGGGGATTTCAGAGAAAAAAAAATCCTCCCCTTTACAAACAGATGAAAATCTTGGATCTCAAGTGAATTTGAGGGTATTCCCCATTTGTTACCCTTTTCAAAGGACACTACTAAATTTTAGCTGAAAATTTTAGCTGATTTTTAGTCTTCATGCAATGATTAAAGTAATGGTTAGTAGATGGAGAACTGTGTTCCAGCTCCAACAGATGAGACGCAGTCACCATGGCCACAGGAAAGACTTCTGCCCAAGGCTGTGCTTAAATTCACGGTCGATGCTTTTAGCACAAAATTAATTTTACAGTAATGGTCCCTGAAGGAACTGCTGACTGCAACAGGAGGTTGACTGTGGCTGGGGAATGTTTCAGCATTCCATACTTTTATCTTGAGTTGTTGAAGCTGTAATCACAGTCAAAGAATGAATAATATGGATTGAATTATCATCTTTCCTTGAGATGTGGTTTAGGGAGGATAAATTTGCAGGTGGCAGCAACATGCAGTATCAGGCCTAACAGAACTTTTAAAATGAAAGTTTTGATCCAAATTCTGACACTCTAAAAAGAGAAAAAGCATTTTAAAGTAATTGTTCTTGCAAATGACACCTGGGAATTTAGAAAAACTCAATGTATGGTTCTCTCTCAACATACAGTGTTACTCCAGCATTTAGGAGGCCATAAGAAGAAAGAAAATGCATCAAATAACTGTTTTCTGCAGGATGTTTCTACCCATGCCAGTAAGAATTTACTATTAATCATCTGTAATTTGACATTTGATGATTGTTGTCAGATATGGGGGTTTGGTTTGGCTTTTTAGAGGTTATTTTATTTTGTTTTAAATATCGCCTTTTGCTTTGGAATCGTGGTAATCCATACAAATCTCAAACACCTTTTAAAAAACAAAGAATGTTACGTGTAAATGGCAAGGTTTTCTTGCTTTTATTCACCTGCCATTCTGACAGGCGTAGCCAGTTTAAACTACTGTTTTGCTCAGTGGAGTGGAAAAGCTCTCTAATTTTCTTCAAAATTACAGAGATCAGCTGTAAAAAAAGGAAAAACATTATCAAAACTCTAGTTACTTTCATCATTAATCTAGATATCATATAGAAAAACCTGAGGCATTGGTTTATTTTGGTCCTTTTTAAGGAAAAAAAAAAAAAGCAACTCTGCCTGTGTTCTTAGTGTCCAGATGTTTTCCTACTTCATAGCCCCTTGTGCAATGTATTTGCAGTTCTTTGCTACTCTGTTCTCCTGTCAACTCTATCTGTTGCTAAATTTCTCTTTCCTCTGAAGTGTTTCTAGTACTATTTAGAGGGAAATAAATAGCAAATAAGTGCAGCCTAGCTTTTAAGATGAAAGGGAAACTCTTGCACTATTATGCCAAGTAGAGGCATTGCCCAAAATGTCACTTTTGTCAACAGGTGATGTGGAGCTCAACTATTTTATGCAGTAACCTTCTGATCTTTTTTGTATTGAGTTAACAGCCAAAATCCCATGGGCTTCACTTCAGAATATAAAGAAAAGAATTTCCTTGCTCTTTCTATGTGGAAAAAATGCAGTCAGGCTAAGTGGAAGAACAGGACAGGTGAAGGAAACAGAGGAACAAATGCACTCCCAGGTTAGCTGAGGGATGGGAATTAGTGATTGGAAGCTGTGAGAAACACAGATCTTTGAAAATGTCCACTGTGCCTGTGTCTAAAAGTGTGTTGTGTTGGATATCATTAATAAGCTTAAAATATTGTGATATTGTGTCATGTATGTCAAGCACTGCCAGATCTGAAACTTTCCTACTATTTTCTTTAAAGGACTCCTTTACATTTCAATTCCTCCTTAAATGAAATTCACCCAAACTTTAAAGAAAGGCAAATCAGGTTCTTTGCCAGGTGACAAGCACTGCAACAAGTTTAAAAATCAGAGAGAAAACTTCTATCACTTACCTTTCTCTCTTTGTAAGCTACAAATACGCTGAGTAGCTACACTTGAAAGAGAAACAAATTAAAATATGCTAATATATTGTATTTCTTTTATGATATGGCAGAAACTATGCAGCTTGGATAAGTGAAGCTATGCAACATAATTAAAAAGCAAGTGTAACATTCTAATGATGACTAACAGTAAGTGATAAAGAGTTCATAAATAGGAATTATTAAACACACTAATTAGCACATCAGAAGCTGCTGTATCTTAAAACTAAATGTCTGTTCCTCATCTTCAGTGAGAAAACACTCCAAACTACACAAAGCAAGCCTATATGTGCTGAAAAACAGTTCCTTTTATTGTTAGTGACATAGTTGAACGTAAAAGCCTGAGCTAATTAATAATAATCTTCCTCTCCCAAGTTAACAGCTTTTGTTTGGTTTGTGTCCTGCCCCCAGAAGCTCCATCCAATGCCCCTGGGCAGCTCATTGCTTCATACAGACACCCACAGAGCTTCCCTGGTTTCCAAACTGATCATCTCAGAAAAGTCTTCCCAAGGTCACAAGGTAGCATTGCTTTATTTTGCCAACTCTAACAAAGATTTTTCCAAATCAGAGGTTCCCATTAAGAGATGAGGTTCCACTTAGGGTTTTACAAATAAGAAAACTCTCCAGGATGAGTGGAAGTATTCTCAAAGAAAAAAGGAACTTTGGTAAATACTCTCAGGTTACTAAAAAATTATTGTTAAAAGTATGTTGCTATTTTAGACCTCAAATTGCAAAAAAGACTGAGTATCTCCTTTGTTAATGCAAATATTTATTTTGCTTCTATTTTGTAACTCACTGAACTTAAAAATAGGTGTGGAAATAACAATCTGTAAAATACTAAAGAACTTTAATATACATTAGAAGACAAAGCCAACAGAAAATTTTTTCTTCAAAATGTGAGTTAGAACTACTAATATAAAGGCCCATAACCTGAATAAATACAAAATACCACAGAAAAAATTGAAGCAGGAAAAAACAAAAACTAGAGAGCACCCGAAAAAACCAAGTAAAGATATGGATCAGCATCACCAAGTAAAACAAAAATCATCTAAATTTCGAAAAGATATTTTCCTTCTAAATTGTTATAAAACCAAACATATGCATATAGGTATTAAATGTACCTATGCATATACACAAAGTCGTCATGGAATTTTTTCTGGAAAGCCAATAGCTCAGTAGTCAGGGATTCAGGATGAAGTCTAAAACTGAGACTGAGTCCAAGCAAGCTCTGCTGCCCCATGCAGCAGCAGCATTTTCTTACAACAGCCAACAACATTAAAATCCAGGCACTGAAAATCACCATTCCAAATCAATCCTGATCAAGTATGTTTAAAATTGACAGCTTAAATGAGGTCTTTAATATGATCACATTTACATCTTAAATATTTAATGTTTCTTTTCCTGGCATGCTACTTATAATTATCTGAAGAAACAGAAAGAGCCAAATGTCTTGTTGACCAGAAAGTGGGGTCAAATAAATAAAGCACAAAGTGTAAGTATTCTAAATATTCTTGCTGATTTAAATATTTCTGAGAATCACTTTGAAGACAGGAAAAACATTTGGATAAAGTAATATGTCTTCTAAAAGCCTTCTGCTTTTTTCTTCTAGAGTAAAACTTGTGGGGTGAATTTAAATACATGCATTTTTTGGAACAAGTGGGCTTTTTCACAGCTATGCCAGCTTTATCTAAACAGCAGGAAAGATAATGAAAATCCTGACAGATAAAATACATGTCTAAACTGGATTATTATTATGTAGTATAGTAAGAAGCTATGTAACTAAAAGGACAAATATTTTCTTGATAATGCACTAATGCCCTGTTTCAAAACTAAGGACACTTGCAGTAGGATTATAATAAAAGCAGTCAAGGATATTTAGCTATAAAATTGGTAGCAAATATGAATGGAATAACTATGTTCATCTTCAACACTAAAAAAATCAACCTTTCTTGAGGATATCAGAGAAGGTTCTTATTCTAGTGATGGCAAATCCCCTGGCAGTTATTAATAGAAATGAAATGCTTGTTCAAGTGCTTGTTTTTTGTTGTTTTTTTTTCCTTTTTAACTCCTTCAATGTGCCTGGCAAATTGCAAAATTGCAATGCCTTTTGAAGTGTGCAAGGAGGTTGGTCTGCCTTCCTTTTTGCAATCAAAATAATGGCACAATTAAATTACTGAAAATCAGTCCATTATCCCAAATTAAAACCATTCAAATAGTCCATTCTGGAAATAATAAACTGTATTCTGACTGTAAAAGTAACTGTCCAAGTGTGAAACATTCACCACCACATTATCCTGGGTTTTTTATTGGTTCTTTTTTTTTTTTTTTTTTTTTTATTTGGGGGGGGGAAGGGTTTGTTTGAAGAGTTTGGGTTTTTCTTGATTGTTTTTTGGGTTTTTTTTAGCTGTTACCAGGGAGGCATGAAAGCAAAAGCTACTTTACAAACCAACCCACGTCTTTACCTACCAGACTGTAAGATAAAAGAACAAACCTGAATCACACAAATGAATATGAAGGTAAAATAGCATCACAAAGGGAACACCTGATAGCTTGGGTCACAACAGCAGAACTTTATCTCTCTTTAAATGTTTTCATTATTAAAAAAAACCAAAAAAACCCCCAGAAAACAAACATAAGAGGGAATGTCTTATTATTTTTTAACTCAGCAGCTGACTTGGGCAGATGTGCTTGTTCAAACTGAGACGACAAAGTGCTGGTTTCTAACCTAACCCTGTACAGAGCAGCTGGGCAGCCAGAAGGCACCAGAGCCCCAACTGGTGCCAAGTAATTGCCATGTGTGTTCAAGTTACCACAATGCATTTGCCTACTGGTTCCCCTTGAAATATCAGCTACCAAGGAAAAGTAAAGCTTCACAAGTGTAAAAGGCCTCATAACTGCAATTGCACATCAAAATATTCTCTTTTTTTTTTTCCAAGAGTGAAACATAATATGGAAAACAGAATTCTTTGTATACAAATGTTGAAAAATTCCTTTATTGAGTGCTAACATGAAAGTTATTCTTTTTTGTTGTTGTTGTGTAAAAATCAGAATGTGAGAGCTGGCATTCATTCTAGTTGCCTGCCTGCTCCCAAGGTTCCCAAATTGCTTTTAAGACCCTGACTATAAAGAACCATTACAATCCCAAACTTCAGACCTTCAGGCCTTGTTAGATGCCCCAAAATTATAATAAATCCCAAAATGTTAAATATTCAGGGTAATCCTATTAGCAATAATGTGCAAGTCTTCATCCAGAGCATGGATACAATTACAGTTCTCAGTGCTGGAAGCAATAAAAAAAGATCATCCATGCTGAGCCTGAGCTCATCTCGTCTTAAAGAAACTGAAGCAATGAAAAGCCCTCCATGAAAAATACATGGCAGGACAGGAAATTACAATGACTTTCATGTGGGTTACATTCTCAGCATTGGACCAACTTTATTGTGAGAAAAGTAATTATGAATGAAAATTAACTGCACTAAGTCTTCTTGTAATTATCACTGAGGGGAAAAAAAACCAAACCAAGCAAACAATCAAGCACAAGTCTCACACCACAAAAGGTTCTACTAAATAATAACTCATGAAAATTACTTTAAAATAATAATGACTATTCTGGGTGTTTGATCCTCAGAGAATCCTGCCTTCCATCCACCTACTTCTGTTCTTTAAAGATAATATAATTAGATCAGGTATCGACTGCCTCCCTGCCTGCCACAGCTGATTCATTTCTAATTAACACTGCTGCAACAGGGAAGCACAAAAATTTATAAAAACAAAAGGTCTGGGCAATATTCAGAGTTTTACTAGAATTATACCTTTTATGAAATTGAAAGTGGTCCTTAAAAGGCTAAAGGCTAAGCAGGAATAAAAATTACTTGGCAGAGAAGCTACTGCATTTCTGCTTAAACAAAAGGCAACACATGGCCTTGAAAGAGAGCAAGGCCTGGGTCTTAACATTGATCATGAGGTTTTCTCCCACTGAGGCTTCCTAAGTTTATTCTTGTGAAATTTTATATTACTGTAGTAATAGCCCCTAGCAATCTGCTGCTTATGGACATTGGTGCAGTTACCCAAGACGCATTGTAGAAATCTCTGAATTTTGAAATGGTACTGTTTCTATAAAAAAAAAAAAAATTAAATTTCAGTTGAAATCACTTTGTCCTTCAGTTTTCAAATGGAATTTCTTATTTAGGTGTTCCTCAGAGTCAGAATCATGTTGATAACCTTGGCAGAACATTTTTTTTGGTGTTGTGTTTTTAAGTCTCGGAACATGCCTGATTTTGTTTAAATGTCTCAAATGTCTAAAAAGAGATGATATGAAAAGCTATCATTTGAATATATCAGAATTAGAAATTCCAATTCTGCTTGCCATTGCAATGGGATGAATAAAATTCCATGCTTTTTCAGACAAAAGCTAAGGATAATTAGTCTTTAGTATCTGGGTCTGGTGCAAAGAAGCATAGAAGGAATTGGTTACTTATTTCATGTGTTAAGATAAAACTATCTGAACATACTTGACTATGACTATCAGAAAGTCCACAGCCTCTGGCAAGATGTTTTGTGACATTACAGCCTGTCCTAGGAACAGCAGTAAAAATTGTGCAAACACCTTCAGCAGGGGAAGTCCCACAGCTCCACAGTTCTGTCATTGCCACGTCCCCTCCAGGGAAGCAACAGAAGCTGCTTGCAGCCCTGCAGACAAAATATGTGCAAGAGGCTGCTCTCTGGCTTGGCTTCCCACTGTCTGGAGAGCTCAGCCAGCAATACCTAATTTCACAGAAGCACAGAAATCAGCATCTCCATAAAAACACCAAAGAAACTTTCAGGAGTCCTTGCTCACTGCAGTTCCCTACCAGAACCCTGACTGATCCTTCACCAAATTTCAGTGCCAGTCCTCTGGGAAGAATAGGGGTGGTCAAGCTTTACAGTGCTATAACAAACTGCTTGCATTTGCAGGACTTACCATTCGATTAAAATGCAGAACACATTCTTAAAACACAAAATTTTATTTGAAATCCTGTGTTTTAGTGAAGTCCATACAGTGCTCCACTAACTGCAGTGCTCCTACAAATACAGGATAGGAGCTGGGTAGCTTTTGAAATATGCTCACAGACAAAGCTATAGTAGTTCTGTAAACTTGGTTTGGAGTGTAAAAGTTTGGAGTGTTCTGCAAACGCTTCAAAGTTGGCCTAAAAATACCAGCAACATCCATTTAAGAAGACAAGGAAAATCACCAAAGCATTACTTAGTTTTGAGACATTCTGCTGAGAATTGGAAAATTTGAAATTCCTTAAAATTCACTTCAACAAGTCCCTAGGATCTCAACAGAAAATGCAATGCCCAGTTTCCAAAATATTAATAAAATACTTCATAATAAAATAACTACTTCACAATCAGGATATCATCTCCATACAGTAATTAGAAAGGGATCAATTGTGAAGTTTTTCAAGTTGGTTTCATTGTTTTGATGCAAACAATCTGCTGCTGACTACCAAATATCTGAATTTCTGTATTTATGTTTTAAGATACATAGTCATTAAAGCACACAGTAGAATCTTAATGTCAGCTTTTTGGCATCCTTCACTTCTTGCTGCACACACATTTGTCTGAAGTCAGTGGAGTTCCTGATCCCTCCAAAACTCCTCCCAGTTGGATGTAGACTCAGAGCCTCCTCCCCATCATATTTATAGCCTTCCTGAAGAAGGCAGCCTATCAGGTAATATATTTTAATGGGCCTTTGGAGATACTGTGGCACTGTTGAAATAACACAACTCAACAAGCAGGGCAAGTTTATGTGAGATGCACAATATGGCTTCGCAGTGGATGAAGGTTTTTCTTCCAATGCAAGAACTATAAAGTTAACAGAGGCAAGAAAAATGTGATTAGGAGACAGATTTCTTCATACAGGTAACTTGATTTCACAGCAGTTGGTCTCAGAGGTGCTGAGTAGAACTACACTTGAAATAATATAATCCCTGAAGATTCATACTGAAATGCTAGGCAGAATGCCTTGAAAGGATGGAAATCACAGTCCTGTTAAATTTGTTTCTCATACATAAAGAGAACATTCTTGGAGCTTAAATCTTTATTATCTTGACAGGATGCATGACAAAGGGAGGTATTTGTTAAACCAGTGACATATGTGAGACTACAGCTCAGATTTATGATTTTGTCTACCCACCAGTTAGAGAAAATCAGGGCTGAAGCCTTTCCTCACTTTGTTACATAAGACTTCCATACTGGTTTTTGGAACTTATTATTGGACTTCAGCTTTCCAGTACTTCAGTCTAAGTACAATATAATCCTGTTCACAGGAAACAGCTCCCAAGGCCACTGTCAAATAGAGAGAACAAAATATAAGCTTTGCTAGGAAATAAAGAAATTGTTTTCAGTAAAACTGAGATTACTTCAAAACAAGTTTTTTGGTAGGTGAGTATGTCAACACCATTTTACAGAACTAATTTGGTGACATTAAAAATGTGGAGGTTTCCCCTGTTACACAGCCTCCTTGGACTTTAGTGGGGCTAAATATTGGTGTAACATAGGAACAGATATGCTGGGAAGATAATGCAATACAGACCCAGAGCAGCTGGAGAGTCCCTTAAACAGACCATAAAACAGGACAAGCTCAGCCAGGGCTGAAAACACAGAGCTCTGCTTTTATCTAATAGGATGCATGTGCTGAGGAAGCATAAATTTGATACTCTGAGGTTTCTGTTTCTACTGTTATCTCTGGTTCTTCTTTAATGAAAAGAAAAATTAAAATGAGATCCTATAGGAAACCTTTGTTTCCTCTGGAAATCAGTCAGTCCTAGCTGGTCTTTCAGAAACTGGACTATTTAGAGCACAACCTAGAGATCTATGCCAACAGAAACCTCTCTGGAAAAGCTCTCTGGTTCCCCTTACAGGGTTCCATAAAATAGTAGGTGGCAGAACAGCTCTGCCAATTTAATCGCTTCAGAGATGTCCTTGCCTGGCAGCTTTCCACTGTGTATTTTATCCTCCAGGGCAATCTGCTCAGGAGCATCAACAAACTGGCATTCCTGGTTAATCACACTCTGAAAAGCTTTTTTTCCTTTATTTTTTAATGAGGATTATTAAAATCAATACAGATTTTGCCTTGCAAGTGCACTTCCATAGCAGTGGCATAATCTCCACTGCCACCCACTCTGCCTTGCAGGATCCTGACTTAAAAGATAATATACTCCATTTCAAGGTATGTGTGACATTTCTAAATGACATACACTGAAAATTTTTTTTTTCTAAATTAACATTTGTTAGTTCCTACCTCCTCATCCATCCCTTCCTCTCTAGAATGAGAAATCATCAAGGAGACATATGACAAACCTTGCAGGAAGCGACTGCCAAAATGTTTCAGTGTGACTCTGACAGTTCAAAAAGGGGAAAATCCTTCCTACATTTCTCATGTAGAAAAATCAGTCCATGCAGATTAGAGGGCTCCAGTGTCTTTACAGAAGAAGCTCTCTTCAACTACCTTTTGTTTTCCAAATGAGATACTGCTTTTCTCACTAGCACAAAAACCTAAATTCACACAAGATGTTAAAATAATTTTATTCTAATTATAAGGCTAATTATAAGGCCACTATGCTCATCTGATACTGCAAAATAATGTGCTCCCTTTTCAACTCCAGGCTCTATGACTGCTTCCCCTCTGTAATATAGGGAGAATAAACCATATGCATATAGAAATACAATCTAACCAAAATCTGATCTGGTTTAATAATATCTTGATCATCAATCATATTGCACAATGTTGTTAAAAAGCAATACCAAAACTGGATCTGGTAAGGGATAAAGCCTTAATATCCTTTTAAAATCTCCTTCTGTTTCTTTTTTTCATTCTGATCAAATGCTGTCCACATGAAGCTGTGAGGAGGATGGCAGTAAAGTGACAAAACAGAGAACACATTATTTTAAAGAAAAAGCAGGAAAAGTAAAATAATGCAAGAAGGTGATAAACAAAGATGACTGAAATGTAAAATTTCTCTGTATCACAAGATAAGCTTCTATCTAAACAGAGAAGTAAAAATACACATTTCCAGTACATACATTTGGAGCTGCCTCCAGCACCTTGTATACTTCTATCTCTAAAAAGGAAGGGAATTCCATGGAGCAACAAGGGCAGGAGGTTTTTTAAGGGAAAGTGAGGTGGGAGCTCAAAGTCCCAGGAAGACAGGCAGGCAGTCCTGTGCCCTCCACAACAAAGATGTATTCCCCCAGGACTCAGGAAAGGCATACAGGGCAGGTCCAGGGGTGGTTACCAGGTTCTGTCAACTATCCAGACTCTCAGACACCTCTGTAATGATGGAGAAGGCCTGGATGAAAACCATCATCAGAAAAAGGGAGGTACAAGCCTGGACAAAATCATATCTGCAGCATAGCTCAGGCAGAGACCAAGAGCTGGAACCAGAGCTTAAAAGTAGCCCCTGGGGCAAAGAAGGAGCAAGTCCCTGATGAGCCATGCCACATCAAAGATGGCCCAAACCCCCAGGAGAGGGCTTCTACTCTGAACTTTCCAGACAACAGTATCTTGCAGGTAGAATCATGAAGGATAAGAGAAATTTCCATTTTTACAAACCTATGGTGCCATTTTGAAGCAAATCTCTATTGTGTTTTTCTTGGTTTTTTCCCTCTCCTTGCCTGTTAAACCACACTTTGTATCATGCAGGGGCCCCTTACCTACCTGTCTGCATGACTCAATTACAGCAGACTCAGAAACAGTCCCACAAGAAATACCAACACCATTCCCCTCCCTGCTGTAAATCTGGAGACAAGAAGGGTTCACTTTAAAGAGCACAACTCAAATAAAAAAGATGCAATCCGACCATATGTTCAGAAGAATCCTTATGAATTTAATTACATTAGAAATGAACTTCATGCATCTGAAAGATTCTAATCTCCAGAGAACAAAGATCATGACCAGTTTTAAATAAGGCTTCCTAATTATCAGAGTACAAAGACAAGGTCAGGCCTGTTGTACACACTGCTTTCCTTCTCAAGGACATCACAATAAATAAAAAGCAACATCAAAAAAGTATTCTACTTGTGCCATAAACATGAACAGAAATAAACTCCATCTACAACTTAAATTTGCCAGGAAAAAGCTGGCACCAAAATCAGAAATTAAAATAAAACTGCTAACAAAAGGTTCTTACGTCAATAATATTAAACTTTGTAAAATTCCCAAGGTTCAGTTCATACAAAAAACATGCAAAAAAGTGTTCTCAACAGAACCACGAAAGTGTTTGAGGAAAAGATGTTAAAAAGAATAAACAGTGTGTGTCTCCAGAGTACTCAGCTTTCAGTATTTTTCTATCTATTCTGAAAGCCAGCAAACACTTGGGAGAAGGATGTATTGATGAAATATACAAAAAGAGATACTTACACATTTGTCTGCCTGATGGAAGAGGAAAATGATTAAGAAACATCTCAAGAGAACGAGGCCACAGATGTGAAGTGATCCTCATGGTTTCCGATGAAGTAGCTTTGGCACTTAAAATATCATTTTAGAACTGGAAGCACAGATCTTAAAACTAATTATGACAAAGATAAAATTTTGCGATGATCAAGTGAGAATTTCATGTGGTTGATACATCATAATTCAGTTCATCTATTATTAAAGTGGATAAAAACCTAAATTTGAGTTTGCTCTTAAGTTGCTGTCTATCAGCTGGTTTTATGTAGATAACTAAAGATGCCAATTCAATGTGAAAGACAGAAAATGCTGTTTCCAAGTAATTTTTTTCCCTGAGTATTGTTATATCATTCAGTCTAACAAGACAGAAGAGGTAGGCAAGAGTGACCACCGTCTGTGGATTTCAAAGGAAGCAGCATTTACTGGATTTGAAACCAACAGTGCTTGGGGAATCTCAGCTATGCACTGAGTAGGGGTCAGCACTGTCAGAGCTCCAAAAGTTTTAAAGACTTTTTTACATCATTAAAAAGTTTATTGCTTGTGAATGAAAACAGAACAGTGGAAGAACAATAGTTTATCTTAGATTGTCACCAAAATAAGTTACTATTGCTATGAACACAACTGCCAGCTGTCATGTTGTCTGTGGCACACAGAACAGTCCCGTGGCACTACTGCAACAGAGGATTCACTTTCCTTTAATCTTCCTGTTCCACCAAGTGATCCTGCACCACTGAGAAGATCACTCAGCAGGTGCTGCATGCACAGACACTGAGTCTTCTGTGCCTGTGTCATTCTCACCAGAACAGTTTTTTTCTCAAATTACCACAAAGAAGATAAAGAATATTGAGTGTGAGAGAAGCAGCGTTATCTTAAAGGAAGATTTTCAAGACAGATTATTTTTCTTCCTGAGGCTACCAAATGTCTAGAAATGTTTTCTTTCTGTCTGGGTAGACAATATAATCAAATGTTTTTTCCTCAATGTGCAACAAAAGCATAGCAGGCAAAGCAGACCTACTTTGCCTGAAAAGAAAGCCGAGTTTTTCACTTGAAAAATGTTTTGAATGTCATATTTTTTATCTATCTTAGTGAAAAGACAAGCCTGTCACTTTTTCAGGATCAGAAGCACAATTTCAGCCTCACAAAAACATGTAAAAATCATTGCCACAACTGCAGTAATTTTTGGAAAGGCTCTTGGGTTCAGCTTTGGGGTGGGAGGAGGGGAGATGCAGCATCCCCTGAGATGTTACAGTTGACATCCCCCTGACTGCTTCCAGGTGGAGTCTTCAGCTGCTCTGTAACATTCAGTATTCCAGCCACAAATGGGCAGCTCAGACGTGGGAAAAGTAGTTCATAAACTATAGACTTTGAAGATTCCAGGACTGACCCTGATTCTTTCTGGAACCTGATAAAATTTTCAGGGATTGTGATCCCATAAAGCTCTGTTTCCAGAGCCAGGCAATCAAAGCCAGGCACTAAATGTCATAATCCAGGATTTTCAGGTGCTGAGCATCTGCATTTTTTATTAGTGTCAATAACACTGGCATCCAATAGTGTTGGCTGTACATGTTTCCAGGCCAATCCAAATTTTGTCAGCTCCTATGATAATATCTATTGCAGTTGTTGTGGTTAGAAAATCAACCACTGAAATGGTAGAAAAAATGGTAGAAAAAAACCCACTGAAATGATAGAACTGATGTTAAACAACAATTTCCTGTGGAAAAAAAACCCAACAATTTTTACTGACAAGGCAAGACTTGAAAGTCACAAACATTGATAACACTTTTCTATTGTCACAGGGGTGAAACAAAGCCACCAAGAGATGGTACTCAGCAGCCAGGCCCAGACATTTCAGTTCTATGAAGTAGAACTGACTAGATAAGGATGTTTTAGTTCATTTGGTTTTATAAACCAATATTTTGCCAAGGCTTTTGTCCAGTAATCCCAGCATGTTATAGTCACAAAAATCACACTGACCATCTATAAATGAAGAAAAAAACCCAACAAAAATTCTAAACCATAATGCAGCGGGGGTTATATAGTTAGGTTATTCTGTGCTTACCTGTAGTAAGAGATGGAAGAAGGGGTTCCCATTGATTCAGACTGCTCTTGGAACCACTCAGCTGGTAGGAGAAGAGAAGGCTCCAGGAAGATCTCAGAGCAGCCTACCAGTACCTGAAGGAGCCAGAGGAAACCTGAAGGACTTTCTTTAAGAGCCATTCCATGAAGAACGCAGGAATTCTGCTGATTTTCAAGCTCTTCTGACAAAGATCTGCAGTGTTAGACAATAGCAGAACATAGGAGTCCACCTTGAAAGAAGATATCATTATTCTTAGACCTGTTTGGTGATTCCACAGATGATATATTGAACCCTGAGGAGAGAGCCAGCAGAAATGTTACCACTTCGAGATGACTTGGAGCTCTCCAATAAGACAGGAGCAGACGCTGCGTTGTGGGTAAAGTATGAAAGATTTGCCTAAAAGAACAATTTCTAGTATGGTTATATTCAGGACCTTGATCCACTAAATACAAGAAAAAAATATAAGGCACTAGATCTCCTCAGTAAGTTAAAAACTGCAACAACAACAGCTGTAGTAACCTTCACTAATCACTGCACTCAGACAACAAGAAAATGAAAATAATTCCAGATGTGGTAACCTGGACAGTCTACCCAGATTGGGTTGACACTATTGAGTTAGATTATGACCAGGTTAGCCTTAATATGTTTAGAATATGACTCAATAATACCATTATCCTCAAAGAGGAGGAGAAATGGGGAGTTTTACTGTGGGAATCCTTGTTGGAGCATGAACCCAGAAAACATAAAAGTTTTCAATCTGCAGATTATTAGGTTGACCAAATATGAGGCTGTGGCTGGCTGGTAGGACAGGAGACTGAAGAAGTAGAGAAGCAGCACACAGTGATGCAAGTATCTCTACTTTTAAGAGCTGGGCTTTACTGTGAGGGCACCAGGTACCATCCTTCTGCACCATAGCAAGTAAATGACAGTCATAACTTTAAGCTCACATAAATGATTCATATTCCTTAGCAAGACAGGAAATAAACAGTCTTGTGAACCTAAAAGGGATTAGTTCTTATTCTCTAGTACAATTCAAAGGAATTATTTTATTTTTGTGTGTGTGTGAGCCTGCATGGACCACAGCACAGTAAAAAGCTCTGTATCAATCACTGCCTTTGTTTACTTTTGATACAGGTTTCGGGCACTTTTTTTTTGGAAACAGTGCAGCATGAAGGCTGCTTTTGAAACACTGCTTGTTTTCCCTTGCACCTAAAGATAGCATAACTCTCTTTGAATTAGGGTAGGAGGTGAAATATTAGTAAGAGCTTGCCTAGTATTGTATAAACCCAGTAAAACTAGACTAACATTACCTGTTCTGCAGCTACTTGAAGGAATTAGATTGCCAGTGGAGGCAATATATTAGAATGAATTTTGTGGTTTGCAATCAAGACAAAGAATCTAAGACATATTTCAAACTGTTTAAAGTGTCCACATTTCTTCATCTATGGTATTGTTTTGATGTGAAGAGTAATGAAGGAAGACTGATTTTATGAACATAGTTACATCAGCATTGCTCTGCTAATTTCTGACTCATTTTTTCACATACACAATGAACTGATCCAAAAGCAAAAGAAAACTCTAGGTTACTTGACCTTATTACTCCATAATCTTTCACATTATCTGTGTGACAAACTGCAAGTCTTTTTCTTTACAAAAAGCCAAAATCCAAACAAAACCCGTGTTTCACTTTTATGTCCTTGCTGACTTTACATCTTTCTTTTATATTCTCCTCTTATTTTTCCCCTGTGCTCTGACACAGACTGATGAAAAGCATATTTACACATGATTTTTAAAATGTTGTGGCGGTTTGGTGGTTTTAAGTAGGAGGAAACACACTCATCTTTTAAGAGAGAACAAATACAGTGTCCAGAAAAACAGAAAGAAGTAATTCAAACCTATGAAAAATATTCTGTAGGTGTCATTTCAAGAGCACTTCATTAAGTATTTCAAATCACAGTCTCTATTCCATCTGAACCTTCCTATTCAGACCTAGGGTCCAGGAATTATAAACATGAAACTATCAGAGCCATCTGTAAACTAATCCAAATTTTGACCAAGAACAGGTTGCAGTACCCCAGGGAAGTGTTAACAGAGCAGACAGTCATTCAGGCAACAAGCTTGACTTCACTTCAACTTGACAGCAGCAGAAAGTCACCCTGCCACCAAATAGAAATTCTTTAATCTGTGCAAAAGCAACACATCTTCTCATCCTTCCAGTTCTCTGGTCATATATGTATACATCACACAAACTGCTGCTACAGATGGCATACTTATTAGCACTTTGGATGGAGGCCACAGAGGTCCTGAATAAACATGATTTCCTATTTGTCACAGCCAAAGGACATTAATGAGTTATATGGTAAAATCAGTTGTTGCAGAAAGTAATAGCCACATATATTTCAAAGTGGTTCAAAGCATGTTATTTACAAAAGTATATGCATGCATTCTTTTTCCTTTACTATCCTTGTTCATCTCATTATTTTTAAATAACTGGTCTTTTTTCGGTCAAGTTTTCATCCATTTTCTACAGAGAAAAGCCTTTCTCCTCTTTCCTCCTCTTGTGATGTCTTGCACTCCTTATGGGAGAAGCTGTAGAACACACACATCATCTCTGTCCCCTGAGCACAATAAAGAGTAATCTTGCAACAAGTACAAATGGGCTGGAGGGGTCACTTATGCTGGAAGAAGTCACAGTTGGTTTTTCTACAGCAACACTTCATTTCTGCCATGATGACAAGCTTTTATAAACCTGAGCTTTACATCTTGCCCTCTCTACTTTCTGAGGTTCATACAGTCATCTGTCATAAACTAACTTAAAAATCATGGTGTGTGTGGACTCAGACAGCAAAGAAACAAATACTTAGTACAGGAAGAGTCCACACATTGTTAAAAGTTTAAAAACTTGAGTCTTCTTTTCCAGAAAGTTTGTGCATTTGCTGAAGATGCTCTTCAATTGTACACAGCAAACTATTCAGATACAATGTGGTCTTGAGCAATACAGGTGAAATAACATGCAATTAGTCATACTGCAGTTCTAATTCACTCCACTGACTATTAATGCACAAAAAGGGTCCCCGACTGCATATTGCAGTGTTGATTTCCATAAGAACTCTGTCGAAGTTATGTGCTTTCAGGTGGCTGAAAAGCTCTTTTTCCTTCTAGCAAACAGCAAAACTGATTTTAACGTCTACTGAAGACCTACTAAAATTAACAAAAAGACTTTGATCAGCTTTGGATCAGATGCAGCATGTGAGAGACAGAGATAGATGAAAGCTCCCACCCCTTTAAACATAAGGAAAGCTGAAAACAGGAGATGATATGAAAAAACCTCACTTCTCTTTGAAGTCAGTCTGATTCATCAACCCTGGTGGGCAGAAATGCTTATAAAATTTTAATTCTCTATGCCTTTAAATTTATTCCCTTGCTCTATGCAGAAGTCCATTTGCCCTACATAAAACTGTCCTGGTTTGGGCCAGGATAGAATTAATTTTCTGTCTTGTAATTTTGCTTTCAGCTAAGTCTCTTGCACGTCGCTGCACTTGCTGAAATGAACAGCAAGGTTCTCAGTCAGTGTCTGCTTCTGGGACTGACAACACTCAGTGTTACAGCCTGAGAGTGATCTGCAGGAGCCACTGCTTGGTTCAGAGGAAGATCTTAGGCTATGGAAAGAGAAAGGGAGTAAAAGGGTCACACCTGCAACCCTTCATTAGAGAGGAGTGGACAAGACAGGTGACCAAAATTGACCAGAGTATGCCATCCCATACACGTCATACTCAGTATAAATGTGAGGGATCACAAGGGTCAAACCCCTTCTCCTTCACCCTCACCCTTTGCTCTTCCCTTTGGCCCTTCCCCTGTCCCTGTTTGTTTTGGCATCCTGGAAGGATTCCATCCGTTCCTCTGCCTGTGGTCCTGGTCTATGCCAGCCTGGATCCCTGTGTTCCTGCCTCCAGCTCCCAACTGCTGCTGACCCCAGGATTCCAGCCTGGACTTTCCCAGGGCTGCCCTGCAGCCTTGGTGGTGACGCAAGAGTTGCTGGGGGGAGGGGGAGGAAGGTGGTATCATTCTTCTGTATATTTGTATACATTTAATAATTTTTCCTTTCTTACCATTACTGTCTCATTAAAGGTGTGTAGTTTAGTTTCCAACCCATAAATCCCTGTCCCTTATTCTCTCTCCTTTATTTCTCATGGAGAGGAGGGGGATTAGCAGAGAGCATCTGTCATTCAGTTAATTGCCAGCCCAGCATTAAACTGTGAAAAAAACAGAAGATAACAAAACCAAGGTTTCATCTATCAAAATCTTGAAGTGTTCAACTAGTTTTTAAGTTTACCAAGTACAGAGTTCTACCATTACATAGATTACAGAAATAGAAATTTATGTACTTTAAAAAAAATATATTACTGGAGTGGTTATATAAACATCTTGCAACAAAATTACTCTAAAAATATTATAATCAATTACATTTTGAAGTGTCTTTCAAAAATAAAAAGTAGTCTGTGAAGATGACTGATTTATGCAATAGTCAGAAGATGCAGTGTAGCTCAGAATATCCTTTTCCAGTCCATCTGTTAGTCTGGCATTCATCTGCCTGACAAGGTCTCTGTGTGCAGCCAGTCCATAAAGCTAAAATCTGTGACACATGGGGATCATTTACCATAAAAAATAGTGTCTGAGCACATGTGTCAACCAATACATTGGAATTGTCCTCGATTCCAAGAAAAGTACAATTTTACCCTTGTATTCATAACAAACCATTGCTTTTGGGAATGCTATTTTCACCCAAACTAACAAAGAAGACATCAGGGAATAAGGAAAAACAGACCACACAGAAGACTGTGTTTGAACTCAGTGTTGATTACTTTCAGTCTCCTTTTCAACAGAACAGACATTCAAGCATTTTTTAAAAGTAAAGCCTGAGTGGAAACTAATGCTTGGCTTTGTCAAAAACATTTGGCTTCTCAACTGCTGCTTCAACAAAAAAGACTACCAGAGAGCACTAAATTTAACTCTTGTAACTTTAATTGCATTTAACATCTGGTACCCCCGCAGGTACCAAGGGACTGTCATTAATGCAAGATATCTCTCTCAAAGCCCCATTCCCTCATTTTCTCACTGCAGACCCTCTGGTTCTGCCCCTGGTTTATCCATGTCTTTGCTGTTTCAGGGGGCACAACCTGTCACTGGACACCACTGAAAAGAGTCTGTGTCCATCATCTTTACATTCTTCCTTCCAGGATTTATTTACATTGATAAGATCACTTCTGTTAAACTAGCAAACAACACAGAAAGACAAATATAAGAAATACCAGAGCTACTAGACAAAATTTTGTACCTTTACACTGAAGTGTTCCTTTATTTCTGCCAGATTTTTAAACATCAAGAAACTGAAAGTCTACCAACATTTTTTTGTATCGAATAGCTACTAAAAAAGTCAACTGTATTTTACACATAGTGAAAATATTTTCCATTATCCACATGGGTAAAATATAGTCAGAATGTTGCTAATGCAATTGTAAGGAACTGTTCTGTATCCATCACAGCCAGCTGTAACAATAAAAAAACATCTTGTAAAGCTCAGCTGGTTGATGCAAACTTATAACCATAGCAATTACTTGTACAAAATGGAAAGCTGCATTTATTGGACATTATAATCTCATAAAAAGTCATAAAATGCAGAGCAATAAGCCTTGACCCTACCTTACTGCAGAAAACTTCCAAAATATTTCACCTGCTAAAGAACAGTCCCCCTACATATTATAGGATCATCTGAGCTGCTGAAAACCTTGTCTGCAGACCTTCCATATTGGAAACCAAGAAAGATTCCCAAAAGAATCCCAAGGTATTGCCAAGGTACCTGAGGCTCATTTAGCAAATGGCTAATTCTCAGAAATGCATGGAGTTGTAAGCATTAAAGATCCACGTATTTAAATGCTCCAAAATTCTTTCAAATTGAAGAGGAAATGATACAAGGATTTCATTAAATATCTTGTACTTTTAATCTCCATTTGGGACAATAATTAAAGCTTTCCCTGAAACATTTTACACTACCATCTGGTAATATCACCCATCCTATGATCCTAGGCATAATAAGGGAAATAAGCATTTTTTCTTCAAGCAGATTGGCTGGACTTCTATAGGGAGAAAAACAGTATAAAAATATTTTTATTCATAACCTCAACAAGTACCTCAGACTGGTTGTTACAGCAATGGCTCTGCATTAACAGGAGATTGCTAAGTATTCCACCTATTCATCAGCAAACCAGTTACCATACCAATGTCTCAAAAAGCACTACAATTGGACTAAGTCTGCCCTTTTGTAGTGCTCCAGATGTTTGGTAGAATCATTGCTTAACACCATCCTCAATTTATTTGCAGTGACAGAAAGACAACTGCCAAGGATTTGAGAAGCTATAAATCTGAATCACTGCTGGGGTGACTGCAATGAAATTTCTCTGCATTTCAAATGGGACAAATATTGACATAAATCCCCTTTAAATATCAGTAACAGCAACAAGCACTTTGACCTCATTTTCAAAAGCTTAAAAAAAATCATAAAAAAGATGCTAACAGAAGATGGATTCCTACTCTCTTGGAATCCTTTAGAAATCTGAGTTTGTTTTCTCTAAAACCAGTCAATACATGAAGCAATTTCTATCCACTGGAGCCAAAAGCACACCACTCAATCTAAGTTCCCTTGAACAACTTTCCCCTTAAAATCATGTAAGCAAGGGTATTTTCCCGTGCATCTTGTCCTGAGTTTCTTTTTCTCTTTGCTAAGTGGAGAAGTGATCAGAGAAGGCTGATTTATCAGACATAGGTTCTTTCAACATGATACAAGTCAGTGTGGATATTTTTCTGAACCAAATTAGTGCCTACATTTAATAAAACATAGTAACCATAACTACAGGACCAAGTGGGTGTTGTTAGTGTAGGAAGCAATCAGAGAGACAGTGTTTTGTAGTAAATTAAACATGTACAGAGTTATCAGTTTCTACCATTCTTGTCACCATTAAGCACCTCCAGCTGCTACGTGGTGTGACCCTCAAATGCTGCATGAAAATTTCTCAGGGCATCTCTGTGGTCTTATAAGTGAGCGGTAGCATCAAGGGTCAAAACTGGCATAACAGATAATTTTAAGATAATTTTTTCAGTGTCCTGGGCATATACTTCCCTGTTGATAATAGGCTTCCCATGGTACTGTGCTCACAAATGCTCCATGCATTTCTTATGTGATAACCAGTTTACAGCAGGGTGTTTGAATTTAACTTACCAAATAGAATCACTTATCATGTGGCACAGATTTCCAAACAGGATAATTGAACCCTCACTTGATCAACTTCAGTGAAAATCTAGGCTTAAGCCACCAAAAAGTAAAGCTCAATTTACTGTTCCAGTTTTTTTACTTCCTTGAATAACACCAATTTCTTTAGCATCTCAGAGACTATGCCAGAGAAAGCCACCCTTTCCTTCTGCAAAAAGAACAAGTGTGATCATGAAATTTGAAGTTTTACAAAATGAAAACAGGGTAAATGTTATGCTTTATTGCACTCTAATTATTTTAGCTCATTGTGAGAACAAGTGGTATATCTTCAAACACATCCCTTTTCAAAGGAGCTTACCAGTTAAATCTTATCAACTAATTTCTTTATAAATATTAAGGTTCCTCATCTCTTTCACTCCTTCAGCTGCACTTCCACATATCTGACATTGTCTTAATCCTCATTAAGATGAAATGAAAGGCTTTTAAGATGCCTTTATGGTACACACATTGCTCTAACTACCAGCCTGCTTGTACTGTTAAAAAATTGGTATGGGGACAATGCTGTAATTACCTTCACATAGAGAGAAGCACAGAAATAACACAACATTGAGGATACTTGCAAGTCAACATGCCCTGAAGATCAACAGGTGCTCACAAGAATACTGTTTAACCAGAAGATTTTAACCCAGTAAAACACATTACTACCACATGACCACACAGGAAATTATTGGGAAAAGATTAAATAAATACAAATATATTAATTCTCAGTTATGGATCTCACTGAAATAAGAGGATTTGAAATCAGGCAAAATAACACAAATGATCATTTGGGCTGACTGTCAATCAACCAGATTTTTGTACAGCTACACAGTATCTTGGCAGAATTTCACCATAGTGAATCAGCAAAATTTCCTATACACAATGAAGATGTGAACTGAAGCACTAAAACAGTGATTTCCCTGCAAGCCTTTTCAAGAAGTGTTCATCTATATGCATGCAGAAAGAGTTCAGCAGCTCATTGAACTAGTCAGACACAGAATTTTTGTAGTGACTTTGCTGTCAACCAGGCCACATTGACCTCCAGTGAAATTGAAAAATTACAGGAGACTGGTAACAGCAATGGAAAGTTAAATATGCAGAAATTAATACTGGTAGATAGAACATAATTTTTGGTCAGAATACTACAAGTGTTGTTATCAAGGAAACAGCAATAGGAGAGAAGGAAAAAACTCGAAGTTTCACTTGTTTCTCTTTGAGCACCTCGAGGAGGAGGACAATTTTTTCATGGTTTCCTGTTTTCACAGTAACAACTAAAGTTAGGAAGAGGTGCTATTTTTCTACTAACCCTCAATGTTTCAGTTAATCTTATGGTTCCTAACATTTAGCTCCATATAGTGAAATTGTAGACAATAATTCAACCTTGCTGACAAAAAGGGCAACACACGGCAGCAGCTGCTTCAAAAGAAGGCATGAAAAGGTGCCACCATAGCTAAAGGTGGAAAAAATGCAATTTATCAAAGTGGAAAGATTCAATTTAGAATTCTGGGCAACTGCTGAAGTACCTCAACAAACAGAGCACTCATGAAAAATGATGAGGAAAGTTCACAGGACTCATCCTTCCAGGACTACAGATCTAAGGAACACACTAAAGGACTTCCACACATCACTACTAATGCCCCTCTCTCATCCTTCTCAGGCAACCCACTTTTCAAAGACCTAATAATAGTAGATATATTAATGTATGCATCCCTTCTCCAGAACATAGCCCAGTTCCTGTCCTGTGCCTGGCAACCTGAGAATGAAGATTTTCACTATGAGTCTGAGTTTTATTCTCTCTGCCTAGCTGCACACATACAAAACCACAGGTAACACAACTTGAACCAGTTGGTTTAGAGCTAAGTGGAATTATCTGAAACCAATTTGAAAATCCAGCTGAACTCCTGTGGTTGAGGGAGGCAGCCTTACTCATTCCATTCCTCTGTGTTTCTGGCAGTCAGTGAGATGTTAAATCAATGAATGTAATCCTGAGGTTCTGATCCATCCTCTGATTTAAGTGATCTCATCTCCATCACTTAAGCTAATAAATCACACCTTATAATTGTAGCTGCTTAAATTACAGAATTCTTTAAAAGTATTGTAACCGTTTAGAATTCTCCCCACCAAAAGTATTTTACTACTTCTACTTATTGTATCAATGGAAAAAACTGACTATTACTATGAAAAATAATACCTAACCTGCTGGTTTTTTATTATAGTGCTTGATTTTGAAGACTGCAATCTTCTTCCTCAAAAATTTCTCATTGATTTTATATATAGGAATTATTTTAACTAAATCTTGCTGCATTATATGTGTATATTTAGGGAGAGTGACTGTAATGGAAAGTAGATGGAAACAAATAAGGGGGGGAAAGACATAATTTTCTGTGAGTACACAGACACTAAGCAAAGATGTTTACTTAATTTTTTCAAAGCACTATCTCTGGAAATTAAAACTTTAATGAAAGCAATAACTGAAGCATAAGCAAAACAATATTAAAGCTCCAGTATAGTTTTTCATTATATTAAAGGTTTAAAACTGTTTTCCTTTTTCAAACCTACAGTGCACTCAAAGGAAGTTATTAGTTTTTTAATATTGATTTTCACTTGCACACACTTTGAAGAACAATCTGCACATATAATGTCACTGGGGAGTAATGCAAGCAACAAACTAAAAATTCAACAATTATCACTAAAGAATATGGAAGGGTCTTTTAATAACTGCAAGGAGGCTTTTTGTTTTTAATGATATGCATCCAAAACAATGCTGCTGATTCAGACAATAGGAGCATTAAGATTCATTTCATAACTAATAGGAAGTCTTTGCAATTTTTCAAATTAAAAACTCTTCATTTTTATAATGAACAATGACTTATCAATGACTGCAGTTTTTCAAAAGCTAATATGGAGACATTCAAGATTCACTTTTGACACAGAGGTAGCCCTGTAATAATTTTGTCATAAAAGAAGAAACAGGAATACATGTTGTAATTAACCTTTCCATTTCACTTTGCTTTGATATGAGTTCATAATTTTAATTTGTAAAAACATTAGGCTGAATCCCAAAATATAATGAGTTAGAACACTTCTAAAGGCAAATGGAGGCTTTGTTGGTTTTTAATTTGCAGCTAACCTACTCTCCTAAGATTCTTTGTCAAGCCAGAATAGTTGCTTAGAGATTTCCCAGTCCCCCTTTAAAGAAAAATTCAAACCTTGTATTTCTCAAAAAGGACACTGGAGTTTTTTGGTTTTTTTTTTTTTTTTTTTGAATCAAATGGGCAGTACTCCAACAGGTTTAACATTGGAACTAGATGACTTTGAAGGTCCCTTCCAACCTAATCTATGATTCCATGATATGTCAATTTGTTTCCATATAAACTGATTAAATAATTTTTCTTCTTTGGAAAAGCAAAATGTATCTGAATTATGGACCCAGGGGAAATTTACTGCTATGCAGAGCATTATCTAAAATAAACTATTTTAATATTTATTTTATTTTACAGCTTGGAGAAATTACAATGTTTAAATTAGTAGAAAAAAATGCAGTTCTATCATTTCAAGAAATTGAAGGTTATAAAGAAAATAAGGCTAAAAATATTAACTCCTGTGAAATAATCATTATAAACAGAAAATATAAATGAAAGCAGCACAGAGAGGAGAAAGACAAAGGAAAACAAGCCCTTAAATTTCTACTATTTCTCTTTCCAGCTCATCCCACCGACTTATCTAGCTTAAGGGACTTACTTCAGATCATATGGATCAACGGGAGATGAACACTTCTTACGAGTCAATTTATTTGGATTCTCTCAAACAGAGGTCTCTGCAAAACAAGCTGTAAGTATGTGCCTTGTGACATTAAGAGGAGTTACTCTTTTTGATACGTTATTTGCCTGCTTTGCTCCCTATAGGAACTGCTAAGAGAGAAATTTTCCAATCTTACTGAACATCTAATTGGCCTGTTCGTATTTATATAATTACAGTTTAATAGTATAAGGTAGTTTTTATGTGACCAACATAACAGACTCAGACTAAGTAGGAATCTCTCCTCTACAGAGTACTCTGCTACACCAACCGCCAAGACATCCTCAAAATCTGAGTTAACTCTGTATTCCTTTCATAAAAACCCTGAACCTAAAGTATTTTCTCTTCCCTCAGCATCAGTTTTATTATATTGAGAGCTACGTATCTCCTATTGTTCAAGTTTTATTAGCAATTAACATCTTAACAGCCACTGTGTAAATCTCTTTGTAATTCTTCATAAATATATAAAACTTAATGGACATTTATTCAGACAATGGAAGTTTTTTGTTCTTTTTTTTTTTTTTTTTCTTCCCATTTCTGTTTGTTTGTTGTTGGTTTTGGTCTTGTTTTTTACTGTAAAAGAATAAAAAGCAAAACTATTAAGGGCTAATGCAAAATGATACAAAATACATTCTAATCACCACTACTCATTATAAAGAACTGAAACTTGGCTATTCAGAATATGTAATATTACTAATAAAATTGTTAAATTCAGTCCATCCAGCAGACTTTGATATACTGCAAAGGAGATATTGTTTGATGATGAATTTAATGCAAAAGCACCAACTTTCAGTCCCCAAATTCATAGATAATGCAGTCTCACTTAGTATGTTCCTCTGGGATTTCATTTGTGTTTTAAGAGTAATTTACATTATCTTTTTTTTCTTCATCAATAATCCAGTTGTTAAGCAATAAGAGAAAAGGACAAATAAGTATACACTTAAGAATCAGACTGCTAGGGGGGAAATGAAGATTTATTTATATTCTCATGATAATTCAGGAGGAATTATATACTTGTTTTGTTTAATGAACTGGTGATTTCTACTATTGGTATTTTGCATCAAAGTAATGATGTTTTCAAAAGGAAATCCTAACTGCCTTTTCAAGAGGTGGCAAATACAAAGAATGATGATACCTTAAATAATAGCCTTAAATTAAGCAAGGAAACAATATAATATTTTACCTTGTGATAGGTTAAAAAGGGTAGTGGTTTATCATGTCTTCAAATGGAATCCATTTTACTTTCAGCTATGGTGAAAGGTGCCTATAGGTGGCCACTGTCAGTAAAAGGAAAGTTTAAGAGGTCGTTTGACACTGTAAAAAGTCTACATAGAAGTCTGGACTACTTGAAATGGTCTGAAAGAATTCTTCACTGTTTATTGTATGTTACATAAATGAGGAAAAAAAAAATAGAAGTGAATAGAATATAGAATAAAAAGAGAGGCTGGCCTCAAGTACATCAGTGTAGAAACATCATTAGGTGTTCATGAAATTACTTTCTGGTATTTTTGCAAATCCTATGAAAAACATCCAAATTTTCCATCTTGAGTTTAAAAAATAAGAATAGCATGGATTAATTTTCATTACTCACATTCTCCTCAGTCTACTTAAGATGGTGAAAGAGGCAGCAAACAGTTCATAACAATTATTTTTGTTCATTTCTGAGAATTTAAGTGTTTTAAGAAAATTTGTTTTCAACACTTTTTATTATATTAAGGTAACCTCATGCAACAATATTATAAAAGAAACTGACAGCATGAGAAAAGTCAGCCAGAGACAAATATATGTTGTCTGGAAATAGCTTGAAATCAGAGTAAGTGTGGATTCATGCATTTAATAAAAAGATAAAAAGAAATAAATGTTTGTTACCAATACTGTGAGAATTATTCCCTTGAACTTTGTCTTTTTTTCATGTACTAAGAAACATTACAGTATTTTTATACAATGAAGAAACTGGAAAGTTTTCACTTATTCTCTCCAAAATTTACTTCTCCTACTTAAAGATCTCTCAGGAAGAAAGCTGACCAACATCATAATATTCTCTATGCCACGTTTTTCCTCCTATGCTTCAATATTCTGATACCAATTCCAGACAGCCTGGGATGATGGAAACATTCAGAATGCACAGCTAAGCATTTCTCACACTATCTTATAATATTAAATCCCGCATTAAAGTTTACTGCTTTTGCTTAAATAAACCTTTAAGCATTTTTGGTGCAAATATTTAGTAATCAGCTACTGAAGTTGCAAGCTGAACAAGCTTATCAATAATTCCAGGATGACTTAAAGTTTATCCTACAGATCCAATGTACACAGGATGAACAACACTTACAAAACAGAAACACAGTAAGTTGAGTAGACATCAGAGCTAATTTATTGCACTTATTGCACTCAGTCAGAGTTCCCTCTAAAGGGAGGAAACTATTTGTGAAAACTCTTGGTTGTACAAAAATCAACTAAAACTCTGGATTAGTAAAATTCCCTTCAACTTCTGGCAGCTTTGGACTAGGATTTAAGTGAGATTTTTTTTAATAAAACCTCCAAAGCAGGAGCATACTTTGGTTAAAACTAAATTGATTTTAGTAATAAGCCTCTGTAAACTTTATTCTTAAGATATTTTCAAGTAATGAAAATGCCTGAGAATCAGTATATTGAATCAGCAACTCTTCCACTAAAGGAGACCTTTTCAGAACTGCAGGACTGGCCATAGTTCATACATTTTTATTGTGGCCAACTCATTAATGTATTTAAAGATTATACTCCAATTATAGTGGCACTAAGAGTAAAAAACAATGCCCTGATTTTGCTAGATGTGCTTATTTGACTTGCATAGTATTATTTCAACTCTATGCAAGGTTCCATGAAATGAAATGAACAATGGTATCTGTAAAAAAATGTTTTAGCAAAAAAAAAGATATGCATGGGCCCAAAATACAGATCTACTTACAGAAAGACAGTGAGGTGGATTAAATATTTCTAATAAATTTTAACACTTGATATTAAAATCGTAATACATCATTTCCTTCCTAAAGCTTTGGTTACCACTTTGAAAGCAACATTTTTCATGTCTTTAAAGCAAACCACCACAGCTCTAGTAGGATTCCAAAGTTACTGTTTTCATGAGTGTCATAGTAAAGTGTCTCTCATATGCTTATAACACAAAATCCCATTGGTCTTTCTGGCCTCTAGACCCGAGCTTGGTGGTGTTTTGGTTTGGGTTTTTTTAAGCTCTTTCAGTAATTTTTCTGCCAAAAGTTAAAAGCTCTACTAAGAGGGAGAAAGGGTTCCTGGTTGAATTCCAAATATTTATGGAAGAAGATAAATTATGACTTTTCAAGAGAGAACAATGATTTTGAAACTGTTCAGTATAATATGAAAGAACTTCCTAAGACAACACAGGTATTGTCCTGCCTCTAACTCTGTTTCTCCAAAGCCCTCTTAATAATATTCTTGAGTTCAGCTGCCAATGTACCAAGAGTCCTAGGCCCAGCTCTGATGCACAGCAGCTCACCCTCCTCAGTAAATTGCTAAGTTTGGAAAATACCTATAAAAAAGTCCATTCTTGCTGTAGCTCTGTCTTAAGCTAATAAAACTGTATTTGATGCCTTGTTCACAAGCTGTGTATCTTCACATCAACACACAACTGCAATCTGACTCCTGAGTTGCAGAACAGTTCAAACACCACAGCATACTAACAAAATGTAGCCACCAAAGAAAGAGAGAAAAAAAGTATGGAGACAGTGCTGTAACACACAGTAAAATAAATACTAAACCCAAAACAATCAGAAGGGACACGTCACAAGAGAAGTGTGTGTAAATGGGATACTGAAGCTCAAGATCTACAGTACAATTATATACATATATACATATCCACACAGTGAAGACAAATCATTCAAAATAAAGAACAAAATACCTTAAAAAGAATAGAACTGAAAGCTCCTTGTCACTTTCAGAATATAACAGTCTTATATCTTAAATGAAAGATTCTTCCTACAAATCAAAGTACCACCCCATAACTTGAAAAGCATTTACAGTTGAGGCTGTGCTGAAAACAGAATTATTTCTCAAATCAATGTTCCACCCTCAGTATTTCATGTTTTTCAGTATTCTAACAATTAAGATTTTTGTATTAACCATCTGCATATTTTCTTCAGCTGTGACTCAATAACAGAACATTCTGTCTCATGAGTGTATTTGACTCATCACATGAGGCACAATATGTTTGCTTAGAACACTTGTGCTTTAGGACAAGCTGTTTAACATAGGATGATAGCACTTAACCAGAAAAGGCACAAAAGCAGCTTCTTGGCTGTACCAAGAAATAAGAGGAAAATAAAAGTTTGCAATAATCTGTATGAAATGGGTTTTTTTTTTATTCAGAGATTTAACAAAAATATTTCCATCATGATTTAGATTATTTAGCTTATGCATGCCTAGAACATGCACATTGATGAATCCTGATAAACAGAGAACATTAAGATTTAATTTTATCTTTGAATTCTTTAAGATTAACCACCCTGCTTGTCTCAAGATTAGTGTCTTGAGCCACTTGAAGAGACTGAAGAGCCTCCTTGTTTCAAAAGACCTGCTTAGGATCATCTACTTTGATTATTAACATAAAATGTGTGTTACGTTGGCCAAGGTAATGAAAACAGGTTTCACCATTTCTTAGGTAAGTTACACTTCTTTCTCAATAAATAAATCAAGTTAAGCAGCACTGAGATGTGTTGCTGGGTTGAGGAACAGCATGCTTTTGGTTTTACTTATGGCAGAGTTCTTTCACTACAAAAGACTCTTAAAATACCATCTTCATCAAGATCTCTCCAGAGGTGCCTATAAAGAAAGTGTTTTTTAATAAGCAGAGTTTATTATTGCTTTGCTGATTTTCCTTTATTTCCCCTCCTGACTGCTTACCCCTGCTTTCTTTGTCAGAGTTGTAGTTAGTAGCATAATTATTAAGAGCAAAGAATAGCATTTCTTATTAATCTGAATATAGGATCCTGGAAATTTGTGGAAAGAAATGTCAAACAGCATTTTTAATATATTGAAAACTCCAAATTTGATAAGGTCAATCCCATCCCAGAAATGTATAGCTCAAATTCCACCTGGCATTGACCAATGGGCTGAACCCTCCCTTTAGAGCTGCTCTCACTCCATTCAATCACTCAGACTTGTGCAGTCTACACTGTTTGCCATTCTTCAGATAAGTAACCAGCCCTTAGAATAGTCACATATATATATTTTCCCCTTAACCTTACCATGCAAACACATCTACATTCACCTCTATTCCACTCTCATTTATGCTACTTCCTAGTTATGAGTGTTCATCTGGTACTGAGTTAACTTTTCCAAACAGATAAAGAGACTGCTACCAACTGCTGTGTGAACAGCTTGAAAGATTTCCAGACATGGTCAAAGACTGAAAATGAAATACATTTATAAGCTGGGCAATTAAAGAATTTAGAAACATTTATTTGTAATCTGATCCTAACTCTTGGACATCACTTTAGAAGGTTTATGTTACTGTCTCCATTCCAAATTCCCAGGCACATGACAGCGAGCAGTCCTTTCACACAGTTAAACTGAGTCAAACAGTTGGCAAGAACCACCACACTGTGCACAAATGCAACTTTATAAAAGAGATGGACACGTTTACTCATGGAATCATAGAATCACAGAATCACCAGAGCTGGAAGGGACCTCTAGAGATCATCTAGTCCAACCCCCCTGTTACGGTAGGATTGCCTGGAGCACACTACACATGATTGCATCCCAGCAAGTTCTGAATGTCTCCAGAGAAAAAGACCTCACAACCTCTCTGGGCAGCCTGTTCCAGTGCTTTGTCACCACTGCAGTAATGAAGCTTTTCCTCATGTGTAGATAGAACTTTGTGTTCCAGCCTGTGCCCATTGCCCCTTTGCCTGTCTCTGGGAACTACGGAAAAGAGTCTGGCTCCCTCCTCCTTACACCCATCCTTTAGGCATTGATAGACATTGATAATGTCATTCTTAGCTTTTATTTAAAAAAAACGCTTTGAGAAAACTCAGAGAAATATAATGTGTTAATTTTGTGATAGGTCACACATAGAATCCTGCTGAAAGTGATGGGAGTAGCTGGAAATTATGAAAAGCTGCAGTCTAGGGTCTCATAACTGGGTGGCCTAGATATTAATAAGGATATACATACTAATGATGATGAAGCAGTTGTCCATGGAAAAGCTGATTTAGAGAATATTCAGTTTTATCTTTCTGACAGCTCACATGGGAGCACATTCTGTATTCATTTCTTTTCGTTGTGCTAGAGTCAAATTAGAGTATTGTTTAAAGATAAGGGGCAGTATCATCCCACTTGGGTGACCTACTTATTTTATTTAATACTTTCCAAACTTTAGCAAGAATGGTTTAGAGACATATAAATTTTATATACAGCAATATAAAATTTCAGTAATTCAATTTACACAAAGAGGACTTATTCCAATTTTATGCCAAAATAACTTAGATGAGATTGTGACCTACAGCAGATGGGGGGCTTTTTCAATTTCTCCCTTATCCAAATATGAGAACCATATCAAGGACAAAGCATTGAATTTTCTGCCCTAAGTAGGATTCTAGCTGAATAATATTTGTATTTTGGGAGGTATTAAAGGATTAATCCTAGTTTATACTGATATAACTTAACTGCAATTTGATTATTCATGCCTGTGACTGTTGTGGAAACAGAACCCAGAGTACTGACACACAATCCTTACAAAACTATTATCATGGCAAACTCTGCTTTGCTTTGATATTATGGCCTGTAATACTTCTTGTGTACCACACCAGCCACTCAGTTACAGTTTTCTTACTCTTCTGTCTCAGAAATTTGTTCTTTAAGACATGTCAGAAATAACAGTTTCAATTAATTACCTGTGAGTTACATCATCCTTAAGCACAAGGTCAAGCCAGTAAAAAAACAGAATTCTCTTAAAGAATGTCTTGTCATTGACAAGAATCACCGATGTATTTCATAAGGTCACTTCAGGTCAAAAAGCATTACAGCACCATGTGACAAAGCAAGTTCAGAAAGAATTTCAAAATAAGCAGCTCTTAATGCTCACCAGCCTAAGAAAAGTTGAAATAATGTTATTTGTTATTGGAAATGCAGTGTGTGAGCTTGCTCCTCTTCCAAAACAGATCTCAAGATTCATGCTGTCACAAAGTACAGTTCCTGATAGTGACAAATAACTACTCAGAATATAATCAGAGTTTACTCAGTGCTGTGTGTGCATTTTCTGGTGTGCATTTTATTATCTAAGGTTTACTCCTGTTAAGGACAGCAAGATAATTCCATGGCTTTGCTTTGTGAATGAAGATTTCAGAAGGGCTCTCCCCAGGCTTGCTGATGGCTGAAAAGGCCAATGTGGGACAGGCAGTGTGGTTGCAAAAGGTCCAACAGAAAGTGTCCTGTGAGAGGACAGCCAAGGCACAGCTCTTTCTGAGCTGCCTTTCCTCATCCAGACTGATCCTATGTGTGTTCCCAAAGAAGGCAGCATGGTGTTTCCATGTCTCCTGACTGGGGGCCAGAGGGGACCCCTGATGACAGTCAGTATGGTCAAAGTTGAGGGATTGTTTCAGGGAGTCCTTGTATTTCCTCTTTGGGGCTCCTCTGTTGCAGCAGCCAGTGCCAAGTTCACCAGACAGCACAATCTTAGGAAGGTGGTGATCCTCCATCCTGGAGATGTGTCCTGCCCAGCACAGCTGTGTCCTCAGTAGCATGGCCTCAGTACTGGTGTCCCCTGCCTGTTCAAGGACAGTGACACTGGTCACACAGTCAGTCCCGTGGATGTTTAGGGTTATACAGAGGCAGCATTGATGGAACCGTTTGAGGAGTCGCAGGTGGTGGCAGTAGATGACCCATGATTCAGATCCATATAAAAGAATAGACTGAACAATGGTTCTGTAGACACCAAGCTTTGTACTTCAGGTTTTTATTGCTCCAGACTCTTTTATGAAGTTTTCTGAATGCTCTGTGTGCCTTTGCTAATCTGTTGTCTCTGTTGCTCTTGGCATCTGAGGAAATAATGCATCCCAGAGAGCTGAACTGCTGGACTGACTTAAGGTCTGATTTGTCTATGGTGATGTGGGGATGATGGAATTCTTCCTGTGGTGCAGACTGGTAAAGAACTTCTGTCTTCTTCAAGCTGACTTCCAGCCCAAAAAGATCTGCAGCCTCTGCAAAGCAGGATGTTATGTGCTGCAGAGCTGCTTCTGTGCGAGCAATGAGGGCAGCATCATCAGCAAAAAGAAACTCTGGGAGCTGGTGATTTAGGGTCTTGGTGTGGGCCTTCAGTCCCCTTAGGTTGAATAAGGCTCCCATCAGTACCCTATCAGATGTGAATGCCATTTTCTTCATTGAGGTCTGCCATGGCCCTTTGGAGCATCATGCTGAAGAAGATTGTGAATAGAGTGGGTGCAAGAATGCAGCCTTGTTTCACACCATTGATATTTGGGAAGGATTCAGAGAGTGCATCATGATATCTCACTTGGCCCTGCTGACCCTCATTTAGCAGAATAATCATTTTGAGGAACTTGGGGGCATCCTAATCGTTCCAAGATTTGCCATAGGCCTTTTCTACTACACAAAGCTTTAGTGAGGTCAGTGAATGTCACATAAAGACCTTTGTTCTGTTCCCTACATTTTTCTTGCAGTTGTCTGAGAACAAACACCGTGTCTGTGGTAATCCTATTGCCTCTGAAACCACACTGGCTTTCAGGTACAACTTCCTCTGCTATAGCAGGTACTAATCTGTTCAAAAGTATTCTTGCAAGGATTTTTCCAGCAATGGAGAGCAGAGTTATACCTTGGTAGCTGGAGCAGTTTGACTTTTCTCCTTTCTTCTTGTACAGGGTGATCTGGTGGTAATCTGCCTTGTTCCCAGCAACTCACAGGGAGCTCATGAAATTTAGCATGGAGTTCTTGGCCTCTATGCTTCCATACTTCAGATGGGATTCCATCAGCCCCATCTGCCTTGCCAGTTTTCAGTTGCTGTATGGCCTGAAGAGTCTCTCCCAAAGTAGGGGCTGTGTCCAATTCGCTGTTGTGTAATGTGCTGAATTGCTGAGCCTTGGACTACACAGCTGGCAGTAAAGAGAGTCTGAAAGTGTTCAGGCCATGGGTTCAGGATGGAGGCTTTATCTGCCAGAAGCATTTGGCCATCTGCACTGAGCAGGGAGATATGGACCTGGTATGTGTGTCCATACACTGCTTTTCAGTGCTTCATAGAGCCCTCTGTCGTCACCTGTAACTGCACATAGTTCAGTCTTCTCTGCTAGGTTGATCTATCACTTGTTCTGGATGTCTTGAAGTTTCTGGTGGAACTTACTGCATGCAAGACCAAAGGCTGCTTCTCTTACATGGCAAGATGGCAGAGCAAGGTGTGCTTGATAAGTGATTCTCTTCTTTGTCAAAAATTCTTCACAATTTGCAACTAAGAATATGTATTGCTCCACCTGCCATCCCCTTCATACAAAGATTGCCAGTATCATTCAGCAATGAGAAATTGATTGCATTTTAAATACCAGGAAGAAACTTTGTGTCCTCTTGTGAACATGTTGGTATGTAAAAACCATTTATTTGATTCAGATTTGCATAAATTCATTGAAGCAACTGAGAAATCAAATAACTCATCTCAAGATCACCTTTTACAGATCTTAGTTCAAGCATGAACTAGTCATATTTTTATAGGGAGTTCAATTTTTTGGCTATCACTATAGCAATAGCAGCTAGGAAACCATGTAGATAACCAATGGGATAAAAAAACTCAGTTCAATTTTCTCCTTAAAAGTATTTGTTATTAAAAATTCTACCAAATCCAGATACTTGAAAAACAGCCATCAAAAATTCAAACATCATCCTTGAGATCATTATATCACTTCAGAGTTCTTTGCCAGACTAACAAATGAAGGCAAAACATAATAGAATGAATAAATCCAAAAGCATCTTGTAATGAATGTCTGAATGGTCAAATAAAAGCAGATGGTTGTGTAGCCCATAGGCAAAAGCAACAAAGTATTGCCTCCATAGAATCATAGAATCATAGAATCATAGAATTGGCTGGGTTGGAAGGGACCTCAGAGATCATCGAGTCCAACCCTTGAACCACTGTTGCGGTTGCTAGACCATGGCACTGAGTGCCACATCCAGTCTTTTTTTAAATATCTCCAGGGAAAGAGAATCCACTACTTCCCTGGGCAGCCCATTCCAATGCCGGATCACTCTTTCCGTAAAGAAATTCTTTCTAATATCTAACCTAAACTTCCCCTGGCACAACTTAAGTCCATGCCCTCTTGTCTTGTTGAAAGTCGTTTGGTAAAAGAGCCCAACCCCCACCTGGCTACACCCTCCTTTCAGGGAGTTGTAGAGAGCGATGAGGTCTCCCCTGAGCCGCCTCTTCTTTAGGCTGAACAACCCCAGTTCTCTCAGCCTCTCCTCGTAGGGTCTATGCTCGAGTCCCTTCACCAGCCTGGTTGCCCTCCTTTGGACCTGCTCCAGGACCTCGATATCCTTCCTGAACTGGGGGGCCCAGAACTGGACACAGTACTCAAGGTGTGGCCTCACGAGGGCTGAGTACAGGGGCAGAATCACTTCCTTGGACCTGCTGGCAATGCTGTTCCGGATACAGGCCAGGATGCCATTGGCTTTCTTGGCCACCTGGGCACACTGCTGGCTCATGTTCAGCTTCTTGTCGATCCAGACTCCCAGGATCTGGATTAGTGAAATCACCCAAGATGGTCACATATTATCCCAGATGACAAATTTAAGAGCAAAAGAATTGGGTTTTGATTTTTCCTTATTAAAACAAAACCATCAGTAAGTACATTTGTCAATATATTTCATTTTCAGTTACTGTGGTGTGAAATACCTGAGATTTGAGAAGAATTCATGAAAGATCAATCCAGATAAGTACAAGGAAGTCAGTCTGATTTCAGTCCCCAGAAATGTGTTTCTAGGCACACAATTGGCATAGTGACTGGGAACAACTGGAATGGATTTGTAAAGGATAAGTCATGCCTGACTGATCCAGTTGCTTTTTAGGATGAAATCATGGAAGATGAAGAGAGCAGAGAATATCATTTACCCCAAATTTACAAAGGTTTCTACACTACCTCTCACAATATTAAGTTAGGATGCCAGGGTCTACCTGGGTAGACAGCTGAAAGGGTAAAGAGCTGGTCAGACAATTCCAAGGTTCAGAGGGCAGTGATTTGTAGCTCATACTCTACCTGGATGCTGATGATAAGTGCAGTGCTGCAGGGGTCTGTCCTCACAGCTTTCCTGTTTGCTGTAACTCCCACAACATCAGCTGGAGAAGGACTTATGGCTCAGAGATGCCACACTCCTGAAGTCTGTAGATGACACCTATGGGAAAAAATGTTAAATATTCTGGTGAATTTTGCAAAGCACTCTTTGTCATTCTTGTCTATATTACCAAGAAATAACCTCAGTTTTATGGAAGCATCACAACCCAATACACTTCCTTTCATCACTTTTCATATCAAGCGTTCTCCTAAAATTTTTCTTTTTTTTTGTTGTTCCTACTCTTTCCTGATAAATATTTCACTTGCTGTGTTCTATCTAAGAAATTAGGCAGTATTTCAATGAACTGTTGAATAAATTACTGAAAAAGACAAAAATAATTTAGCTTCCTGCTGAGTTTTAAATTCTGTTATTATTTCTTGTCTTTGGTTTAAAAAAAAAAAAAAACAAAACCTGAATTGAAAGCTTAATTGAGTCAGAATACATTTTATATGCTGGTCATAATCAACTCAAACATCTACAGCAAAAGAAAAATTAGAGAACATCAGCACCACTTGTCTATATTTTAAAAATAGAGAACAAAATAGTACTGAACAAGGCTATTCCTCTAGTCAGAGATAAGTCAGAAAGAAGACAAAGGAATAAATCAACAACAGATTTTTATCCAGAGACATTTTTTGCATTAAAAATATGAGTCTTTATAAAATCTAGGCATAAAACTTCCTGTTAGAGAACATGTCATCTCCTCGTATATACTGCTTAAAAACCTCAACAAAAACACAGGGACAAATGTATGAGAAAACTCTCATATCTGAGCATCAGCAATGGAAATAGAAATTGCATTCTCAGTTCAAGAAAATCCTTTATTTGAACAGACTAAAGAGATTGAGCCAAGTAATTTAAAATTACAACAACATCAGGATCCTTTGAATCGAATACATTTTGTGTATTATCTACTAATAACTATGTGATACCTATTCAAGATGTAGAAAAGATTGGGTTTTAAAACTTTGGTTTTGCACAGAGACAACAGTTACACAGAATCACAGAATCACAGAATCCTAGGGGTTGGAAGGGACCTCGAGAGATCATCTAGTCCAACCCCCCCTGCCAGAGCAGGGCCACCTAGAGTACCTCGCATAGGAACGTGTCCAGGCGGGTTTTGAATGTCTCCAGTGAAGGAGACTCCACGACCCCCCTGGGCAGCCTGTTCCAGGGCTCTGTCACCCTTACAGTAAAAAAATTTTTCCGGATATTCAACTTGAACCTCCTGTGCTCCAATTTACACCCATTACCCCTTGTCCTATCACTGGTCACTACTGAGAAGAGCCTAATTCCATCTCCCTGACACTCACCCCTTACATATTTGAAAACATTGATGAGGTCACCCCTCAGTCTCCTTTTCTCCAGACTAAAGAGACCCAGCTCCCTCAGCCTTTCCTCATAAGGGAGATGTTCCACTCCCTTAATCATCTTAGTAGCTCTGCGCTGGACTCTTTCAAGCACTTCCCTGTCCTTCTTGAACTGAGGGGCCCAGAACTGGACACAATACTCCAGGTGCGGCCTCACCAATGCAGAATAGAGGGGGAGGAGAACCTCTCTTGACCTACTAACCACACCCTTTCTAATGCACCCCAGGATGCCATTGGCCTTCTTGGCCACAAGGGCACATTGCTGGCTCATGGTCATCTTCTTGTCAACCAGGACCCCCAGGTCTCTTTCATCTACACTGCTCCCCAGCAGGTCAGCCCCCAACCTATACTGGGACATCTTGTTGTTCTTCCCCAAATGCAAGACTCTACACTTCCCCTTGTTGAATTTCATCATGTTTCTCCCTGCCCAACTCTCCAGCCTGTCCAAGTCTCTCTGAATGGCAGCACAGCCCTCTGGTGTGTCAGCCACTCCTCCCAGCTTGGTGTCATCAGCAAACTTGCTGAGGGTACATTCTATACCCTCATCCAAGTCGTTGATGAAGATATTAAACAACACCGGTCCCAGCACCGACCCCTGAGGGACTCCACTAGTCACACACCTCCAACCAGATTCTGCCCCATTGACTACAACTCTCTGACTCCTTCCTTTCAACCAGTTCCTGATCCACCTCACTACCTGATCACCAAACCCATATTTGATCAACTTATCTACAAGGATGCTGTGAGAGACGGTGTCAAATGCTTTACTGAAATCAAGATAAACCACATCTACTGCTCTTCCATCATCTATCCACCTAGTAATTTCCTCATAGAAGGCTAGTTACACATAAAAACGTTTTAACACTTCAGTACTTATTTGATGAACCAGAACTTGTTTCAACCTGTTTGGCCACCTAACAAACTTACAAGTCTGAATCTTGCCTTCTGCCAGTAATCACACCAAAGGAAATAAGGGGACTGTAGCAAGGTTCTGGTTATCAAGCCTCTACTTTGTAATTCTGCCAATTTCATGGGCAAAGTTGCTTTGTCAGAGCTGGCAATTCTCCAAACATGGATTTCCTACATCCAGCTGCTGTGTTGAAATCATTTGGTGTCACTTAAAACTGGAATCTAAATTTCTCCTTGAAGAAACACATATTCTAAGAGGACATCTACAGGTGAGAATACCATTATATAATTGATAGGGGATATTCAGGAATACCAATTCAGTCACACATTTTCTGGTGCCTTTTCCTGAAAGCTGGAAATATATTCTTTATATATAGGATAACCTTTATGAAGAACATCAATCATTTTACAGTAGTTCTCTCTTGGTACTGAATTACTTCAATTACAAATTACAAAAAAGGCTTTACTAGAAAAAAAAGAAGCAAGGCCTATCATACTGTTGCTACTTGGCTGAAATGTGTGGGAGTGGCTATTAAGAAAAAAAACAAATTAGAAAAATATTTCTTTAAAAAAAAATTCCTCTGAGAACAGAAGCTGCTTCAGGGTGGATGTAGTAAGAATATCTTTGGCAGATGTACCTAAAATATGCAGTTAGCAAAAATAGCTGAAGATTTCCACACAAAACAGAAAATCCTTTGGTACAATAATTAAATTTTTACAGTTAGTGCAATACAAACATTTAATGTCTGCAGGTAGACAAGGATATTTCCCTTGGAACTGTAAGCTTGAATTAGCAAATATAAGCATATTATTGAATAACTTCTGAGGTTACTACTGTACATAAATCTAATTTCAGTCCTGCCCTGGAAGGTGAAGGCAAGAAGGGAGTGAGACATAACACAGTTCTTCATCCTGCATTAACAGGAGTAGGTTAAAAACTTTTCATTAGAAAAACACTACACCACAAGACAAATTTGTCCATGAGTCAACATGAAGTTCCACAGAACATCTGAGATAATCAGGGTAAGAATTTAAATTCCTTGATCATAATTTTATAAATTACATGCTATAAAATGTACTTGTTTTTTATACTTATATATTCTAAAAGTAATTAATTTATAGTTATGAACAGCTTTTTCAAAAGCATTTTTAAACAATGGTATTAAAACTCTACACACAAAACAATCTCCTAGAAGAGCTGACACCTTGCTACAACTTTGTTCTGCAGACCAAAGTATATGGAAGAAAAATGTAAAAAGAAAGATGTCTGAGTTATAACTATCACAAAAGATACTTAGAAGAGTTATACAAGAGAGTAGGGTAAGAATCTTCTGACTGAAAAATAAATATTGACATCCTTTTGGGAAGTATTAAAAAAAAAAAAAAAGTGTTTAAAACCCAGATTTATGAAACCTAGGAGAATTTTTTTTCCCCAAGAACATCAGCCTAAATGTTAAGCATGCAGATCTCAGTGCTGGTTTCCATCATCTGGGCAAGGATGAACAACTTCAGTTCAGTGAAAAATTAGTCTGGTCGCTAGAGGGAAAAAACAAAAGAATTAAAAGAATGTTTTCTGCTTATGAAGCCTAAGGCTGTGACATGAAGTATATCACAAAACTGATTATCTGAAAAACAATGTTTTAGATTTACATTTTCTTCTTACCATTGACTAGATTTGTGCTTTGGAATACTAATTATTTGACCCACACTTGCTTGCCTTGTTTGTTTGGTTTTTTTTGTTTTTTTTTTTTAATTCCAGAAACAGAATAGAACAGAATTGGAAAAGAAAGTAACAACAAAAAAAAATTAAAATTATTTTTTGTTACAATGCCTTAGAATAACTGCCTATTCATAAACATAGTTTTCCCTGTTGCTTGTTCCCTTGAGGGACAGCAGGTAAGATAAAACTATTCCTTAACAGCACCATGAGCCAATAAAGTGCAGTGAGCTGCCAGGGGGGAAATCTCATTTCCAGTGCTCCCATAAGACACCATTTTATAATTCTGGCCAGGACCTTTACCTTCAGCAAATCAATGCAACTGGTTTTTCCTGGCATAGCTTGCAGTATTTTATTTTAAATCTGGATTGGGGTCATCTCATATTGTTTGTTCACAAAGCACCTAGTTCAACAAGTGTTTTGATCTCTTCTAATACGTTTAAGAAAAGCACACACAATATTCATTTCCTTGTTGTTACATTAACTATGAGAATATGTCATCCTAGGTGATATGTAGAAAAACTCAATTTCCAGTGAGTAAACTCTGTTCCAATCTCATTCATCTTTGCCTACCTGACAAAAAATGAAACCATCAGTCAATTACTGCACATCCTTTTCAGACACCACACCTGAATGCAAATACACCACCTAAAAAGATCATATAAATAATTTATTCTTCATTTTATATTTGAATACCAGTCAGAAGAAGTTTGTTACAAGTGTACAACAGTTTAAAAAGATATTTACCCTCTTTAGATTGTGAAACAGATTTTGCATTCGGAGCACCATTCTAATGGCACAGATTTGCCTGAGAAGTTAATTCTCAGATTCTTCAAGGACCAAGTGCCAGCAAAACTGTGAAAAGCAGTGATCCATGAAAACAAAGTTTCTTCCAGTAAGAGTTGAGAAAGGAAAGGTGATGCAACAATTACTCTAGGAACTCCATGACTGTATGTTCTTCACCAGTTATTTACACATTTTCATTTCCTACTGCCTCCTCCCTTTCAAAATTTTAAAAACTTTAAAACTTTTAAACAGATGTAATAAAATTAATTTGGTCTTTTATTTTGAGAATATTTCTAATACACAGAGTACACAGGATCCTGTATGTTTATTTCATCCACCTAAAATTAATGAGCCAACATCAGAATTGAAAAGGACAGCAAAAAAAGCTCTATTGTTTTGATTTAGGATTTTGAGATTTATTTGTGATAAGAAAATATAAACACTGTGTTTGAACCAATTATTCTATCAGTGGTATCTCATATTATTTATTTGTGCAAGTTTATACAGAATTTTAGCAGAAATGTCATGATTCATACTAATGGAAATTTAGCCTAATAAACAACCTTCAACACAAGTCATTCCTTATTATTCTAACAAATTTAAAACAAACAAGCAAAATCTTCAGCCTATACTTGGAATTCCAAGTCCAAAAATGCTAAAAGTCTAAAGAACTTGGTATTTTCATCCTGACCAATGGAAGGGCATACATCTTCAAGCCCACTGACATCCTGTGGTATTTCCCTGACTCAAAAAATTACTGTTCTGGGTTGATGCCAGTTTGGGTAGCAAGGGAAAAGCTCTGGGGGTGGCTCCTGTGAGCAGCTGCTGAAAGCTCTCCTGGCTCCAAAGTGGTCAGTCCTGCCTTTGGTTAATGTTGAAGGCACCAGGGACAGTGGATGTACCCCTGTGACTGACATTTTCAAGGTGAAACACCTGGTGATAAGTGTTCAGGGCAGAGGAGAGGGAGCCGCACCAGAGAACAGCAATACCAGGGCAGAGAGAGCAAGGACAGTGGGGAAGGAGAAGGAGGAACCCTGAACACAGTTTTTTCTCTGCATCCCCTGGTGAGACTACAGATTATCCCCCCATAAACCACAAGAGAAGCAGTTGTGGACCTGCAGAAAACAATTCCTGAAGTAGTCCATGACTCTGTGGGTCACAGGCAATGGAGCAGTTTGCTCCTGAGGGACTGAGCTTGCTGAGAAGGGAGTCAGGTTGGAAGGGCTCATGAAGGACTTTCTCCCCATGGGAGGGACCCCACGTTGGAATAAGACCATAAAACCCCACTCCCTGTCCCTCCTGTGTCCCCAGGGTTGGGGAGGAGGTATAGATACCAAAAAAAAAAAAAAGTAATTTGGGCCCAGGATAAAGGGAGAGGTAGGGTAAATTATTTAAGCTCTGGTTGTTTTTGCTTTTTTTTTTCTCTTTTCCTTGTTTTGATTAATAATAAATTGATTTTTTTTCCTCAGTTTGACTGTTTGTTGGTGACCACAATGGGTGAGTAAAACCCTAATAGCCCTTGGTTTAGGTGTTTTTTCTCCTCACCATCCCCTAATGGGGGAGCGGGAGCGAGCGGCCAAGTGGCCCTTTGGTATCAGCCAGACTTAAACCAAGACAGTGACCACATTCAGCACTTTCCAGAGGTATGTGACATTGGAGATGTTGTTGAAATAACACTGAATTATTTAGTACTCCTTGTATCTTAAGAAATGATAAGTAGAAGCAGTCATCATCCTTATGGACGTCCACTGAAGGCTACCTTGGCTCGCGCATATCAGATTTTCTTCTGCTTTACCAACAGCAAGATTGGATCTAAAGAAAAGCACACAAGGAAAACTATTTCCTGCCCTATTCCACACTTGTACAGCCTCATTCTCAGGGATCTGTTGTTAGCTTTCTGAATAATTTACCAGGACAGATGCTTTCAAAGCACTGAGTGGGTTGTTTTGGTTTTTTTTTTAAATGTTCAAAGCACCGAAGTGCAGTTGAATATAAGACATAAAAGCAAAGAACCAAAAAAATAATGGAATAATGATAGCTGTTACTGGAAAAAATGAGAAATGACAATAATAAAGTTGAAAAGAATGGTTATTAAAAAAAAAAGTTATAAAACACTAAGAAATAGGAAAACTACAAACATGTCTTCCCAGATGAGTTATTTGACAGAAGTTCCCAAACCTCAAATAGGTTCTTAACTTACTATAGTTCTGCAATCATTCTAATTGACTCAAGATAGTGAAAACATAAGTTTTCTGAATCCAAAACTGTAATTTGTAACAATTTTAAAGGGCTGAAATATAATTTCTAGCATCACAGAATCTTTCAGATGAACCAATATATTTTTACAGTAACTTACATATTTATAAATATTTAAGCTGACATAATTATTACCATCTGATATCTTTCACTTTTCACTATACATTTTCCCTCAAGTGACAGCAGCATTCATTCCTCTTGAGAGCCACAGTTAAGAATTCTGAATAGTCTTTTCATTTTACAGTTGAAAAGATACTGCACAAGAAAAAGCAGAATCTTGTTACAATATTTGCCTCTACTTGTACTGCGTGAAAATTCTACAAACTCTGTCAGTCAGGCTATCAACTGTCCAAGTCATATCCACACCTTTTCAATAACTATGTAGTGAAAAGTGCAAATAAAATTAATTAGGACTTGATATTATGTTTAATATTCTACCTTTAATCCTGATTGTGTGGTATCAATAATACATACGAGGCCACAATTTCAAAAGCATTCCTTATATTAATCCAACTGATAACTCCGACTTCATTTTCAACCAGGCACTGTCACAATTTTCAGATTAATTTCCTTTCCTCTGATTAATTTTTCTCTCAAAGACCCCATACTTTTTACATATTTAGCTGTATTATTTGTATTTGTTAGCTGTAGTGGAACAAAGCAATCAGACGCCTCTGATTACCGAGAAGTGGGTGTGAGCCGGTATCAAATCCACCTGTGCCCAATTAGGGCATGCCCCCTATTGAGCATGTGCAAAACCAGGGGGCCAATAAAGGTGAAACTCACAGCCACAGACTAGCTCACTCCCGAACACTGTATTACCTTTATTGCACCACTAGCGCTCATCGCCTCCAAGGTGAGGCTCTCGTGGCGCAGCTGGTTAAGACCCAGTACTGCAATGCTGAAAGCCCTGGGTTTGAGACTCCACAGAGAGCTGTGAGTAGGCCTGCCCTAATTGGGCACAGGTGGATTTGATACCGGCTCACACCCACTTCTCGGTAATCAGAGGCGTCTGATTGCTTTGTTCCACTACAGTTAGCAAAGCTCTCTGACTGAAACAAGGCATTATTTATTGTGCTTCTCAGCCCCATCATTAAAGTGAAAATAAGGGTACATATTGTACTGGATATGTGGTCCATTGATACCTATAAATGAAAGCTGACCTGTAATTAGGCATAATTCAGAATTACATCAGTCCAGATAGCGTTTTCCTGATATTCTCTGAATATCCCTATATTTTCAAAGCAAACAGAGCAACTTCAGCATTACGTAGGATGAAATTTCATTTATTATCAAGATACCAAATAGGACCTTACTACTTAGATTGCAATACCCAGAATTATTTTTTTTCTGTTCATATTGAGGGTCAATGGAATAAAGGGATCAAAAGTGTCTCAAAAATGCATCAGTTTTTAATCAGGTTAGATAAGCTACACCAAGAAGCCATATAATACTGTAGATCAGTGCAAGAGAACTCTGAACTTGTGAATGGTTCTGTTCTTAGTATTACTCAGATAAAATTTCTAGCAGTATTTTTACTGCTGCAATTAAATGCCTACAACACCAACTTTCCTTTTCAGTCACCGTAGGGGGATTTTCAACTTTTGGAGACAGATTTTGCTCCTATAGTTAGACAAGAAAAATAAAGGATGACAATAAATATAAGAAGTGCAGAAAAGTCGGGAATAGAAGGGGAGACAGTGGTGAATTATTGTGTTAAAACACAGATAATTTGTGTCCTATCGACTAAAAATTGCCTGCAAGGGACATTTCACTTTACTATTATAAGTATTGGAAGCTGCAAAAGCTGTTTTTGTGACTCTGCCTCTTCTATTTCATTTGAGACCCAGATATCTTTCCCCCTGAATAAGAAAGATGGACTTTTTGCTGCTTTTTCTCCCTTCTCCATTCTTGGTTTAGGAGACAGCTTTTCTTCCATATGCTATCCCTCAATAAGGCTTCCATCCATCAATGTCTAAACCTAAGCCTATCTGGAAAAAGAGGGAAAGGAAGAGGGTTTGAGCATCATTCCAGCAGCACATGTGGCCTTCTGATCCTTCTGATGGAAACTCAGGGCAGCAGAAGCCTTTGCACAAATGTCTTAAAATATTATGGAAGAAATAACAGCCCACTGCCCCAGACAACCCCCCCCTTTCCCAGTAGATAAAAGCTAATGTTTCATATGTTTCATATGTTCATATGTCATAATATTTCATACATTAGTATGAAACAACTTAGAATCATAGAATCATAGAATTGGCTGGGTTGGAAGGGACCTCAGAGATCATCAAGTCCAACCCTTGATCCACTCCCGCTGCAGTTCCCAGCCCATGGCACTGAGTGCCACATCCAGTCTCTTTTTAAATATCTCCAGGGAAGGAGAATCCACTAACTTAGTTATAACTAACTTAGGGATAAAGACATTAGTGGTCATTTACTTTGATTTTTGCAATCTTAAATTAGGGTCTCAGAGGAACGCATCAAGAAATGTGGGAAAAAACAGCATTCCTAAGAAACTAATAAATTAGTATCTGGCTGACTAAAAGTGTATTTGCACATTTGACAAGAAGCCCTCAAAACTTACATCTATTGCAGATTTTCTGTTCAAATCAGCAGCATACTTTAATAATTTGGGTGAGAAATCCTGATAAAGTAGCATATGAAACAGCCAGCTACATACAACTTTGATGTCTCCTCTTCCTCCACTCCTGAATATTGCAGTCTGGTGAAAATAATTTTTTCTCTGACAGAGCTGTAGGGGTCTTTTTTGCTAGAAAACTATAGCTGAAGAGCTTTCTTGCGTTTTTCTTTCTCCCTTGGCTTTTAATCTGATGAAGGAAAGAACTCTGTAGGTTTCCCCTTTATAGAAGACAGAATCCCGCAGACATTTGATTAGGGTGATAGTCATTCTCCTGCAGATAAGTAAGATTTCCATACCAGACAGCTATGTCACTGAACACAATCCAGCAGACATGAATCTATTTTTCTGTTGACAACTTATTTAATACCAAAACCAGATTGCTCTTTACTTTCCTACACTCAGCCTATCTTGTTCATACCATATTGCAGTGTTTAGAAACCACCTCTGAGGCTTTCACCCTGCAAAACTATTTTATAACAGCAATAAGAAAACATTTGTTTAAGTCATGAGGAATCACAGTCAGTATGTGCTTTGAAAAAAAAATATTGAGATTTCTACGGGTTTTGATGGGATTTTCCTTAACTCCAAACCTCAGAACTAGAAACCTATAAAACTGCAGGGAGCTTGGGATTCTTTTGAGAGGACAAGATAAGCTTTAAGAGTTCAGGGTAAGTATCTTCCCATTTTATGTAAGCATTTTGGGCTTTATGGGATGGTAACTACGATTCCTCAAATACTCAAGACAATGGAGTTTAATATTCAGTATAAATCCAAAATTATTTGCAATGATTTTTCTTCATTAAGAAAGACTTTTAAAAGTGAATGCCTGAATAAACTTTCCGTTTCAAGTTCTGTCACATTATGGAGGCAAAGGGTTAAACTGACAGGAGAACAGCTGCTCAGATTAGAAGCAGTAGAAAACAGTAAACAGCAGACAGATAAAAACCAACTTAAATTAGGGCATGTTAGACAATTTATTTATATAGCCTCAGTAAGACACCTCAGTTAACACCAATCAGTACAGGACAAATTCTACAGAAATAATGTACTTATCAGAAGTAGTATTTCTCTTTTAGCTTTTATAGATTTGCAAAGGGATACTTTTTACTTTAAAATATCTCATAGTAATTTTTAACTATTTTAATCAATATATATTTATTATAATATATAATAAATTTATATAATAATGAGCATATATTCATTAATATGAATATTCAATATATATTCAATATATAATCAGTATATTCAATTATAATCAATATATTTAATCAATTAACAAAAACCACCCTAGTTCCTTAAGGCTAGGAACAATTATTATTGATGTAAAAGATTATTGAGAAATTTGGCACAATCAAGCCAACCGAAAGTGGACACCATGTTCAAAGCCAACTATGACCTTTTGATATTGGGAGAAAACATTAACCTTTATTTGAAAAAGATGTCACTTCCTTACAGAGCAATGAAACCCATTTACAATACTACCACGGACAGAACTTCACCTACAAAAGATTTCTAATTTGGAAGATAAACTGATTACAACCAGTAAATTATCCACCACACAGTATCACCCTCATCAAGCATAATTCCTGACAGCAGTGATATGGATTTTCTCAATTTGCAGAAAGTACAGTACATGAAATATATTTTTTCATAACACTTACTTTTATTACCAGGGAGTTTCTGGTATCCTTTACCAGACAGTTGCTTTCATATCATATACTTGGCATTATCCCCAGCAGAGCAAGGAAATGTGACTGTCTTTTCCAAAATCCAATTTCCATTGTTAAGTTAATCAAGAAGTTTCAGTGACTGTCTAACAGATTTTAATGAAAATTGCAACAACCTTATTAAAAAGAACTATAAATAGTTTGTTTCTACACTGAAAACATTCAATTGTCCAGACAGAAACTGGCACCAATTTCTACTTAGTAGACAATGGACGTGTTCAGTAACTCAAACATTCTGTTCAGTAAATCCAACTTTTCTTACACTGAAGAATGTGTTTTTATGTCTCCTGACTCGTAGAGCCATCATACAGCACTTCAGCTTGAAAGATGAGAAAAACAGCACAAAAATACACTCAGCCACAGAAAGGGAAAACAAATATAAAGGGCACCACCTAAAGCAGTAGTGACCCCATAGTAAGTGCTCATGAAAACAAGAGAGGTAATAGAACACAGCAGAAAGAAGAAAAAGAGTGATCTTTAGCTAAAGAACTTTTAAGCTAAGCTTTGACAGAAAGTAACTCTAAGGATGTACAGAAAGATAAGAGCAGACAGGTTTGTTCATGTTAAGTAGATACAGGGGTAGAGCTGCACAACACAACTGGGAAATGTCCATGATTGGAGAAGTGGATATGAAGGGGAAAGAAATGCACATCATCTCTATTTGACAGATTTTTATCCTTTGAAATGTCTTTGAAGGAAAAACGTATCTGGCCTGGCTAGCAAAAAAAAAACCTAAAAGCAGAATGATGCATCAACATGCTGTTCATTATTGTACTGGAGAGCTGGAGTGTGAACCAGAGGTCTGAGAAGTTTGTGCATCCTCAGAGGGAGCTGTTTTGTTGAACCAATTTATTTTTATCCCTGGGAAAATGGCAGCTGGAGTGCCTGGCTTGTACCACATGAGATTAAAAATGGTTGTGTATCCAGAGTTTTGGCCTGAAAATACTCAGTGGCACCCCAAGAAAGACAGTTCTATAAACATTTAAATATTTCAGGTTGAGAGACATTAATGGAGCATGCTGGGAATTCCACCACTAGGTATAAGCAGCATAAAATACTGTCCTGCTATGCCAAGGGAGTGTATGGGCAGAGAGGGAGAGGAGTAGTAACAACTGGGCAAAAGGAGAAACATCATATGTACAGGAAGACAAAAGAAGAGGGCAATGCACTGCTGGTGAACAGAAAAGAGACTTTGGCCAGATGCCTCCAAACAGTTATGGCAAAATTCTTCCCCAGATGTTTCCTAAAGGTTTGCTAAATTAAAAAAGAAATCTTTTCTGCAGTGGAAAGAAACAAAATGTTACTTCATCTGACCTCCTGTACAACCTGGCTCACCAATACTCATAGCATCATTTAGGTTGGAAAAGACCATTAAATCCCTGAGTGTAACAATTAACACAGCACTGCTGAGTCCACCACTAAGCTGTGTCCCAAAGTGCCACATTTACACATGGATTCCCAGTACCTATTGAACCTGGAAGTGGAAAAGATGACCTCCCCAATGTTATTCTTGCAACAGGAGGTTCAAGCAAAACTGAACACAATACTCAAGGTGTGACCTCAGTAGTACTCTGTACATGGGGACAGCCACTTCTCTGGTCCTGATGGCCATGGTATTTCTGTTAAAAGACCTACTGGCCTTCTTGGCCACCTGGGCACACTGCTGGCTCATATTTAGCCAGCTGCCAACCAATAGAGTCTGGATGTGGCACTCAGTGCCATGGTCTAGCAACTGCAACGGTGGTTCAAGGTTTGGACTCGATGATCTCTGAGGTCCCTTCCAACCCAGCCAATTCTATGATTCTGTGATTCTATGAATACCCCAAGTCCTTTGACATCAAGTGGCTTTCCAGCCACCCTTCCCCACGGCTGTAGTGTTGCTTTCCTCAGGAATAGGTTTTCTGCCAAAACCACCACGTTTTGTGTGGACTCCACTTCAAGCCCAAGCAGAGGTCTTTAGAAAGACGCTTTGATTCCTGCAAGATGAATTCATGGGATACTGTGTATTCCAGGCTTCCAAAGCTTGTGACAATTGGTTGCACTAGCAGTAGGAGGGTAGTGATTTCAGAGCTTACTACAAAGCCTGTACAGAGCAAGGAAGATCTTGTCTATTGACTACATTTCTCTCCTTCATGCTCAGCCCCTAATTATGAAATCTACCCAAGAAAAGGATTTTGACTGATAGCTGCACCCTTTCCAAACCCTTTCCAAACCATTCTTACCTAGAAAATCACAAGTAAATGCAATATGAGAGATAATACTCAGATGAGGCATCATGCTGTGCGATGAAAGATTTAGTTGCTCTTTACTCCACAGAAAAGTAGAACCTCCAAGAACAAGAATAAAAATGCCAAAAGGCTTCAGCTTTAACTCAGTTCAGTTTCTCCAAGATGGTGCTTTTGATGTACTAAGGTTCCCTTTCTCAAGCTTCCTACCTAAGTAGCTGAATGGCTTGGGGATCCTGCTGGGTTTTATTGCAGTTTAAAAACCTAACAAAGGTAACTGTATGGGATGCAGCTGCAAGCAACATTTTTAGAAAAAAAAAAAAAGAATACAAACCAAAACTGCTGTTCTCTGCAGGCACACTAATAAAACCTTAAAATATTAGCAATGTTTCACGTTTTCCTGAAAAAATGAGCAGGTAGCAGATTTTAGCTGAAGGAATAAGCTTTTAGTCAGGTTCTATAGATTGTCTCAGGCAACTCTGAAATCCCTTGGACACCTTCCTCAGCTTCAATTTTCACTTCAGATTGAAAAAATAATGACTATTCTATCAATTACTGTTCACACCTCTGTCACCAAAGAGAACATTCACAGTTACTTATCCAAGCACATCAATTACACATTTGTGGTGTGTAAAAGATTATTATGATTTACCAGAGAGAAATCTTAAAAGTATAACAGCTCCTTTAACAGAAGGGAACAAGCAGCAGCAGGGCTGTTTTGGAACAATTCTTCCAGAGCATATATAAACAAATATTCTTAAATCTTTTCATTTCCAGGAGTACAAGTATTTTCAAACTGTTATACTTTTCAAAAACCTTGACAGAATAAAATGCCTCAGGAGTTGTATACATCTCAGAAAACAACAATATTGTTGCCTGGCACAGAAGACAACTCAATCATTCTGCTACTCACATTTCTATGTTGTTTCATACTCCAGTAGTCCCGAACTATAGTTTTTGATCCAGCCAAGTTTATGACAAAAAGTAATAAGTCTTTATGTACTGTGAATTACATTAAAACTGATCATATTAAATTTCTTCATTAAAAAAAAGAAAAACAAATCAAGAAGAGCAAAGTAACTGGATTTCACTTTTTAACAAGTTTCTCAGCTGGACAGCACCAAGAAAAAATTGTCATACTTTTTTCCCCTATAAAAGATACTAATTGTATCTATAATACATTAAGAGTCAAATCACACTGAATATGCAGAGATACAAATTTATAAAAGTCCACATTATGGATTTTATGGATGTAGAGGGAAGACAGATTTCTTTTTTTGTTTTTTGTGTTTTGTTTTGTGGTTTTCTTGTTGTGGTTGGGTTTTATATATATATATATATATATTCTGGGAAAACTCATCTCACTTTCTGGTAAGCTATTTATCCAGTTTAGAAAGAGAACACTATTACCTTGAAATATATTCACAACCATGTGCCACTTTCTGAAAAATTAGCTACTTTACCTCTGAAAGATGTGAATGGCTTTAATTATGTTATTTGTACAACAAAGCCTCTGTAAAAAAATACCAGGTCTGCATGACACCATGAACTGAGAGCAGCAAACAAAGTCTTGCACTCAGCATCTTTTATCTTATAGACCAACCAAATCTTTTATCTTATTACCACCCAAATACTATCAGTGCCAGGAAGCTTGCCCTACCTTTAGGGCAAGCAGATCAGGAGTGCACAACAAATCAACATTCAACTTTTCCCTTTTCTACTCTACACTTCAAATGCAAACTTCTTCTTGCTTGTTCCTAGTGTCAAGATTTTTTTGTAGAACTGGAGATAAGCCTGTATCAGAAAACAGACTGAAATCACTTCTATATATATTACACTGACCAGAACTTGGTATCAAGAAACATTTGCCTTCAAAACCAGCTGACATTTACTCAGATATTTTTTTTCCTCCCCCCAGCACCACAATTCAGAATATAGACAAAAATTTATGTTACCTTGTTACAGTCACAGCACTGTCATTTTCTACAACTACATTGCAACATTTTCTTTCATTTATTTCATTTTATTTCATTTATTTCATTATCTCCTGCTACCTTTAAAAGTTGTCTTGTGAATTTGAATTTTCATATATAAAATTATAAAATTAGTGAATTTGAAGAGGAAAATGTTGGAATGAAACAGTTTGATCACACTACAATGAAAGTTTAAAATGTTGCATGTGGCAGAAGTAGCTGCAGATGGGTTTATAAAAGCTCATACCCTGCATCTGAATTGGAGATGCAGGAATTTACACAGAAGACAAAATGCTCAAGCATAAACCTCACTTTTGACTGGTGGTCCTCAAAAGTTAATTTTCCTACAAACTTTTACCATTTTTACTTCATGACATAATACAATCTGTGTATGAATGCAATGTGCATAAGGCTATAAAAACCTTGTTTAAAACCTGGGTGTTTCTGTCAAATTATAACACTGCAAAGTTGATTTCAGGAAGACAGGAATTTGCCATTCTGATGTTTATTGTGGCATAAAAATTTCTAGAGACTACATAGATGATGTAAATATGAAGCAAAAGTTTAGCTTAACACAAAATCTAATTTTAAAGGTGGTTTTCAGTAAAATAATGTGTATGTTAATAGTTTTTAATAATCCCAAAATTGGTAGGTTTCTGAAAGATATTTTGACAAAATTATTCTTTAAGAAAGAAATCTGATTCTTTTTCCTGAACCAACTTGTCTAAATTAGGCAAGGGATATTTTTTTTTAAAGCTCACTGAATTATTTTTGTTTAGCAGAAGGTTTTCAAATTTTGTGTAATCATCTTGACAAGACACCACTTGCTAATCTCTACTATAGACAGTTCCTACAATCAAATTTATCATTTACAGAAAATTTTAACTTGTTCTGGTACAAGATACTATTCCTCTTACAACCTCTGGTAAAATGTACTACTTCTTTTGTCTATACTTAGCATAATTTTTTCAAAATAATTAAAAAGCAAAACTCAAAAATCTGACTCCTGCTCTTCAGAAGTGCAGCAAGCAAATGATTACATTATTTACTGTAACAGCAGCAGGCAGCCAGAAACAGGCAAGGAAGAACTAGCTAGTGCTATACATAGAAATGCATTCAAAATAAGTAACTTTAAAAGTAAAATTACTGTTATATGTTTTTGTTATCTCCTGCACTTTCCTTATAGTCTGAGATTGATATCCTCTCTCAGGGAAGTACAAAATTTACAAATTCAACACCTGGAGCAGCACAAAGGGCTCTAAACTTACTTCACATTCTATTTCTTATTTCATTAACAGCAATTACTCATTCACAATAACACAGAAAAGGTGCCTGGGGGTCTGTGGGAAGTCAGAAAAGCTGGATTGCACACACTTGTTTGTCAGAGGAGGAGGTTGATATAAAGAAACATCAAAGACTGTTTTTCACACCTAAATCAGAAATCAGCAGCACAGCTCTGAAACAGGAGCTAATCTCTGAGTAGGAAATAACTTCTACTAGGTTCCTTTAGCTCAGTAGGAGATATGAGACTTCAGAGGAGTTGCCCATAGGTGTTTTCACTGAAAACCTGTGGGAAAACAGTCTGCGGAGGCTTAAGGATTCCATGTGCACATCAATATGATTGTATGAAATCATTTATTAACAACTTGCACTCACTTATATAGAGAAGCCTTGTTTACACCACCTTATCATGCAGGTGGCTTTGTATTCCAATTACACAAAACATTCTCACAGAAAGATTCTTCTCACATAATTATTTTCCTCTTCTGTTGCCAATTAAGTTATCTCTTTCCCATTAGCTCATTCTCAGAAAGCCTCTAACTAGGCCTCAATAACCATTAACCCAATGTGGCCTAAATTGAAGTAAGTCAGGATTGCTCACAACCTGGATATTTCTGAACTGTTTCCCCAACAAAAACCAGTGAAAATTTTATTTGCTGATTAATTGTAAAGGTATAGTCAATGCAACAGATAAGTTACATCAATTGCTGAAAATATTCTGCTGATAAACATATGAAGAGGTGACATGGAGTATATCATTGTCACAAAAATAGCTCCTCTTAGACTTCTTGTCTTACAAAGTCACATATCAGGGGACACTCCACTGCTAATCAGTTATTTAAACAGACATTTACACCAATTAAAACTTTTAGAGAATATATGTGAAATTATTCTTACTGTTTTTTTAAGTAATATAAATAAATTGACACTGAAAGTCAAGTGGTAACAGTAACACACTGCAGTTACCAGGATCATGTAAAAATAGCATCTGAGATTGGCAGTGGGACAAACAAGTATATTAAAACAAGAAGGCAAATAAATTAATTGAACAGTGCAAAGAGACCAAACTAAAGCAGCATATTTATGATTACATAAACAAGCTAAATCTGCTGACTATCAAGGTGTTGGAAATGTGGCCATCACTATTAAGCAAAAGCCCTGATGAGTACAATCACAAAACCACTTTGAATCCACTGAGTATACTTAGTAAACAAGATGAAAAACAAGCAACTACAAACTACATGGCATTTCCAGATACAGTCCAAGCAGATACTATGAAATTTAACTTCACAGTTGTACTTCTATATAGTTACAGCAAAGCAATGCTTAATTTTTTTCATGCTATTTGTTAACAGAATACAAATTTTCTGTCTCTTGCTGAAAATCTGACAAATGCTACAAACCCTCTATGCAATAGGATTTTTTAATTTTACCTTTTTGCTTAGTACTCTGGACTATAAGGTGAAAAAGCATCCAAGAATTGCTCTATAAACACACAAGGGTTTTTTTGGCATTTTCTGGTACAGTGTGACTGAAAATATTTCTATTTGTAACAACTGATTATCATGCAACCAGAGACAGAAAAAGACATGTCCACAAGAGCAATAACATACTTACTCAACTTAGAAGAAACTTTTAATGACCAACAGAAAACTCATGGACAATTTCACCTTCACCTTGGAAGATGCAACAGTATAGCATAAGGATGAAAACTCTCACCTGTGAGCTACATGTCAAGTATTTCTCCTCCTATTTATTTATCTGGTAGATGAAAACAAGCTACATATTGATGCATTAAAGAAAAAAATGCAACACAGCTGAATTCAGAAAACATTGATCTGCTTGAGGGTAGGGAAGCTCTGCAGAGGGCTGGATTGGGGGCCAACTGGATGAAGGTCAATGAGGTCGAGTGGCTGAATCCTGCTCTGGGGTCACAACAACCCCATAAATGCTGCATCTGTCCCTAGGGGACAGTGACTGGGAAAGGACTTGGGGGTATTGGTTGAAAGGTGGCTGAATCTGAGCCAGGAGTGTGCCCAGGTGGCCAAGGAGAACAACAGAATCCTGGCTTGCAGCAAAAGTTGTGTGGTCAGCAGGACCAGGGCAGTGATTTTCTCCCTGTAGTCAGCACTGCTGAGCCCACCCCACAAATCCTGTGCTGGCTGTTACCTTCTAGCTTTACCTTCCTTTCATGCTATGCTTATTTCAGAATGAAAATCATTCCATATCCTCAGCCATTTGTGTTGCAATAACTAAAATAGCCAATTTTAGCAGGCAACAACTTCTCAGAATTCTATTCCTTCAGTAATTTTTACTATTAAAATCCCATAATCTTCAGTAAAATTATTCTTTATTCATACAACAAGTTATTTATTAAACTATAAAATTAACCAACTGAAGCTGAGTCTCATGTAAGCAAGACTCGATAATGTTTGGCAGATCAACTTATGTAGTGCCCAGTTAAAGTCACTGGGTTTCTGTAGCTTCAAAAGTCTTTTGGTGCACAGTAAATCAGAATATCAGGACCCGAATATGTAATTCTCTCTAAGAAAACCTTTAAAAGAATTTATAAAATCCGGAAAAATATAATTGCCAAAAGAACTTAAAATTCTCTCAAGTAAATATAAATAAAATATACTTAAGTTTTCTGGGTGTATGAATCCAGCTGCTGACTCAGTTACTGTCAGCAGGAATGAAGACTGAGGTTATTTCTGTCAGATTTATCTGGACCAGGTTGCTCTCTATGGAACAGAAAGTCTTGTTCATTGAATAGAATTGAAATCCCATGAAAATAAATCCTCTCATCTTTTCCACCTCCACATTCAACAGGTACAGTGAATGCAATGTTCCCATACATTATTTTGTCTTTGTGCTTATGTGAAAGAATAAAAGTAGAAGTACATACACACCTTTTTTCATTCCACATTAGGGAGACTCTTTTTAAGCTGATTTCATCTGATGGGCATTGATTTCAACATAACTTTTTGAAGGGAGCACTAAATTCCATTTTGGATGGCTTATCCTCCTTCTGGGAAAAGGAGGAAAGAACAAAGTATGAAAGAATGTAAAGAAATCACTGTCTTATGCTTTTCCACTCTTCTGAAAAACAGGCTGAGTGGCAAAGCAATGTGGACACTTGTCATGAAGATAAAAACTGAGTATAGAGTACTGAAATATATATAGTTTAATGTTAGAAAGTATATAATTTTCCACATAATGGCAATCTTGACAGCAATACTGCACGAGGAAGGTATTTGTTATAGTAGAACCAATGTTATTGATTCTGAGATTAACTGTCTGGCAGAACAGGAATTCTACCTCCTGAATAGACTCGTTCACTTTTCACTTCTTCAGTAAGTGATCCTCATATTGAAATGTCTTGAACTACAGCAGCCACTTAGACTTTTTGAGAAGAGTTTATATGCCTGTAAATAACAGCCTTTGTCAGCTACTTGAGAAAAGCAGACTCTACATTAGAACATTTTTAACAAAATAAGCCTTCTCATTTGAATGCACATATACTTCTTATTCCCATTGGCCAGGAAAACTCTGATACCAAGAAGGAACATTTTTTTTCCAGGAATCCTTAAGAGGACGAAGTAAATCAATACATGTAGAAAATATAATTTAAAGTCTATTTTAAAAAATTTTAAAATTGCTTCCAAAGTACCAGTGCTTTCACATGACATAGACAGGAGGAATCATAGACAGACCTTCTACATGGGGTCATAATTCCCATTAATTTTTATGGTACCAGATGATGCAGAAGTCACTTGCAGCAACCAAGCATGTGACCAAGCTTGGACTTCTACCACCAGAAATTAACAGGAAAAAGGATGTTTCTTTTCAAACCTTTCTTGTAAAGGCCAGATTCTGACCTCCTTATAAAGAGTAGCACCCCTTATTCCATGACTGAATAAAGCTTGTCTCCGTGGGACTATCACTTTAAGCATTCCACTAGCAAAATAAAACCAAAGACAAACCATGAAGAAGAATGTCCTGACCTACAGGTCCCAGGAACCTGAGTTCAAATCCACTGTGTGAAGCCTGCACGACACACTATACAACATAAAATTATTCTGGGATGAGTCCATAGAGGAAAATTTTGTCTTAAGCTCTGTATTTATTGAGCTAATGTAAACCCATATTCAAGAATATGAAAGGCAAAATTTTCTGATACTTACACAAAACCCAAACAAACATATGGCTTTTCTCTAAAAGAGAAATATAACAGGTCTGGCAGCAAAAAAACCATGCAAGGCATGATGAATATTCCTTAGGAATCAAAGAAAGAAAATAGCTCTTTATTGCCATTGGGTGGGCTTCTAAAAGTGGCAAAGTTGAAGAAAATTATTGAGAAGGTTTAGACCCAGGGGCAACACAGATCTTAAGATTCTGACTTTTCATAAAGGCCTGTGCTTTTGATAAGCAAGTCATATTGTGTAAATATTTTATCTGTATTATAGAATCTGTCACTGTTTTTCAAGAGGAGCAGCTTTGCAGGATCTTGCTTTTTCACTTGGGAAAAAGAAAAGCAGGCAGGGATTAAATATTTAGGCTGTTTTGCTTTCTACCATTACTGTTGCTATTAAAAACATGCTAGGTAATATATATTTAATTACTTTTTATTCTCACAGCAGACTGAATATCTCCAGTAAACCACCTAAACCAGGGAAAAAAACCCTTCTAAAATCACTGTGTACCTACCTGGTACTGATTAAGGACAAAATTTAGAACAAACCTTGTAAAACTTTGCTGGTGAGACACTGTTAGCCACACTGGCACTTAAAAACCCAGAACAAATGTAATGGAATTTTACTGAAAGTAGCAGAAAACTATTTAGGAGAAAGCTGATTTGTATGACTTCCTTTAATTTTTTTCTAGTCATGTACTATGGAAATTGACTGCTGAATTTGATCTGCACAGGATTAAGCTAATGTTTTATAATTAGAACTGACTATCTATCTGCACAGCAAATGGTTATATACATTTGTACTCTTTCCTAATCCATTTCGTGTTTCTGAGGGACACAGATTATTCTGCAATTTCATCTGAACACACAAATTTTTAAAGTGGTACCAGAAATGAAAACTCAAACCATATCTCAGCTCCAGCACAGATCAGCGTTGGTTCTCAGCTCCAACACAGATCAGCATGTGTTGGTTCTACAGAAATATTTTCTCAATTCTTTTGTAGAATAACAGTTCCACCTGGGAGGACAAATATGACATAGATGACAGGAATGACTGGATAGAGGTGTCACTGATCTGCTAAAGACTTTCCAAGGTAAATCACTTCAGGATGGACAGTAACCCCAGTAAATAGCAAAATAGGTGGTAAATACAGAGGCACTTTTACAGATAAAGCCTCAGACCTACCTTTAAAATACAGAGTAAGATGATCTCTACATCCCTTAAAGAAAAAGAAAAAGAAAAAGGGAAAGGAAAAAGCAAAAAAGAAAAAGGAAAAAGGATCAGGAGAACGAGAAGGAGAAGGGAAAAAAGACAAAAGGAGAAAAAAAAGAGAAAGAAAAAGCAAAGGAAAAAGGAAAATGGAAAAAGGAAAATGGAAAAGGAAAAATGAAAAGGAAAAATGGAAAAGGAAAATGGAAAAGGAGAAAGAGAAAGAAAAGAAAGAGAAAGAGAAAGAGAAAGGAAAGAGAAAGAGAAAGAGAAAGAGAAAGAGAAAGAGAAAGAAGAGAAAGAGAGAGAGAAAGAGAAAGAGAGAGAGAAAGAGAAAGAGAAAGAGAAAGAGAAAGAGAAAGAGAAAGAGAAAGAGAAAGAGAAAGAGAAAGAGAAAGAGAAAGAGAAAGAGAAAGAGAAAGAGAAAGAGAAAGAGAGAGAGAAAGAGAAAGAGAGAGAGAAAGAGAAAGAGAAAGGGAAAGGGAAAGGGAAAGAGAGAAAGAGAAAGAGAAAGAGAAAGAGAAGAGAAAAGAGAAAGAGAAAGAGAAAGAGAAAGAGAAAGAGAAAGAGAAAGAGAAAGAGAAAGAGAAAGAGAAAGAGAAAGAGAAAGAGAAAGAGAAAGAGAAAGAGAAAGAGAAAGAGAAGAGAAAGAGAAAGAGAAAGAGAAAGAGAAAGAGAAAGAATGAATAAGAAAGAGAAAGAGAAAAAGGAAAAGAAAAACAAACAAAAACAAAAAGAAAAGCAAAAAAAGGAAAAGGAAAAGGAAAAGGAAAAGGAAAAGGAAAAGGAAAAGGAAAAGGAAAAGGAAAAGGATTTATCCACTGAATTATGCACATTACAAATCTAAAAATAATCTTTAAAAAAATCAAAATGTGTCCATACCACGACTTCCACAGTGATATAATATAGCCCAGCAAAGTGACATAAAGGAATCTCATTTTTGAGAGACTGGTTCTTCAGTTTCTTGAGAGAAACTAACAAAAAACCCCCCATGAAACATATCTGCTTCTCAGCAACTGCTTCAGCTTTTAGTATTATACTGAGATTACCAAACTGTGATTTCCAGCACACGAATCTCCCAGTCACCTCAGCACACTGTTGAATAAATGTTCTCAGTTTCCCATAGTCAGATAGAAACTGCCCCCAAATCTGTGCTCTATGCAGACATTTACTTGTGAAATTACATGCTCTCACTTTACCACAATATTCCTCAGCTCAGTGCTCTAACTTTTCATCCTCCTTAGCAGTCAAAGGACTCATTGTGAAGTCTTTAGTCATGAGTCAATTATTCACTGCTGGCTAAGCATGGGACTTATCTGAAGAAAATTCAATGGAAGTGTTTCACACTTTAATTAAAGATAACACCAGTATCTCCAGTCAAATTTCCAAAAGAATTTGCAGCTCTTTTAGACTCCAAAGTGAAGGTTTATTACCAAAAGGATTCACTATGCAATATTGTCACACAGCCTCCAAAATGAAGCCCATTTCCCTCTTTTCCATCACATAGGGGAAAGAACCAGGTTTTACTACAAACTTATGTTGTGTGCCAGCACCTAGGAGTTGTCACATACACCTGGGTCTAAGTTACAAAACCATCACCAGACTATTTTGAAATTTTAAAAATCTTTTTTATGACTGAATCTGAGCTTTAAATACATAACATAGCTCAAGCAGCAAGGGTAAGGTGGTCTGGAAATGGGATCAGTAGGTTCTCAATGTAGCTTTGAGTATATTATAGTATATAGTATATACACTCGCATATATATGAGTATATAGTGTATATATATACTTGATTATATATATTATATATACAGTATATTTTAAAGATCCAAAGGACAAGCCAGTTAATCACCTGAACATGGATGAATAACTGGTGTTTTAGGAGAGGAAAAGCTATTTTAGACAAATAAAAAAATTGGCATAAATGTTACAGTTTAATTCTAATTTGCTTTACCAAACCAATCATCCATGCCTGAAAGCAGTTAGGATTTAGCAGCTAAACCAGACAGAAGCAACTGGGCAGTGTTGGAATATAACATGCCTGGGATTGCCAGACCAGGGTAATTGATGAGTTCCAGGCCATTTTCATATCTGACTTAATCAGCTGCAGCAGATATAGAACAACTTTCAAGGAACTTATATTACACATCTGCATTTTACATGCAGCTTTTGCTATAAAAATCAATTCAATTCCTTTGAACAGCTGTCAGAAAACTATTTACAAGTAAATTACAATTATTCTAACTTAAAAATTTGCTAAGCAATGTCTACTCCTTTTATCTGAGGCACAACATAATAGCACTGATTTCCAAATATTCCTAAGTGATTATCATTATTGCTGTGTAAACTTAAAAAGTTTGCAAGTACTATATTTGACCCCCCATACCAAAATCACATACATTCCAAGACCAAAATTTTCAGAGCATCTATAATAAACATAATGTTCCACCACTTTGATACAGTTCAGAAACTATGTGCATTCTTAACACAGAGGTCAGTAGCACAGTGGAAAGTACCTAAAATGCAGAAATCAAGCTCTGAAGACTGGAACTAAACCCATTTATGTTGATGTGCCTCAGAAAAAAAAAAAAAAAAAGAAAAAAAGAAAAGGAAAGGAAAGGAAAGGAAAGGAAAGGAAAGGAAAGGAAAGGAAAGGAAAGGAAAGGAAAGGAAAGGAAAGGAAAGGAAAGGAAGGAAAGGAAAGGAAAGGAAAGGAAAGGAAAGGAAAAAAAACATTAAAAAAATGTGTATATGACAGCAGAAACAAACCAGAAGCAGGTGGAACATATCTGTTTATAATTATTTTACTACAGAAATAAATGACTTTTCAAAGCATGATGCCCATTTCAACACATTACTCAGTTGTGGGTTTTGTGGGGTTTTTTTTGTCCCTTAACTTGGAGGCTTAGGCATTATTTTGCTCCTTGCTTTTCTCCACAGTTTCTAACTGCTTTTTAACTAGAATATAGTACAATTTGCAACCTCCACCTCATCTCCTGCTGGAGCTTGGTTAAGAGCTCTCAGCTGGAGGCCCAAACTACCTCTCTAGCTCAGGGGAAGCCACACCCCCCCTGCATCTCTGTTCCTTGTGGACACACCAACAGTATCTATAACAAAATATCCCTAAACCTGGTTACTAGAGAGAGAGAGAGAATATACTGAGTGAGAGCAGGAGGGCAGCACCTCTGATGGTTGTTCTGGCTGGGGTGCCCCTTTCTTTCACAGGATTAATCCTGCATATGAAGTTAAAGTAGCTTTTGACTCTTGTGCCTGCTCCAACCCCAATGATGCTGAGAGGCCAACAGGACCAAGGGCAGGGGTTGCTTGCTGGGTTTATCTGGCTGAATCTCTGCAGCCCCAGGAGGTGGTGGCAGAGGTTGGCAGAGAGGGATGAGCTTGCTGAGCACCCAGCTCTGTGCAAACCTGCAGCACACAGTGTCCCCTTCCCAAGGTTTTCCTTAACATGAGGTTTTCCTTAACATTCCTTGGATTTAAATAATCATAGTTAATGACTCAAGGTTTTAGAACTCGTCAATCAGGTTGATGCACATTAACAATAAAGCATTTTGACACTCCTTTTGTTGAATTCCAAAGATCTCCTACAAATTAAAGTTACTTTAAATACTACTTAACTCTTAATAGGTTCCAAATATTTTTATGTTTCCAGATTCAGGATTTTCTGAGGAATACAAACATCTGTATTCCATCCAAAGCTTGCTAATGGAGATCAAATAACAGCCAAGAGCAGCAGTAGCAGAAAAAGTTGAATTATCCCCCAGAACCCTCTCAGAGACACAACTTAAACTTGTTAGAAGAAGGGGAATACTCTTGTACTTTTGTGTTGTTTTTACATGAAAAAAATGTCAAAACCTGGGAACTTAAAAGCAAAACGGAAATGAAACACCAAACCAACACCCAGACCAAAAATCAGCCCTGGGTGCTGCCACAATGGGCCCAGGGAGAGCCCGTGGTCTGCAGCCTTGTTTTGTGCTTCTCCTCTCCTTCTAAAATAACACGACTCATTTTAGTATGCACTGAAGATTGAGTGATTGATTTTAGCTGCTCCTGTTTGACCCTGAGCAATAATAAAAAAAAAAAATAAATAAAAAGCCAGGGAGCTTTTGCACACCCTTTTCTTTCTGCTCTTCCCCACCTGCCCAGGTGATCAATGCAAATCTCCCATGGAATAATCTAAAAAAGATGTGCAGCTGCAGCCCTCTTAACATTTAGTAAATTGTGCAGTAAAACTCTGCCCATTCACACCTGAATCAACCAAAGATTCCTTTGAAAATTCAGAAAGGAGGTGGACAACCTAAGAGTGCAACACCAGTTTCATCTCTCCTACAGGATCCACGTCTCTTCAGGGGGGAAAATAAAAAAGAAAAGGTAAATCTGATGGTCTGGACTTCTGCAGGCATCCTAAAATACCCATGTTGCCTTCTGTGGCTTCTTAGTTTAAAAAGCAGGAAGCCTGTGATATAGATACTGTTTGAAGAACCAAAGGAAAAATGGTTAAAGTTTTATAGGAGTTTCAGAACACTGTTTTTAATTAGAAAGAAAGCTCTTTTCCATGGAAAACCACTGATGAACAATTCCTAGCTAAGCAGCACAACAAGGTTAGAGTGTGTATACAGGATACAACAGCTCCAAGAAAAACAAACTGGTCCCTGAAGTCCCTTTGGGGCTAATAAAATTATACAAGATTTTTAAATAAGCTACTAAATATATTGTAAATTGTACTGCTTCTTAAATATATGTATATTTAGGCAAAGTTAAGATTTGTACATGCAACCAGGCAGACAGGACTGCTTATTGAAACACTGTGAAGTTCTGTAAGTGACAAAAAATACATTTCACATTCTCAGATGTTAGATGAGCTGGATACCCCAAGTGCTTCATCTCCATAAACCAGGCTTAAACAAAAACCCTGGAAAGATTACACAGAAAATACTAAGTCACACTTGCACTCAATGATTACTTTTTCTTCCTGAACACAACTGCTTCTAAGCTGTTTATATATCTAGAATTATATAGCTGGAATATGGGGCATGTATTTATGATCTGTTGGGACAAATAGCTGAAAGATGATCAAATTCTTATTTTTAAAAGGAATTGCAGGGTTCAGAAACTGTTGTTGAGTATTGCTTTCAAACTCATGCAGTTTTTTAGGCATGTATAGAGTCCTGCATCTGGGTAGGAATAATACCAGCCCCCAGTACAGATTAGGGGGCATTTCCTTCCTGCTGGAAGGAAGCTCCATGGAGAAAGACCTTGGAGTCCTAGTGGACAGTAAATTCTCCCTGGTAAGTGCTCTTGTGGCCAAGAGGGCCAGTGGCATCCTGGGAAAAGTGCATCAGGAAAAGTGTGTCCAGCAGATTGAGGGAGGTTCTCCTCCCCATATACTCAGTTTTGGGCTCCCCAGTCCAAGAGAGATTGGGATCTACTGGAATGAGTCCAGTGGAAAGCTAAGAGGATGATAAAGGGGCTTGAGCATCTTTCTTATGAAGAAAGACAGAGACGTGGGGCTCTTCATCCTTGAGAAAAGAAGGCTGAAAAGGGATTTTATTAATGTCTATAAATATCTGAGGAGTGTGTGTCAAGAGGCTGATGGCTTTGGCAGGGGGGTTGGACTAGATGATCCCTAGAGGTCCCTTCCAACCTCTAACATACCATGTGTCTATGATTATCTTGATTGCTTGAGCCTTTACAGTTAAATTAAAGAGGTAATTTCAGAATAAAAGCAGCTAAAACTCTAACTAGTAGCAATAAATCATAATGGAAATGCACATATCATGCAAATATACAATGGCAAAGCAAGAAAACTTCAATGTAAATTTATCATCCCACACTAAAATAAGCCAGAATATGAAAAGATATAAAAATAATGTTGGTTTCATGGATTGTCTCCCTCCTAATGAAGAATTATTTTTGTTGGTCTACCATAAAAGTCATCCTTGTTCAGCTCTGGAATTTCTTTGTACTGCTACTTCGTCTCTAACCTTTTGTGAATATACAGCTTAAGAAAAACACTTCCCTCATTCTCTAGTCCCAGATCACAGTCTTGATTATTTGTTCTTGCCAAAACCAAGAAATAATTTTTCTCTCTGTACATTTTAGTCTGTTTTTTAAATTTCTTCACTGTGTTTATTGGATCACCTTAATAGCTTATAACAAACAAATAAGGAAATCCTGCCAATTTCCTTAGAAATAGGTAATTTTTAACTATTTGCAATGAAAATATTTGAAACTAAGGCTTGTTAGCCTGACAGTTTTATGGAGAAGACATTGACATAATCTGCATTAGAGCTGTAACAAACATACCACTCTTCACAAAAGCAGCATAGATTTTTTTTTCAAGTGAAAAGCAGGTCATTAGGAAATATAAGGGAAACAATACCAGGTAATTCATATTAACCAAAGCAACATCTTATCTTCAGTCTGTTCCAGAAAATATATTCAGCTTTGCCTAGGTTCTGGCTTTGAAAAAGAAGCTTGTTTTGGTTGACATAAGTTGTGTATCTCTTTTTTTCAGTTGTCTGCATCAGATTAGAATTCACATGGTGTAAACATTTTTCTCATTTTGAAATATCAGTACACTTCAAGGCAGGAAACCTTTTCTAATTCCTGAATGGAAAGGCAATAAATTTAGATCAGCCTTAGGCAGAAAATTCATGTTTATCTTGGTCATGGTTTCCAGTCCATGGGAAACCCTGCCTAAATGGACTGTTCTCTGTATAACTTATTGTATATCTCCTGAAGTATCTGCCCTCTAAATGTTCTCATAACAGCTCTTCCTTCATCAATGATGATTTAATATGAAGTAGAATCATGCTTTCCTTAGTTCACTTTTAGGAGCTAGCAGCCAAAATAAACTTATTTTCACTTTTCAGGAATCACAATTAAACATACATTTGCATTCAGCTATTTCGTGACAGGAAATAAATTGTTTAAAAGAGCTCTAAAGGTTTGGAATTTGTGTGTGTAGGGGGGTTGTGGCAATTACCTCCTGTAATGAAGAAGTTTAATCTTCACAAGGGTTTTCCTTAATTAAAAAAAAAAAAAAAAAAGGTTTCTTGCAAAACATCCAACCTCTTAGTTTATGCAGCCACTGAGAGGGAATACTGATGATCATTGCAGGCTGTGGATATTCAGATAGGTCAAAAGAAGGATTTTTGCCCAGCCTCCTCTTTCAAGATGATTCTTCAATAGGTAGGTCATAAAAATATTGCTCTGTAGTCTCAAAGGGGAAAATATTATCCAAGACTGAAACAGTCAAAATTATAAAAATAATTTAAAAATTACAGTTCATAGTACCAAGCTGGGTCAACAGATTTATCAAAATAAAATATCTACAGATATAAAGCAATTACTACCCATCTGAAGGATTAACAGCTGTTAAAGAAGCACAGAAGGATTCAGTCAAAGGCACATACAGCACAGCTTCCTTAAGAGAGGCATCTCAAGTGAATATGACCCTTTGTCCTGGAAGTCTGTCAAACCCAGACAGAACAGCTGTTTACTGTCTCTTCCAATATAAGAGAACAGAGGTCATCAGAAGAAACTGGCAGAAGGCAAGTTTAAAGTACATAAATGGAAATTTTCCACATGAGAGAGTGAAGTTTTGGAAGAACTTTCAGCAGGACTTTTAAAATACCTAAAAGTTTACATGGACAAACTGATGAGCTAAAGCTTATATAATGCTATAGCATCACTCCTAATCTGAAAAGTGCCACAGCTAGAAATCACAGGATGCTGGAGCAGTGTTTATGGAGATATTTCACTTGACACTTCTCTTGTATTCACTGCACACCAACTCCTAATACTGCCAGAGACAGGAAACTGAATTAGAGGCACATTTGGTCTCTGCCATCACAGCTTCATTATTACAGGACTACATTCTATCTCTCTCTGACTCTTGGTATGAGCTGCCTGGTTCCACAATCACCCCAGCATCTCCTTCACCTGCCCTATCATTGCCTTGAGGAAAAAATCAGCCCTAAGTTTACTTTGCTCTACTCCAAACTGGGGTTCTTCAGAGTCCTGTAGTTATCAGTACATATTTTGCTTCTTGGCTTAAGCAAATAAATCAAGCTCAAAGAGGGTTTAGCTTACCTGAAAATGGCCTGCAATAAAGAAACCCCTTTTAGTTAGCAGATTATAGTATAAAGCAAGTTTTCCAAGACTCAAAGTTCTCTTGAGTCAAGAATAAATGTTAGATGATCCTGCAGATGAACGTTGCCCGTGACTCACTTTTGAACTTTGCTTTTGTTGTGTTTGGTTTGGTTTCTGTTTTTTTTGAGAGTTTATTCTTGGTTTTGTTGTTATTGGTCCTGGGTTTGTTTGTGGTTTTGTTTTGTTTTTTGTTTGTTTGTTTGTTTATTTTTGAAAAGTATTTGCTCAGGAAATATCATTGTTTGAGACAGTCCATGGAGATTTTGCTGTCTCCACTATGGAGGAAATTATTTACACCTTTTTTCTGGTATTAAAAGGAGCATTGCTCTCCCCACACTATTTGGAAAGGTAATAACCATCTAATTGCAGCCTGTATGCCATCCAGCTGAAAGTAAATATACATCCTATCACAACACTACTCAAACTAAAGTCAGATCCAAGTGGACCTTCATGGTACAGGTCTTTCTATATAGAATGTAGACTTATTATAAAGGTATGAAATGGAAAGATGCACACAACTTTACTCATTTAAAATTTCTATATTTCAAAATTTTGGACCTATCACATACTTCTTTAATTTTCCTCTTCTATTTAATTATTCAATTATTATCTATTTAACTAAAAGCTTTTCGGTTATGCTACAATATTTCAGTAAAACTAGCTATAGGCTGTGCCTATATGCAGTTATATTCATATATGAGAAGCAAGAGTGGTTTAAAAACAGGCAATATAATTAATCCTGTTGAATTCATCATTATATTAAAAAAATGGCAATACAAACATTCACAAATGGGGTCTAGAACAGCAGGACAGGTATTAAACTACTAAGCTGTAGTAACCAATTTACTAACAGAGGTCAAAACTTTTAAGACATATTGACACAGAAGTTTTAAATGGCAAAAAATTATTATTTTGCAGTTTCTAGAAGTTTTTCCCAAGGCAAAAGAGGACAGAAGAGAAAGCATGAAAAGACCAAAGGAACTAATTATTCTTTATGAAAATAAACCAGAAAGATTGTTTCATTAGGTAGCAAGATTGGAAAAGTAGAAAACCAGAAATCTCAAACGAAAGCATCCTGGAGATATTTAAAAAGAGACTGGATGTGGCACTCAGTGCCATGGTCTAGCAACCGCAACGGTGGTTCAAGGGTTGGACTCGATGATCTCTGAGGTCCCTTCCAACCCAGCCAATTGTATGATTCTATGATTCTATGATTCTATGATTTGCCTCCCAAATTACCCCATGACAAGATTTAATACTCTTCCTATTCTGCTGCTCATTTTGTGTTATTCATTCATATATTCTGCCCTCCAACAAAGAGAAGTCTTTGAAAGAAAATCAGAAAGTGAGGAAAACTTACTGCTTGCTTTAGAAATTAGCTAGGAAAGTCAGGGATGATTTCACTGAGGACTGAGGTCCCTAGAAAGATGAATTCTCTCCTTAGAATGGCTGAGAACAAAGTTATAATAAAAGCAGAGTAAATAAATAATTGAAAACATCTCAATGGACTGCAATGCTGTATCAAAACAGAAATTAATAGAACTTTAGAGTCATGAGGAGGTCTTTAGGTATCTTTATGTGCATGCATCAGGTTAAATTAATTAAAACAATGCAATTCTGCCTGCAAACCTCAACCTTCATCTAAGGACAATCCTATTATTTCTTTCTCTACTGTTTCCACCTCTTTATTTAAAACTTACTGCAGATTATACCTGTGCCAGGTTTTACTTATACAAGATTCTAAAGGCTGTGTGGAAAGGCCATTTCTCTCTCTTATCACACCTAGCACAATGGTAAACTGCTCTGAGATGTATCCTTGGTGTTACCAGAAGTGTAATTGCTAACAACTTATTCCCAAAATACTGGGAAACAGGGAAGTCCTTACATTCTGGGCCAAATACTGCAGATTTTACTTCTCAGGGGGATAGTTACCAATGTCACTGCAGTTTTCATCTGCAAATCCCAAATTTATTTAAACTGAGGTAGCAACATTGTTTCTGGCTGTAATTAACAAATTAGTTACATGCAATTTAAAAGACAATATGCTTCTTTGTCACACTTCCTTGGTTATTCATGAGGCAGCAAAATCTTTCCTACTTAGTTTTCAAGTTTCTTAAGATAGAGACTCTACACCAATGCAATTGGTGTACACTCCTATATGGGAAAATATAAGTAAAGAGATCTCCAGTAACAACACATCTCAAATCATTCTTAACAGACGAAAGCCTGGGAGAGATACTGTTGTCTCAGTAGAAAACTGAAAATAACACGTTTGAATCCTGGACTTGGTCCTGTCCCAGCCTCTGCCACTTGGTGAAAATCTCTTCATTCTCATTTTTTTCATCTGAAAGAATTGGAAGCATGCTTAAATACTTTTTGGTAGCCCTGTGAGGATAAATTTACTTTAGGTAGCTTTGGGTCTGGCTACTGGCATTAGACCAAAAGGCTTTTTCCTACCAAAAAGGGAGAAAACACTCCAAAATGTACAAGTGCACAAAAGAGTACCAGAAGAAGCTGGATTAGCGTGGATGCTCTTTTGAATTTTACATTCACAACAGCACCTCCTTTTGCAATGTTTAAACTGTTTAAACTGTTTGTTTGTTTTGTTGTTTGGTTTTGGGTTGGTTCTTTTGTTTGTGGGGGGCTCTTGGAAGGTTTTTGGGGGTTTTTTTTGTATTTCCAAATGTTTAGCAGCCTGGTATGAACAACTGCCCAGTGTAAATTCAGTTAACCTTTATACAAGCATCTCAAACACCAACTCAGTGTGACTCAATACACACACCTTGCATGGTGCACACAGACACACTGGTTAGATTTGTTATCACATCTCATGAAAGGCTTATTTCCTGCTATCATCTTCTTCTCTCTTTACTACTGTGTGTAGATAATAACAGTGACTTATTTTACCTATTTTTATTTACATGAAAAGCACAAACCAACACATTCATTAATGAAGGCAACAAGGAAAACCTCTCTAACTCACTGGACTTAAAAGTAAAGATCAGCTGTAAAAAACAATGTTAAGCTCACAAGTTCTAGGGAATAACATTTCTATACATCACTTCCTTCTCTTCCAGCTAATGAAAAAACTGAAAGAACTGCTCTTTCGAACTAATCAATACAATGTGCAACATCTAGAAAACAAACTTTTATGAGTGTTGTAGAAACATTAATTTTTAATAACGTGGCTGACAAAGCTTAGGAATGAGTTTTCTGTAAATACCACTGAAATGTGGAGGTGGAGCAAGCTCCTCAGATCTGGACTAGCAGATCAGTCAGCTCTCTGAGCATGAAACTCAGACTCATGTGATCACTGCCACCTATAATTCCATATAAATTGCTGTAATGACTCCCTTGCCATCTCTTCTTATACCACCAAATAGTAAAAGAAGGAGCAAATTCAGATTCAGGGATGCCACTGGTTTACACTGGAAACATAAAGTTGATGGTAAGTTGTATCAAAATTCTTGAATACACAGAAGTTTAATTTAGCATCAGGCATCTAGCTCAGTGCATAAGCAGCTACTTCACAGATACTACTGAGCAGATACTTCACCTAATGTGGTTGAATGGAAAACAGGCTGCACTCAAAAGTCAACTGCTGAGCTTGATGGACTTGTAAAACAGGTTGTTCAGGGATCACCCTGGACCAAACTGTGTTAAATATTTACACTATCATTATTCCTAAAAAGAAGTGTGCTACTAAGAATAGTTTTGATAAAGTATTAGCAATACAGAGGATCAGAAAATCAAGGGCAATTTAACAACTCGATATGGCATACAGAAAGTGGAATAAAACACCATTAATACAGAGTGCAATATCATCCATTTCAGGACTGATGAAATTTCTGTAAAAAGCCAATGCTCATCTGCAGCAAATCACTTTTACAGAATGACTATGAATCAGCAGTGTAAGTCTGCCTCAGAAAAGGATATTGAATTCATCAGACAAAATATTTCTAGAAGTAAGGAAGATCAATATTGTTGATGACTCACAGGTGAGATATTGTTCTAATATCACATCTGGACATCAGAAATATGATTTGGGTGTCCTTTGCTTGAAAATATGGCATTAAATTGGAATACATACAGAGAAAAGCAATTGGTATGAGCATGGGACTGGATTATCTACTTCACAAATGATATCAAAGTAGTATAGTTTGTAGAGCCAAGAAAAATTAAGACTGGTTTTATAATAATAGAGAATTTTCTATAAAAAAAAAAAAGTGAGAGAGAACATGGGGAAGAGCAGCTAGAAAAAGTCAATGCCAGTCTCCATGCTCCTATTGAAGAATAAGAAATTAGCTATTGAAATACTGAGACTTAAAACTAGAGAAGTATTTAATGACCAGACGTCTAAAGTTCTGAAACAGCCTCTTAATATTGAGAGTAATTCAAATAAATGTGCTTTAAGTTTCTGAATAGATCTATATAACCAATTGTCAGAGACAGCACCTGCATCCCTCCTCAACACAAGCTTCACTACTCATGAAGACAACTGAGATTGACATTTTTTTTTTCCCCACTTGGGTTGGTTTTGACCAAGCCTGTACACAATGGGCCTGCACTCAGTTTCACACAGTGCTAAAAATTAACACAAACACGTGGCAAGGTACAGCACAATGTGATTCTCTCAAATTTCCTCTCGTCAGAGTTATCCAGTAATTTATTCATTATGCCTTTTCCTCTAAAAGTATTTCTGAAAACATAAGCTGCTACTTCTAACAAAGACTCTTTGAAATGACAAAGTGGGGTTTGAATATAACAGCTGTATGATATATTTCTATATATATTATATATATCTATTTCTATATATAGCAGAGGAGGCAAACATTTTAGAATTGTATTTCCAGTTGATCCAGTTGCATTTACCAGTGTAAGGCATAATCCAACAGAGCCATAGCAAAACATTTGGCCTCTTTTATCCAGGATCCCCCTTTTCTGCTGCATTCAGTATTTTCAGCCTCCAACCTAGATCAAGCTCTCTTCTAGAAATGGATCCACCCACTGTCTTCCTTTACATTTTTATCCCTTCTTTTACTCTTTGGTTAAGGGGGACATAAGAAGCTGCAATTGCAAATTAAGCACTTTTGCTTAAAAACATGAACAAATAGTCTCCAGCACTAAAAGGTCTGGGATATTTTTCCTCATTATCAGAGCAGTCTAAGGTTCAGTCACGGAAATCATTGGGAAGCATGCTCCTGACTAGGCAACCAGGATAAAATGCACTGTAAACAAAAACACCTACTGAGAACTGAAAAGCAGATGTTCTGGTAAAAAAGAGAGAAAATAGCTGAAATTTTAATCTGGAAACTCTGCCCAGAATCTAATGGATTTAAAAAATAATTAAAAAAAAGAAAAAAAATAAGTTGCTTGCTGCAAATTTTGCTGTGCATGAAGAAATCTATTTTATATTTTACTCATTCTTCAATAAAAGTATAACAAAAATTAAAAGTAACACCTGTGCCAGTTCATTAGTCTCTCCTGAGTGGTGATGAAATAATATTTTCATTACAGCAACAAATGAGTGTGGCTGGTCATTAACCCTGGACTAGCACTGCTATGCAATCTAGGTCTTTTACAGCAATGAGGACTCCCAGGAAATCTCCAATGATGGGTCGAAAAACATATTATGGGTTGGCTTTTATTCAGGGCAACATAATGCACTACTAAATATTTAGAATTGGAGTTCATCATTTGATGATCATTTATGGTCTCAAGTCGTGTCACAGAAGAGATTTTTAGAAGTATGTATACTTCCAGAAATAGTATTTAATATATTTCACTGCTCCTTATTATATTAGAACACAATATGTTCATTTTAATATGACTAATTGTAACCTAAAAGAATAGAGAAAAATGAGAACTCTTCTGCTCACTCGGGCATCTGAAACTGTGGACATACAGAACATTCTTGTCACATAAACATTATAAGTTTCCAGCAGGCTGTAGTTTAGAGGCTTTCAAAACCACAGACTGTGCCTTCCACATTGCACTTAATATTTCTTGATAAATCTTCATTGGATTAATTACCTGCTTTGAATTCTTTTGTATTTTTGGCACCCAAAACATGCTATGACAATGACATATGAAGGTACATATTACATACTTTTTTCTTTATTTTACATCTATTCCCAGAGAGCTTCACCCTAAATCTCTCAATTCTTTTTCTTTCTGAAAAATTTTTTTTAAAAAGAATTATTAATTTATTTTTTTTCTAGTGCCATTTCACTCAACTCTCCTAAGCTGAAGAGATTCCTCTGTTCAGCCTCATCCTACATAAGAGGCCATCACAAGCTTCTGGTTCTCCTTTCTTGCTAAGTACTTTTTCTAGTTCTGCTATGTTCTCTTAAAAAACATGCAACTAGAGTAGCACAGAATAGCAAGTATGCATGTATCATACAATAAAGATGGTTTTTGCTTTGCTTTCTATTCCTTTCCAAGGAATTCTAATATTCCAGCTGCCTTTTGATTATCACTAGGGACTGAACTGACATTTTCTATCTGATATTCTTTTCTGAGTGCTTTTGGAATCCACTGTTAGGCAAGTAGTAACAAGGACAGTGCAACTATACTATAGGGTTAGTGGGTTTTTATCATGTGTAGGATTTGGCATTTCATTTTCACCTGCCATATTATTGGCTCAGTTTCTCAGTACTCAAGCTCAATTTGCAGCTTTTTCTACCCATACAGGTTTTGATTTTCACTGATCAGCAGATTTTCTTACTTCTCTCCTTACCCAGACAATTTATAAACAGATAGACCTAGAGACAGATCCCCACTGATATTTTTTCTCTATTGCAAAACATTGTCTATTTATTTCCCTTCTCACTCCAAACGTGTTGTTAATTTACAAGATGACTTTCCCTCCTATACCACTACAGCTTATTGTCTTTAAGATTTAGAAAAGTCCCTGGAAAAAGCACTTTATAAATCTAGGTTCATTGAGGCAGTAGAATCAGAGAATACCAAGCTGGAAGGTTACGAGGCTCTTGGGTTCCCTTTTCCATCTTTTTAAAATCCCAACCTAGATGAGGTGGCCCAGCACTCTGCCCAGCTGAACATTAGAACTGTCAAATGTTGGGCAAAGGTCATTGTTATATCCATTGTTTATTTCCTTTCTTTAACATAAGTTCTTCTTAAACAATTCATTTTTAGGACTTACAATTTCCTTGTGAAGAACTTTGGGTTTTCACCACTTCGTAAAAAAATTATGTCCCTGGACTGATTAATATTACTTTTTATTGTACAAATTTGTTTGGTATGGAAGTCAAACCCAATAATTTACAGTTTCCATTTTTTTATTATAGGTCAATTCAAGTTTCCATGTTCCATCCCTCTGTTATTCAGGCCCAACTGAATGGAGAGGTTGGGTGCACTGTTCTGCTCACCCATTATGCTGCACAAATGCCTGAAATTTAAGGGGGAAAACTCCCACTGAAGTTTGTTAGCTATGTCTAAAACAGACAGTAAGGCTTACAACTGCCATTTTGCAACACCCTAATGTTTCCAACCTTCTCTTGATTTTTAATAAACTAAAAAATATTCCTAATTTAAAAAAAATTTCAATTCATTAAGTGAAAATTCAGTCAATTTACTTTTCTAATATTTAATACGTTTTCTGCCTTCTTGCACCACTGTTTAATGTCCTTGATATTTCAACGGGCTCCTCAGATGCAGTTTTTAGCAAGCTATTTTTAAACATTTTTAAAGTCCATTAAAACATTTAGAGGCCATAAAATAAGCCTGGGTACCAAAGAACAGCATGACCCAAGATCCAGCTAGCTTCATTGTACAGGATTTATTTGCACAAGGATGATTTCACAGCATTTATGAAGAATTCAAAGCCTTAAGAACTAAATTATAGCCAGGACCACCATTGAGCTGTTAGTATCTTTATAAGAAGAGGGTCTTTCTACTCCTCTTTTAGAAGCATGAATGTGAGGACAGTTTCATAGTCTAGGACCTACTTCACTGCACAGATCTAGTGCCTATTCTTAGTTTTCCAGGTACAGAAATGATAATAAATTCATTCAAGCTGTAAATCTGCACATCATATCTGAGAGATGGATCTTTAACTTCTACTTTTTTCTAGCTATGGAAAAATGAAAATGTAGCAAATTTCTAAAGAATAAACAAAAATTAATAAGAACCACTCTATAAATATTTTTCACTTCTAATTGTTTTCAGTTCTATTTTTCACTTCTCCTGTCTGATAACTGGGGATGAAGAAATGCATAATGAAAAATATAGGGAAATTGTGGAAATTTAAGAAGTATATCTTAACTATGTTTATATACTTCCAGGAAACCTATAATGCTCATCATCAGAAAATGAGAAAACTATTATGTTGATCTTTTCCATGAGTGTAATAGGACTAAGCTCTCAATGAATGTCTTAATCAGAAATCTTTATGAAATCTTTCTTGTATTAGAAGTAAGGAGGCCTTTGGTTCATAAGACAATTATGCTGAGCTTAATTTTACCACAGCCTACAAAGAAGGTAATCCCTCTTATTAATGGTTCAAATATCAAATACAGTAGACAGGTTTAATGGAATTATTTTTTAATCTTTCCACTGTCACCACAAGTGCCACCTGACATTAATCCCCTGGCACTAGTAATAAGATTAAATAAGAAATTTTACCTTTGGCATAGTATGATAGACTAAAGCACAGGAAGAAATATAATCAATTGTTTAAAAAAGATTTTGTGCCAGGTTTATGGCAACACAGGAGACACTTCAATGGGAAAACAGCTATAAATGGTAAGCAAAAAAATCATTATTTTTTCTGTGTAGTTAGACACTGTAGGAAAATATGCTATCAGCCATGTAATCTAGGAATGGATACCTTATGAGCCTAAAGCACCAAGCAAATAGCAAAGTGAGACCCAAGCAGATGAAAAACAAGCAGTATAAACAAACATAACAAAACTTTCAAATCAATGGTGGAAAGAAACTTAACAACATCATTAAGAAGATCTGTCTTAAGGGCAGAATACTTAGAGACAAAGTGAGAACTGCAAAAATCTAGATAAATCACATCCAGTAAAAAACCCTAAGACAACACAAAAACCATGTACCATTTCATATAGAAATTGAGAAATGGGAAAGCATCAGCTTCCTCATAAGATGATGGATTGACAATGGAACATAAACTAGGTTTAACCTGAAACCAAACAATATGGGTCTCAGTTTTCAAGAATAGAGAGATTAAGAGTAAGGCCAAAAAAGAAAGAAAGAAAAAAAAAAAGGTTAACAAAGTACAGATGAAAGGTATGAAAGGTATAGTGAAGTAGTTTTCCAAACTTAGTCACACATGGAGTGAGAATGGTCTCAAACTCTTTGTAAAAAATCTGTAAAATCTATGCTGATACCACATTGGTGAAAAACACCAATTTTAAGAAAGGGTGAAGTAATTGATTTTTATGTCCAAAAGACCCTCAATAGCAAGCAAAAAGAAAAAAAAATAATGGATATTTAGTCTTAGGCCTAAATAGATAATGAAATAAACTGAAAATCATTTACCAAAGGCAGACACTGCATCAGTTTGGCTGGATAGACTTATGCCTGGCCTGGCTGTCAATTCAAATGAAATGTCCTCTATTAAGTCTACTTTGGCTTTGTAAACCAGCAGAAATGATATACTGGAGAAGACCTCATTAAGGAATAGCCTGCAGGGTACATGGCAACAGGATTGACTGGAGCAACATTCCCAGCTTGATTACTTAAGAATTTATTTATTTATGTTTAATAATGAAGACAAAAAATGTTTGCTTATAAGATTTGTTGGTGACTCAGACTTGAGACAGATTAATGAAGGAAAGAATATTCACACAGAACTATTGCAGACACCTCATGTGATGTCAAGGAAAGCAACATTAGAAATGGAACTAAATCAAAGAGCAGGAGCATAGCCCTGGGGGCTGATACCCAGAATGGCTGCAGTGAATTAGCAACTTGAGTAGGAATTGCTGAGGCAGGAAAACACAAATTATCCACATGATGAAAGAATGCCAAATAATGGGACCATGAAAAAAGTGAACTCCTTATCATGCATAATCCTTACCTTCCAGGCAAAGAATACAGAAATTAATAAATATTTTTTTTTTTAAAAACAAGTGATCATCAAGCATTTACAATCTAGCACCAAACAAGATTTTCAGATAATGGAATGTGTCCTAGATTATTTGGAAGAGTTGGTTTCACATGTAGATACCAGTTGATTGAAAACAATCTTAAATTAGACTTACAATATTATTTAATTTCAATCAATCCCAAATGGTTTTCAAAATTTTACCCTAGTGGTGTTTAGGATGGCACTTATGATGTTTTAGGTAAAATATGAGAGGGAAACCTAATTTTAAAAGTGACCTTTTACCTTTTCCAAGTCACTTGTGTTCTGCTCAGTTAACAGATTCCTTCAGAAACAGTGTTTTCTCTAATTTTGGAGCAAGTACCTCAGGCAATGCCATTTTTGTACAGCAAGCAGCAGGCAGCCCAGAGGCTATGGAGGATCATTTTAATTACTTGGCACCTCAATCCAATTCAATGTACCATAAAGGTTAGCTGTCAGAATGAAAATTTGGTGCAGCTTATCTAAACCACTACCCATAACCAATATACACCATAGAAACCTTTCCAAACATTTAAGATGTGTTAGTTGTACTTGAGATTACACAAGAATTTGATTAACTATTTTAATACTTTTCAAGTATTTCTTTTCAAGACATGAAGGTCATTGTTCACTATTAACCTGACAGCATCCTGTAATATTTTTGCCTTTTCTACACTGGAATGTTACATTTAGTAATTTTGCCTATGATTTTGGAGGCAGCAGCCATTTCCCTTAGAGCATAGCAGAGAGAAAGCAAATTAATTTCTCCTGGAAAGCCTGAGCTTTTAATTTTCCATGTTATTTCTTGGCTGTTATTAAACTGAATTAAAAACTAGTTGGGGTGAAAACTCTATTCTTCTTCTATTTGTGTGTAGCACACAGTAACTTCTTAGTTACTAACTTAGTTACTAACACTAACAACCTGCATTTTCTTTGTCTGACTCAGTGTTATGAGTGAAAACAAGGAGTGGAACTATTAATATTGCTTTGCATCTTCCTAGTATCCCTAATCCTTCCAAGAATGGAAAAGTTCTTGTAAAGCTAGGAGTGAAATAGAAAAGGAAAATATCTCCAGCTAATTTTTAAAACTTAATTTCTTGGTTACACATAGATTCTGCTTACGTCTGAAACAGCTTCACAAATTGATTTAAATCTCAGCATTTATCTTTTTACCAAGTAAAATGTAAGCCACCTCTATTCAGGCTCCATGGATAGTTTCACAGCTGCCCACTGCTTTATGAATTATGTAAACTATGGAATCAATCATGACTTCAAAAATGTTTTCTAAAAGTCTGGCATAATGCAACATCCACCTCAACTGTTGCCTTCAAACATTACTACTGTGTGCAGACACGGAAATGTTGAATTATTAAAGTTTTGGGTTTTTTTTTAATGCTTTAAAATATATGGTTTTATGATCATATTCTTAGCAGTAAGACCAAACCACACAAAACTAGACACAGCTGGTTGTATCCTCCCTACTGGTCAGAGGCTACAACTTCTAAGTTCATCTTGAGGCTTGCAATTATTATTCATCAACTAAATGACAATCACTGTACTAGAATAGTAATTGCAGGTTTGTTATTGGCATCCATGAGCTGATGATGTGTTACACCCCCCGTGCAGACAATATTTTCATTCAATCCCTATAATCCTCTTTTTCTTCAAAAGCATCTCAGAAATGAAGTAGTGTCAGAATGGTCGTTCTCCTGGTGTAAACAGTCTCCACACTGCAGTCACACAGTGTTGGGGAAACAGTTCAGAAATATCCAGGTTGTGAGCAATCCTGACTTACTTCAATTTAGGCTACATTGGGTTAATGGTTCTTGAGGCCTAGTTAGAGGCTTTCTGAGAATGAGCTACTGGGAAAGAGAGAACTTAATCGGCAACAGAGGAGGAAAATAATTATGTGGGAAGAAGGTCCCATGAGAATGGTATGTGTGGTTGGAGTACAAGGCCACCTGCATGATAAGATGATGTAAACAAGGCTTCTCTATATAAAGTGAGTGCAAGTTGCTAATAAACGATTTTCCTGCAATCATATTGATGCGTACATGGAATCCTTAAGCCTCCGCAGATTGCTTTCCCACAACACAGCACATTCATTACACTGCAATTCACACTGATATTTTGGTTTTTTTCTGCATAAAGCTGAATTTTACTATATAGAAATACGTAGTGAGTTATCTAAAATTAATTTCAAAAGCATTGAATTATTAAAAATATTTCCCAAGTCCTTGATTATTACTATGAACAAGCTGTCTGTTAAAATATAGATGACTCTAATAGAAAAATGATTGCTTTACAGAGATTCATAAGAATCCTATAGAACTTCTGAAGCTGAAAACTCAGTTTGAAAGAAAGTGAAGGATTACTGGAAGAAATTTACTATTGCATGTATTTATAAAAAATGGGTATCCATGTGTTTAGTTACCACATAGAATATTATCACCAGTTTGAATTTCATAGAGACAACCAAATAAAGATTTGTAACACTCAAAGACAGAAGTTACAGAGAAAGGATGTGCCAAACATTTGAGAAAAAATTAAGGCCAGAACTAGAAGGCTTAGTTTTACACAAAGAATTCAGTGTTTTAAGGCCACAATCAGAAAAGCTCCTGCACATGATAAAAGAAAATCATTTTGCCTGTGGCAGACAAAACCAGAATAGTTATAGAAGTTTCAGCTCCCTAAATGAAGCTACAAGCATACTTAGGTATCTTTAATTATTATCATTGCAGGTTTTTCTCTAATAACTCCACAGTTTTAAACCCTTTGAGTTGTCTCGAGGGAAGATGCCATTCCACTCTATTTTGAAGGATATCAGAAGGAGAATCCTCTCTACCAGGAGTCAAACAAATACAAGGAAATCATCCAGGGAAGGGAGAAAAAATATCCTGTCATAACACATTTTATCAAAACTGTTTTCATATAATGTGACAGATGTCAGAAAAGGATGAATAAGGTATAGAGCTAAGGTTATTGATTACTCCCAGCTAAGAAAAGTCTTACTGTTGCTTTTGGAATTAAAAGTGATCTGTCCATACACACATTAGTGTTGTTGTTGCCTTGATGCTCTCAAGCTCTTCCTCACATTGTTACATTCTAAAAAATTGTTGAACATGTGCTAGAGACAAATGGTTCTCCCACATTGACACCCTAAATCTTACCAGAAATCCTACTGGAAAGATACTTTATTACTTATTAGATTCTATGTTAGGATACAGAATTTGGGGAAAGTTGCCTTCTACCCCATGTATAAAGAACCATCCCCTTTGCAAAGGATTAACAAGGTTCCAGAAGGCTGAGATCACTCAATACAAAATAAGCATTAAAGAAGCAGTAAATTGACATTACTTCAAGCAAGAGGGACTATCAAACAGCTTTAAAGAAAAATTAAAAAAAAAAAAAAGACTGTATTTCATGGGTGCTTTTTGACTTTTTCCTTCATTTTAGGAAAGCCTGAAAATTTCGTAAGAAAATATAACATAGGATGCTTACATAAAATAAAAATACTGTCAACTTTTGCCTGATCTTTTAAACAGTAGAAGTCAGAAAGGTATAACTGGGCAGAGTTATATCCTAGCCAGGCAATGAATAAATATCCTGTCTCTCATGAGATTCCACCTGGAATACTGTGTCCAGTTCTGGGATCCCCAGTACTAGGACACTAAGCATATAAAACTGGGATTAAAGTTGTCATGTTAAAGATATTCAGTCCAAAAACTTGAGTAATACAAAAGCTGTATTGGACACCTGAACATACAGACCAATGTCTTGTAATTCCAGAAAATGCACCTTGTGGGACTAAGGAAAATTGGATACAAATTTTCCTAAATGCTCTGCTTGTATCACACAATTACTGTGCAGGATGTGTTAAAAACATGCACTCTCTTCAAAAGAAAGAATACAAACCAAATCTTGTCTAGCTTTTCCTTTGTTTTTAATCTTAATTTTAAGTAGTTGTACTTAACCATGGATTTAAACTATCAGCTGAATCTGTCTTAAGAAAAATTACAAGACTTTTGTCGTGCTAGCATGACTGCTATGAAAACATACAAATTCTTTCTGCTCTTACACCCCTCAAAAATATTAAACCAGAGCTTATTTGCTTTGCAAAAGATTTAAATTCACCTGGGAAATGGAAACAATTTTGTTCCAACAGCACAGTCCTTTGAAAACAGTAACTGCTGCATAAATTAACTGAAAAATATATATACACTGCAGTACATGTACTAAATCAATGTCCAGCAAACATGCATAAACATGTTTCTGAATTTCTCTTGAGAGGGTTTCTGCAAGGCAATAGTCTTTAGCAAAAGGATTTAAAACAATGCCCTACTTCACATCAACATCTTTGATTTACAAGGGTAATTTCTACACTCTGATTTCAAGGTGGTTTCATATTTTGTCTGCTAGAAATCCTCCCAAAGCTGGCATTTTGTCACCCTAGAAAATATGTAAATTCTCTAGTAACAGGCAAAAGCTTCAGGCCAATACTTTCAGATGGCATTCTGTGACAAGAGCCTAATTCGGATCCAGCTTTTATTAGGGTGGCAAAAACTAGAGCTTGATGAATAAGTGCTATTTCACTGACTATAAAGAGAACACACCAAATCGGAAGGAAACTCAGTGTAAAATTACCTTCATAATGGATAAAACCTAAATGTATTTTCACTGAGGTTCATGCTAGTTCTCTGCAGCTAAAAGATTTTAAGTGTTCTGAAATTCTGTTGTTTCATCAAGTACCTCAGCAGTATCTATTCCTTAAATCTAAGTAAATCTTCAAGTTCTTATCTCAAATCTAACCTAAGCTATAGTCAACAATATTTACTGCCTTTGGTTTACTTTTCCCTACTCTGTAACTCATCAGTTATATTCCCCCCACACCTCTTGTCTGGTGATCAGTTTACTCAATAGTATTGTGAGATGTGCAAAGTACTTGAGAAAACACTAAACAAATATACATTTTTCTTCATCTCAATAGTCTATAATTTTTGTTGTTGAAAAAAACACAAACTAGCAGCATAAAGCTATTACATCCTCAGCACTCCATCTTTCAGACAAGCTTTTACTGTCCTTCAAGTTCATAATTTGGTACAAGATAAATATTTCTTATTACTCAAGTAACCAGCTGAGCTCACTTTCCCTGCCCCCCAGCACTGAAATGTTCCATTTTAAACAAACCCACTGTCTGAAGCTCTTCATTCAACATTTCAGTCCCTATGGGAAATTTCAGATTCATGTCATTTTGAATTAGTTGAGAGGTCATTGTCAGATCTATCATAAAACTTTCCTGATAAATATATATCCACAATTCTCTGAACTTCTTTATCACTGTTGTAGTAGAGCAAGTAACAAAGTCCCATAGTAATAGGGACTCAGTCTTGTTCGAATTAATGGTAATTTTATAAGGAATTTCTTTTTTCATTTTTTAAATAAAAGCAATCCTTCTAGAAGGATATCCTATCTATCCTTTACACTGCATTCTAATTAACTATATAGCTCATTATTTTCTATATGACATGTGGCAGATGTATTATATATTTTTTCCATGGATTCATAAGTATGTACTGGAAGCATAGATTAATGTCTTTTCAGTTATAAATTCACTATATCCACTATTTCTGTATTTGCTTTTTCATCAGTTCACCATATTCTTAACTTTTAAGAGAGAACATTTGTTGCAAAACTTACTTCAAAATCCTTACTCTGGCTTTCATACAATCACTTCTGATATTAGTTATGATGTAAAGATCAGACATACATTAAGTTTGTGTGCATCTCCCTAAGCCTGACCCTTTCCTCTCAAGATGACAGGGGATATTTTTTCAATATATATACATGCTCATGTTTTAAATACCTGCTTTTAATTTTCCTGTCCATGTCTGAAACATCCCCCCCCCATGTTAGTAAAAGCAATTTGCTTACTGATGGGCACAGCAAGGTGGCAGGGCAGGGTGAGGAAGCAAGGGGAGGTGGGCAGCCCCCTGCTCCACCTGGAATTCCTCTGCCCCTCCCATGGCCTTGTCCCTGGGTCCAGGCAGCCCCCAAGCATGGAAACATTCTTGAGGTGGCTCTGACACCAAGTGGAAAACGTGACCTTTGGCAACATACTTGGATGTCTCCTGCTTTTGCTGCTTTGTTGCCAGCCCTGTTGTTCCTGAGTTTCTTGACACATCACTGGGAAGCAGGGATTCCTCTGTTCTTTGGCTCCAGAATCCTTGGGCTGGAGATGAAGCTGCCAGCACTATTTGTCAACTGACAGCAAAAGCAGAGGAATTAGTTACTTGAGGTAAAAACTAAAACTGATCCTTCAACCCCATGGTAAGTAATACCTGATTATTATACCTGATTGGGGGTGGAACCTCTCAGGCTTAATTAGTTCTCTTTTAATAAGGCACTGTGAAACTAGAGAAACACCATAGTGGCATCATAGCTATTTATGGTCAATGCTCATGAAAAACCTTTCTACTTCCAGGTTTAAAATCATCCATCTTCACATCAACTTGCAAACATGCACCTAAATCTCACTAAACTCACTAAGTCTAAAAAGCTGCCTTCAGTAGGAGAGAATTACTCCCAAAACTGAGTATGTGTTTATATCTACTAACTCTCACATAAGCGCAGAAATAAAGATAGTTCTGCCTCTTAAGTAACACCCAAAGACAGCTTATGATAATGCTGTAAGACCTCACAATTTCTCTTTTATTTTTTTACTAGTTCTAGTTACTAGTTCTAGTTTTTACTTACTTGGATTTTGCCCTAGAAATGATAATTTGATGTTACAAAATGATATTGGCACTTTTATAAAAATGGCACTTTTATACTAGTCTTAAATTTTGATATATTTTCAAAAACAATCTCAGTTTGCTGTCCAAATTAAATGCTGCTGTTGGTCCTCATGTATGAAATTACTGAGCATTATTGCTTGTGACATGTTGATGCTTTTTGCGTGGGACACTTTACAGTTATGTCTGCTGGTTGGAATATGACCCCATCAGGCTGTGTGGTTTGCAGTTAGCAGAAGAAATGCCTACGAGCCCAACATGAAATTCAGAAGATAATATGAATCCTGACACAAGTCTCCTGTGTGTCCCTGTAACAAATGACTGTGGGAAATACATGGGATATCCTTAATTTAGAAGAAGAGTTCTTGAATGTGTCATTGCTCAAGCATGTCATTACTACAGGTTTAACCTTTAGCTCTACAAGCAACCACCTCCTGCTTCTGTTCAAACTGATATTCTAAGAGCAGTTGCAAATCTCCACTCTCCACCCTGTCTTGCTCAACAATATAAAACACATTAGAGCTGTAATGGTTCCATTATCAGTTTGGATGTTACAAACCTGTGTCAGCCTCTATGTTGACATCAGGGTGTGCTCGTACATCCTGGGAGTCAGACAGCCCAGGACTTGTTGGGGAACCACAGGTTCCTCTGATATCTGATACCTTCCTGCATAGGGAACTGTCTCATTGATTGAAAGCAAATTTATGACATGCTCTCCAGTTTAGAAAATCTTGGCATTTGGATGTCAGAGAAACCTCCTGTGGTTGATAAAACTCTGAGGTTTTTAAGAGATAGGCATAATTGTAATTGTGCTTCTGCCTAAGTTCCTGAAATTAAGGCAGTGGCAACATGGTCCTGAGTGTAACATCTTAGTTGTCTGATGTAAAACAGTTACTCTACTTTTTTGTAGAAAGGTATTGATGGAAAGATTTACAGTACAATTTACAATACTATTACAATACTATTATACCTGCTTTTATGCACTGGTTAAGGTTACTGTTCAGTTTTGCAGCATATACAATGTCTCACAAGCAAGACTTTTGATGGTGTTCAGAAAATAAAAAATAAAAATAAATGTTTGCAAGCAATTTGAACATAATCTTTGAGTGATTAGAAGCAGGTCATAGACCTGTTTTTAGCAGGTTTTTTAGCAGTTTTTAATGAATTTCCTACCACTTAGGACATTGCAACACTGTGTGTGTTCCAGCCTGTCTTGGCAAACCCATGGGACCCAATACCTGTGTAAGAACATAGATGTGCCTTACAAAATCAACCAAACAAACAAAACGAAAAAAGTTTAAAAACTCACTCTATTAAGTGTGTTATCTTGTGAACTCAAAGTGTTTCCAAGTCTATAAACCCTGAAGATAAAAATTCCTCACTGAGTTTTTCATTGGTCTTAGTGAAATCCATCGCTGTACAGGATGAAACCATGACAGTCTCTACATTAATTAATGCCTTAGAGAATAGGATCACACCTCCATGGCTTCATTGGGTTCAGACTACTTTGGAGAGCTTTGCATTTTCAAGCAGAGATTGTTGTGTTATCAAGACATGGTATCAGAAGCTCTTAAATAAATTACCTGTCGAAATCTGAATAAATCAGGAGAAAACTGGATCGTATTTTTAATTATTAATTAATTAATATTTAATTACTTATTTATTTATTATTATTATTTATTAGTAGTAGTATTATAATATTAACTATTATTAATCCTGTTTTTAAAAATATGGTATCCAAAGGAGCTGAAATATCCAGCTTCAAAATATTTTAGCTTAATTGTACCAACCAGAACTATTTAGTTAGTTTAGGTAATGCTACATCATGCTGGTGAACAAATGCCTGAGCAGTGGCTGTAGCAAACAGGACAGACTTCATTCAGGTGAGTGACTCTTTTCATTGATGTCTTCACTAATGCATCAACAATTACTCTTCTGTAACTATAACAGAGAGAGGAAAAACCATTTTCTGAATAGTGGCCACATCTTGGGACTTGTGCCTTTATGTCCCATCTTTTGTCAATAGCTAAGTGCAACTGCAAGCAGCTCATTTATTCTTTTATCCCTTTAACTGCTTTTTTCCCCTGGTTGTTCAGTTTTAAGACCTTCCCATCTCTTAGGATCTTCCAAATTGTTTACCTGATAAAGTGGCTCAAGGTTTGCTAAAACATGAAATTGTAATCAGCTGTGAGAGCTCTAACAGCAACTCACAGCTCATGTGGGACAAATGCATTCCTTGTTTCCCTTACTTCATTTTGGATAACTTAACAGTCCCTGCTACAAATAAATCAATGCATAGACAGAAGGTCTAGCAGGTGAATCAAAATAAGTATCTTCCTCATGGCTCAGGCAGAAAGAGCTGTGATAAACTTGTCTAGTGCGGGTCATTTCTTTTAATTCTTACATCCAAACAATGCCACAGGATAGATTGAGAGCTCTGGTTTAGGAAGAGGGAGAAGGAAAAGATAAGTGAGAGACCTGTGCAGATGAAATGTAGTGGCAGAGAACACAGACAGGGATGGCATACGCATGGAAATATATATTAAAACAAATAAACAAACAAACCTGCCAGAGTTACACAGATAAGTTCCAATAGATAGCAGCAAAATATTTTACTGGGTGACTTTTATGTCGTATTTCTTTCATTTATAGTCAAAATAAGCTTACTGCTATTCCTAGCCCACAGGCAAGAGTAAATCAAGCTGTCTTCCAGATTTAAATCAGCAACTTGCTCACAACAGTTGGATTTGCATCATTTCCATCATTCCAAGTTCAACCAGCCATGCCTTGCCTTTTCATAATTTCATATACAGCCACACCTGGTTAATCAAGAGCTATTTGTAGCTTACATTTTTCCCATAAGCTATATTTTTAAACAGCAAAAAACTTACTTCATGGAATATCCTCGAATTTAGATTAGCCTGAACAACCATAAGACATTTTTCTAACCCACTGGTTTACAAGGGAAATAACTCCTTTTCATTATTAAAAGTGAAAACAAAAAACCCCCAGTAAGAGGTGACAGCACCTTATTATATTCTTACATTCATGGAATAAGATATTGGCACCATATTTGCGTAGATTCATTTATTATTTAGGTATATTTATACAAAAGAATAGAAAATGGTGACACAATTGCAATAAAGATATCATGTTAGAAGCTAGTTGCATATTCTAGCTCAAATATTGTCTTGTGACATGGAATAATTCTCTTTTTGTGAAGAAAGCAGCTCCTCTCCATTCTTGCATATATATAAAGCTGCAAAAATGGTTTTGCTCTAGCTAACAGCTATGATGGAGAGAAGGCTGTTGGCTACTCAGTCAGCTACAACAGACACATTTGTGGCTATGAGAATACAGAAATATGACTGATTGCTTTAAAAAGCCAGCTATTAAAAGTGGCAGAGAAAATACAGCAAAAGCAGCTAACAGCTAACAACAAGTTTCTGTGCAGAGGGTTGTGTGTCCAAGTAGTAAATTTTCTGCATCTTTCATGGTTATGATTGACAGACAGTGCTCTCCACCTCTTTTCTATCTCCATGTTAAAGGGATTTTCCTATTTGTTAGAATGACCCAAAGAACTTTATCAGCCAAGTAGCCAGGTTGAGTTACATTAATTCTCTTTCAGAGCTAGACCATTGGCCTGATTATTTGTTCCATTCCAATAGTTATTTCTGATTGTCCAGAAGTGATAACATTTAGCAGCCCAGACCACCCAAGTTTTACAAATTGTAATTCTATTTTTATGGGATACTACTATAAGCCTCCTATGCAATAAATATTTCCTTATTCTGATGAAGCTTCATAGTTTTCTTCTTGGGGTTTTCGGTGCAATGAAAATACACAAGATAACATAAAGGGAAAACCAAAAGGTACTACCAAAGCAAAATCAGACAAAATAAGTGTTACCACCTGATTATGATTTTGCCTTGTTTCTAATGAACTCTAAAGTCTTCAGAGATCATGTCAAAACCAATAGGCAGGAAAATTAAGACCAAGTAACTTTGAATGGAGATCAAACAGCTGTAAAACTAAGTAAGCTCTATAGATCAAAAGTTCAAGGAAATTCTAGTTAGTCCCAACATGTGGCTTATTTTTCAAAATTAAGAGAACGGTTGCTGTATGTTAAATGTGATAAGCTAACCAGGTGTCCACTCATTAGATGTCTATATTAAAGAAACTGCACTGCACCCTTCTCATATGATAAAAAGAGAATTTGTGTTTCATTTGGTTTCCAATCAATTTTCATTCATTTTTAGCAGACAATATGGACAACTAATGATTACTCAATTAACCTCAGAGCACCATAGTAACCAGTGAATCGTGCATTCTGTACAACCATGGATCAAAGAAGCTGCATTAAAACAAAAGCAAGAGCAAATTCCCAAAGCTTTGCATCTTCCCAGCTTCTTGTAACAATAATTAGCAAAGAAATTGGAAGCACAATTTTGTGCTACAATCTACCTAGCAACAAAGAATGCAATGTTTTAAAGAGCCTTCACTTTTTCCAGTGTATGATATGTATGTAAAGAAGATTTAAAATGCATCCATATATATGCAATCTAGAAACTAAAGTAAAAGGCTATAGTAGCAAAATGCCTCCTGAAGAGAGGTGTAGAATGTACCAGAGCACAAAGATACTAACTTCATGAAAAGGCTGGATTGACTAATTGTCAAATGGAAAAAAAAATTAAATAAAAAAAACCAAACAGTAGAGAGGACCTCAGAGACCTGAAGATTCTTCACTAAGGATTTATGCTTCTGTTTTTTCATAGGTTAGCAAAAAGTGCTAAGCAAGACCGAAAAAAACCTATCTGGTGTTACTTAGCACATCATAAAGAAAATATATTTTAAGTCAATATATTGGGATTGATCCTTCTGTTAACATATAATAACAATGATATGAAACACTAGAACTAAGGATGTTCTAAGGTTAATATCCCTAGAGTGATTCATAATGTAAATAGTATTATGCTATTTGAAAATTTCCATCCTAGTTTCTTGTCTATTATTGTCACAGAACAAACTTTGAAAAAATAACTGCCCAGCACATCATAAGATATGCTTCACTACAAGAATACATTATATTATTCTATATTTCTGTTTGCCATCCTGTATCATTTAGCATTATTTTTAAAATTCTATCAAAAAGCCCAAAATAACAGTGGGTTTGGTTGGTTGATTGTTTTTTATTACATATTTAACTACTTCTGAATGACTGACCCATCAGGATTTCATGCACTATTCCATTTCTGTGATAAGCCTCTTAATTGCTTATTATACTGAGAAGCAGTTGTTTAATTGACATTGCTTTGGCTACTGCTTCCCCCATCCTTACTCGTCAGAAATTCTTCTAATAGCAAAGCAGACAAAAGGATGCCAAATTTCAAATGATTTGCAGAGAATTCTACACTAGGATGTTGAATGTAAAGCAACCACAGGCACAGCCAACATTTACCAACTGGAATAAAAAATGTGCTCCTGTTTTGCAGTTCCTGGGTTCTATCATACACTACAAAATTCAAATGTATCTGTCATAATGGGACAATTAAAATCAATATAGCCAGAATAATATAAATCAGCCATGAAAAACCCCTCTTGAGTGTTTCAAATTAATTGCCTGGAGATAATAGAAAGTGTTTATTTCCATGTACAATGCAGCTGGGACGATTTGGAAACTAGTGAGACTGTACATACTTATGGGAGGGTAAAAAAAGTAAATCCTGGAGATCAGTTCAAATGAAAGGACTGAGGAAGCAAATGGATTTGTTTTGTGGAGTTAAGGACTTGCTTCTCACTAAAGGACTAAGGACTAAGTTCTCACTAAATTACATTACTTTTGAAGCCTTCCAGACAGAGCAGAAATCTCTGCATTTTGTACCATGTTTTGTCAGTTATCAGATATCCATATCACTCTTTGGAAAAAAACATTAAAAGTATTCTTTTAAGAACCAAAATATTTAATAACAAACTTAAGGCTTTTCATTTCAGGCTTTAAAAGAAGGTTCTATCTGAGTTATGGAGTAGCATCCAATAAAGTAACTTTTCTATTATTAGCAAACACTGGTAACAGGGATAAAGTTCTCTATTTAGGCTCCTCCAGTATCACTGCAGGATTTCTGTCTAAACCTCAAAAAACAGTTATTAAATATTCATATTTTCTTCAGTTCTGGCAATCAACCTGCAATCGTCTGTTGACAGTACCATTCCATGTGACTTGATCTATACCATACAAAATGAGAAAGAGCTGCAAAACTGCAGTCCTGCTCAGGAAGGCAGAACATATTCCTCATCTGAAGTTCCCCAAGAAATCCAGGAGTCCTTCCCCCTCTCAGCCCAATCCTCTCCCATTACAAGCCTGTAGCGATGAAGTAGCAGATTCTATGTACTGCACCTGCAGTCAGACTGTTGGTTTCTGCAGAGACAGGAAAACTCCTATGTAAAGATCTGAAAATGTGCAAAAGTATTTATTAGAATGTGTGTGGACCCAGAGTAGGGTAGTGAGAGGTGCTGGGACAGACATGAAGTCTCTCAGCAAGCTCTGTGTACAGCCTTTCCCTCACTATGCCTCTCAAAGTAGTTTTTAAACATCCCAGACTGGCACTAGTTGCAGATCCAGGGCTCAGAAAATACTTCCTTTTCTGCAGCACTTCATGAATTTTTTTAACTTGTTAGAAATCGTGACAACAAAGAATAATTTTAAATGCCACTTTACTTCAGGAAATTACAGGAACAGCTGTAAGGAGTGCATGTAAGTGGATGGAGTCCAAGAGGACTTTTTTTCCTTACTGTTTGCCCTGTACTAAGCTCCCACCTACAATTCCTGCTTTTATTTGAAGACAGCTTGTTGGGGAATTTGAAGCTTTTCTTTTAATATGTTCCATTTTACTTCAGACACTATTTTGAAGCAGTCACTATGCAAAACTATCAGTCTATTCCCTAACCTTATGCCCTATAATTATTCATTGGAGACTAGCTTTGTATTTCTCACTAACTTGAGAAAAAAAATATTTCAGGATGAGAATCTCAGCCATAATGAGTCTGTAGCCTTACTACACCTGTTGAACAAGTAGGAAAGGGAGCCTATGCCATGATTCAATCCCCTTCTGCCTGGAAAGCCAAGCATCATAAAGATACTTTGCATAATTAAAAAAATTCCCTGAAGCCTGCTCTAAATTAAAGTAGGAAGCCAGGGAAACTGCTGTATCAGGCAAAGCTTGCCACTGGCTCAACTCCAGTTTGCTTTATACAGCTCTGCAGTGTCACACAAATAGGCAAAGGTGTTAAACTGGATACATAGGATCTACCCACTCACACTGAGCTGGAGTTCATAATATTCACAGTTTTGGGGACAGTGAGCAGCAGACTTAACCTTTAACCTCATGCGACATCCAGGAAGACTGTACACTGAAAATTTACTGCTGCAAAGCACAGCTGATGCCATCCTTTGCATCATTTATATAGGGTAGAGATCCATTAGAAAATCCCTCCCCACTGGAGTCAATGAGCTGAGCATCATCTCTGCTTGATCCAGGCTGTGTTGCTCAGGGGAAACCCCACTGCTGTTTGCAGCCCCCAGGGGCTGGCTCATCAAACCAAAAAAAGTTACTTTTTTCTAGGGGACAGATTAAAGAAAGCAGCTCACACAAGTCTTGTCCAGTCCATGCACCTTACTTTATGCTATCAAGTGAGAGCACAGAGGGTTCATTTGCTGCTCTATTCAGTGCTGAAAGCAGTTATTGAAAACTATAATTTTTACTCAGGTCATTCTACTGCATTAATTTCCACAGTGTTGTCTCAAAACTTTTGACTCAGCAGTTCCTTGCATAACCCAAAGCAATATAATAAAACCTGACTTCCCTGAAAATAGAAGGTGAAAGTCCTTATTCTTCTGAGAGATTCCCTGAAGGCAAAACTGAAGAAACCTTCTTTGTACATTAGGTATTTGTAAATAAAGAGGACAACACCATACAAAATTTACAATTGCTGATAAGAAGCTGAGAAGCTTTCAGTTTTTAGTTCAACAATGTGATTTAAAATATAACACATCACAAATTTTCCAGTGCAACAACTTGTAGCGTGCAGATTCCCAGAACTTGGCCTTGAAGGAGGGAAGGGGAAAGAAAAAAGAAAAATTCATTTTTAGAAGGAACAGTTGCTGACATTGGAATACTATTAATGGCATTCTGTGCAGGTATAATCACAATTTCAATGCAGGAAGGTTCAACCAAGTCTGAGGAAAAAAAGAACCAAGAATAACTTGGAACATCAGTATGACTCAGAGGACAGCATTCCTGTGACCAGCTGATGCACAGAGGCAAAAGCAATTCTGCTAAAATACTCTCATTGATTTATAGGAAGCAGTGAAGAGTTCAGGTAAGTGGGCAACAAATGCAAGCCAACAAGGGAACAAGTATAATCTTGAGTAGATCTGAATAAATGCTTTGAGTGAGTTAAAACCCTGATGGGCTGAGCAAATCAAATTCAATAGTCCTGGTTCAGTTTGACAATGAGCAAAATTAAATTTTGAAAACGAGAGAACTGAAAGGCTTTGAAATTTTTTAAAGCCATTACCATAGCTCAGGCAATGTTTCCATATTGTCTGCAGTAGGTTACCTCTGCTTCCTCCTTCTGTGTCCTTCCTTTGCCCAACTGAGCTGAGTCCCAGGTGCCTCCTCCATCCATGCTTTCTGCCATATTTCATCAACCTTCTACATGCTGCTTGTTCCCTGTCCTGAGGAGTCTTTCCTTGGGGATTACCCAGCTCTCCTGGACCCCCTTAAGCCCCTCAGTCCTGTTCATCATGAGATCCTGCTAAGATTCCCTAAGTCAGACAGGAGTAATTGTAACTCAACTGTTTTTGTACTCTCATTGCCTGATGCTCAGAGAGGTTTCTTAAATGTGCATTTACAGTAAAAAAGACCTGGCTAATGTGGGCTGTTAGATTACAGAAAGAAACAAATCTGGAAGAAAAAACATACTCCTTTTTCATTCGCTTCTTCCACTCTAAGAATTGCAGACATAATTCTACATAAAAGTGTGATTTATGAGTTTAACATCTCTCATATTTCTTCCCACCACTACAAAACCTTATAAAGGAATAGAACATACTTAGAAAAAAAAATATCTTAAAAAATCTGTTCAAGTCCTGGATTCTACAGAAGAATTAAATTTTCCAACAAGTGTGTTAAAGAGACACATCTATCAGGGAGTGAGCAGCAATTCTGCTTTGTGCTACTACTGAGATTCCTGGTTGACGACCACGTTTCTTATTCAAGTTGCTATTTTTTTGTTTAACATCTTAGTGTGTCAGTTTAATAATATCAGGGCTTTTTATTGTAACTATCTTATAAATAATTTAAAACCCTCAATTAGCAGACTAGGAAAAAAAAGGAATTTTAAGAATATATTTAATTATCCATAGCTAAAAAGAGTAGGATATCCACTTTACAGCAGCAGTGAGTCTAGTTTGAAGACAAGATTCCATAAAATATGCATTGGTGTGCACATAGAAGGGAGATCAGACTGCATTACAAATGCCACCCAAGAGGAACCAGATCTTAAATTTTGATCTCTATCTAAGCTAAAACAAACCTATCATCCTTGGATTAGAGAAGACTACAAGGCAAACAAAAGCTTTTTAAATTTATTAAAAATAAGATGGCATTTGCAATTAAACCACTAAATGCTTTAGTAATTGATAACAAAAACACAAAGTGGGCTGTATGTTAATCCTGATTTTGTTCTATGTATAGAAATATTTGCCATTTGGCTATTTCATATGACATTAAAAAATTTTTAAACATATGAAAACTTACTATTTATTTGGCTTAGTCCTTTTGAAGAAGGATTAAGATTAGCATTTATTGCCCTTTACTGGTTTATGAATAAAAACAAAACCAAGTCATTCAGAACCAAAGTTGTTTAATTGATCTAGAAATGAAAACCTGAAGAGGGCAGAAGAGTTGTAAGGCAAAGAGAAAACTTGCAGGGCTCAGTGAGCAAACCAACACACCAGGTTGAAAGCTTGTTCCTTAGATGGTTTTTGCTTTTAGAAACAGTCAAATTTCACAGAATCACAGAATTATTGAGGCTGGAGAAGACCTCTGAGATCATTAAGTCCAGCCTTTGACCTAACACTACCCCACTGGCTGGACCAGAGCACTTAGTGCCACTCCAGCCTTTCCTTAAACACCTCCAGGGATGGTGACTCCACCAATTCCCTGGGCAGCCCATTCCAATGTCTGATCACCCTGTCTGTGAGGAAGTGGAAGTGCTTCCCAATATCCAGCCTAAACCTACCCTGAAGCAGCTTCAGGCCATGCCTTCTCATCCAACCCTGTGCCTCCCCCTTCTTCCAAAACTCCACTGCTCTAACCCAGGACAAATATATTGCAGCACACATACCCAACCCTAAGAGATAGATGCTGAAAATTAATTTTTGTGTAGGAGAAACCTTTTCTCCATGAAAAAAAAAGCCAGCCTACAATGCTTTTCATTGCAAGCATCAGAGCACTGACTTTTTTTGCTTGAGAAGCTGAGACAATGCCACAGGATTGCCTGAGTCTGTCGCTTAGAAAGAAGCTTCTCTCTACATAAATGGAATTATAATCAGTCCTGCATGGTTTTTCTTGTTTGCAGTAGCATGTGTTTGTAAAAGATGCCTTGGAAAGTCCTGGGTGTATATCTGTGGTTGTACCATAAGTTTTTGCATAGTTTTCCTCAAGAAGAGTCTTTAAAAGCAGTCATAAAGCCAGCATATAAAATAATTAACCCTTTGCAGAGCTGAGCAGCCATATGACCTACATTTTACACTTCAGGATGCTTAGCATTTTATGTTTAGCTGTTTTCTCATATTCTGAACTCCAGAAATTTCCCTCATTCTCTGAGACATCTGTGTCAGCATCTAAAAATAAGATACCTTAGATGAGACCACTTAGGGAATAACAGCAACCATATTTTCATCATGTTCAGTTACTCAGCTCATAATGCCCCAGCTGAGAAACTTAGTCATTTTAGCCTAAATAATCTTGTTAACTGTCTGTATTTTCTAATATAAAAGAGTCTTTTTAATGGTCTGAAACCTGGTCTTCCATGGCACAGATTAGGAACTAGGAGTTTCCATACCAAACATTACCAAGCAACATTTTTTCTTCTTAGGATCTGCTGCGAGTAGGAAGGATGCATGAAGAATAATAATACATTATTCCTAGCAAACATGCAATTTTGTATTCCTTAAAAAATATGATTAAAGTGTCCTAGTCATGCTTTTTTCAGCCTCTGCAGGGATCATCAGCCATCTTGTGGATAGCTGAATTATAAAGACACATTTTTACACCCCTGTTGAAATTAATTAAGACTATAAATGTTTAAAAAGAGTTTTCCATTTCACAAAATCCATTAATTGAATACTGAACAGATACTTGAACCTGATAGATGAGCAGAGCCTGAATTTGTGAACCATAAATTGCAGCTGAAGGTTTGGGTTTGCCCCAAGTTCCCCTAAGGACAAAACTCCATCGCTATTGAGCTGCCTCATCCCTCACCCTCTCACTGCAACACCTCCTTGTCTTATTCTTAACAAAACAATCCACTCCTAAAAAATAATGACCCTATTTGGGCTCCAGCTATCAACTAGAAACGTTTCATATATTCTAAGAATCTCCCTTTCTTCCTATACAAACACTCGAGAAATATCTAGCCCTGAAGATTTTAAATTCTATTTTATCATAAACAAAGGAGTTATGTTTTCTTAGAAGATGAAAAACAGTTCTGGATTACTCAGAGAGACTGCCTGGGCCACAGGACTATGTTCCTTGGGGGAGGTGGCTTGAGGCTGCTCCAGGACAAGAGTAACTCAGCCAACCCAGGAGTCTCCAGCCATGACCCTGCAGTCTTCAGGCAAAATCACAGCAGAAAATCAGGGCCAAGGCTGATCCAGGCAATAACCACCTGAGAACAGGATGGAGAACAGGCAGACTTTTAAAACACAGCATGGGGAGAGGGGGGACTCTCACACTTGAGCTGCAATGGATCCGTGCCCTTGGGCAAGCAGGTTTGGAGCTGGGGTGGCCACTCAGTGCAATCAAAGCTCATGAGTGCCCTCAGGGCTGAGGACTTAATGCAGCCCAGGAGAACTGAAGTGCCAGGGCAGGGGCTTTGCCTTTTTCCTCGAGTTGAATATTAGGAAAGTTTGAAATTATCTATTTGGGGGTTAAAAAAATAAGCACTAATTAGTCCATGATGGAAGAAGCTCTGAATGACAGTGATCTGTTCTCCATCAAGAGAGGTGAAACTTGTTAATTTGTCTTATTTTAATCAGGATCAAGTACATATGACAAACTGTTTCAAATCATTGCTTCTCAGGGGGTTGATGACAGTCTCACAGATACATCTGTTCTTTAGTTCATTAGTAAGATTCTAAAAAAAGTAAGATAGATCCTCTTGCATTTACTTAAAAGAATACATCCCTTCATCAAGATAGATATTGTATATGTAGGACTGGGATCTCCATTCCTTCCTTTTTCCCCAGACATGGGAACTCGAGCTGTCCAAGGGTAATATTCAGCATGAATAATTATTCAGCAAAAAGCTGAACTGTCTCCTGCCCCTGGCATGTGAAAAAAAAAAAGATGTATAAACAGTGTTAAAAATGCCAGCATGATATAAATAAATAAAATTCAAGATCCTTTCCATGCATTGCAGATATATCAGGCAACTTCCTGACCATCTTGTAGAAGAAGCCTGTGCAGCCTCCTAGATATAACCTTTTGTTTTTATTAAAACATCTTTTCTTTCTTATTACCACTTCTCTCAATATTCATTCTTCATGTCTGTTCTGAAGTCTCAGCCTGCTCAGTTCAAAACCATTTTCTTTCACCCAGTTGTCACTTTGCTACTTTTATTTTCTGATACAATTCAACATATTCAGTGTCTGCCTAATGTCAATGCATGAAGATTTCTGCATTTCTCCTCACAGTACCTGGCTTCTGGAGTAGAGGCTGAAATGAGAGGCAGGATGCTTTGTGCCTCAGTTGCTGTTCCTGAACCTGAGAAGTGCTGCTATACATAACTCATATGAAATTAACAAAACAAATTACAGAGTATTTTCTGCAAGAGATTTACTTGCACTTGCTATATTTGTGCTCAAAATTAGAATCTCGGAGACATGCACACAGCTTTTTTTTTTTTTTTATTAGACTGCCTTAAAATACGATTTCTCCTACTATAATCTCTCCCCTTCCTCACACTATGGTTTTTGTTAGGAATTTACCAACGTGATTACTATGGGATTGGTTCTAAAATGAAGAATGATTCTTTTGAAATTACTATAAGTTGTAAATTGGGTGCTAAAGTACATCAGAGAAACAAGAAATTTCTGGTCAAAGCAGAGTGGGTCTCAGATGGTGGTTCAGTTTCTCTGAGCATTTAGAGTTTTTTCGTGGGTATTTTAAATTATTTTTTCTGACACTGTTCCTATAACAGAAGATTAATACTTTCTCCTACCTTTAGAATTTTCTTTTTTCAGTTTCTAAGGTCTTTAAGTCAAGGGCTGTTCACACAATTTCTAGCACAAATGGCTGCTGATTTAACTTCTGGCTTCTGAGGTTCTATTGTCATCCAAATGATGATGCTAATCATATTGAGCGAGTCTCCAGAAACAGGGCATTTTAGAAGTCTGATGTAAATCAAAAAAAGGAGGGGAAAAAAACAACCTTATAAACTGGCTGCACTTTTTATTCTTCTTTAGGTGCCTCCTTTAGTTTGTAATGACTGGCAAGCTAACGGATCTCTGGCAAAGGAAGAAGACTTTGCATCACTCATTTCTTTGAAAATCTTTAGTCAGATTACAGGATTTTTGCCTTCTTTTTTTCTTAACATGTTAAAAATATTCCTTTTCCATTTTGCTCTCCCACTGCTTTAGACACTGAGAGGGTTTTATCACAACCACAGATAAATTAAAATTACCGGTGTGAGGTTAGAGATGCACACAAGAACAAAAGGACTGATGTCTGAAAAGAGAGAAGTGCTTTAAATTATTCAGAGCTCTTCTTTTCCTGTCTATGTTTTTTTTGAGAGCAGGTGAAAAAAGTGATGAATGAATATGAACACTGCATGAGCAATCTGACAGCGTCAGACCCAGTGTTAGTGCCATGTGCATTTTCCTCTTTTGATCACTCGGTTCAAAACTTGTTCAGTTCTTTTTAAATAGTTTACCTCTTTGTTCTTAAATGCAGAACTTAGAGATTGTCCTCTAATTCCACTTCAGAAATTCCTGCAGCACTACACCAGAGTGCCTACACGGTGTATACCCATGAGAATCATAATGTTTTCCAAACTTTTTTTTTTTTAACCTTGATAGCACTGTAAAGGAGAATCCAGTATCTTCAAAGTACTGAAAAAGCCAGGAGTAGAACCAGAAGTTTTACAGTTACTCACTTCCACTTGAATTAAAAAGCAAAGAGTAAAAATATTTTTTCCCTACAGGTACTATCAAAGCAACACAGCATAAAAAAGATTAAAAAAAAAAGTTTGTAGTGCATTTAAAGATGTCATCTCAGCCAAAATCCTTCATTTTTTGAACAAGAAAAAAATTATGGATAAAAACTCTTGGGTGTGTGCACATGTGTTTATTGAGGTAAAATGAGATTACACCTTATGTCCATGATCTGTATAAGTAATGAGCTCTGCTTCTTGCTATATGGTCACACAAGCAGAAAATTGTGCTTATTCCCCTTCTTTTTGGTTGAAGGCTGGAAAACAATGCCACCGTATTTCTTCCCCCAAGGTGCAGGACTTTTAAGGACATCTCTCTTTTTTTGTCAGCTATGCCTTCAGAGCACTGGGCAAACGTTAGGGCAATATCAGTTGCCAGAACCAATGTGCAGAAATGGAGAAAGACTTTGTTGTAACTGACTGACAGCTGGGCAGAGTTCAAGGATAACAATACATGAAGCTGAGCAAATTAATTTAAACATGCACTTTAGAAGATAATTTCCAAAGATTAAAGCTTTCTAAAGCACTTAATTCTTCCTGATTTTGTGTCAGCTGTTCTAACCTATTTCAGATAG